>NC_142888.1:13639621-13942651 GCF_051225735.1 Oryctolagus cuniculus
AACATATTAATATAATTGATATTTCTATTAAAGAAATCTAAAAGATCAAGTTTAACAATCTGAATAAAAATAGGAAAAACATGAATAATTTTGTGTCTTAAAACAATATTAAAGAAACACAAAATGGTTCTTAAGTTTATGAAAATATGCTTAATTTTGCTTATAATTAGGAAAATGTAAATTCAAACTACCCTGACAGAATTTCTCACGTACTACCTTGTCAAAAATTTGGGAGCTTAGCAAGCACCTTCTCATAGCAAGACTGTAGAGTACAGACACTCTCATATGTTCATACGCCAGTGGGGATGCAAAATAGTATAATGGTATGATTATGATGGGGAATTTCACAAAGCCTAATGAATGTACTTCTGCCTTTGCCCTTTGACTCAGTAGTACCATTTTCAGAAATTTAGCCAGGAAATACATTACAAGCATGCCAAGAGGAGATGCAAGAGGACAAAAAAGCAAAGAAAAACAGAAGTGTAATTCTATTCATCATCATATTTTTAATTGAATGATACAGGAAACAATTTGAATGTCCATGCATATAACATTGAATAAATAATTAGTGATACAGATACAGTGGAGTTTTTTACTGGAATGTTTATTTTAATTGATATTGAGTGAATTCCGGTACACTACTTGAGTAGAAACAAATACAAAGAAGTGTGTATTGTGTGTTCCTTCTTATGGATAATGAAAAGAAAGTTGGAAAATAAGACATATTCATGTATCTTATTTTTGAAAAAATAAACAAGAAAAGTAAATCATACACTATCCAGATTGAAAACTTACAGAGAATGAGAAAGTGATAGACTAGTTGAGGGAGTGGAAGTAAAACTTTCCTGAGTACACCATTTGGCATAAATATTGAAGTTTAGATACTCAAATATAAAATGAAACAAACAAAATAAACTGAAAGAAAATGAACAAGATTTTCGAAAAATCCCTAGAATAAAATCAAATAGAAGCAAGTCATCTAACTGTATTTCAAAGTAATAACATATCTGTATTGACTGTGGCAGGATGAGGTAGGGAGCAGAAGCAAAACAAAGTAATAGCTGAACACAAATGAACTTAGGTAACTTTTGGACAGTGTTTGACTAATAACTTTAAAGAAGAAAAGAACTGCAAAACTGCAAAAAATTAATTGAATTCTAGTTAGTAGGTTTGATATTTACAGTGTTGTATTCTAGCAGTTCTCAAAGTATATTTTGCATTTTTCAAATCAGTAAATATTTACTGACCAAATCAGTAAATATATTGAAGATAATGAAAGTCACTACAAGTATGAAAAATGAGAGTAGAGCAAACCATGTAGCGTTGAACTGGAATTATAATTATAGTGTGAATTCATGTTTTAAATATATAGATATACATATGTAGCTATAGATGTACATATTAGACACACATACCAATGCATGCATGTAGAAATGGCTATGGACATAGATACAGATGTCGATACAGCTAAAGGTACACATTTAGATACTGATTCCTGAGTAGAGCTGAAAGTGATGCACTAAAGTAACAGAGAGGATACTTATAGTCCAGTTCTTTATTTTTAAAGTAGAATCATCTACTAAAAGGAGTTTGGAATTCTTGGAGAAACAACAACTCTAGCTCTGGGTCAGGAAATGTATAGGATACATTTTGTTTGGCCATTTTGTTTGATAGAAAATAGAAAGTCCACAATGAATGGCAAAGAAATGTCTGAAAATTCATAAACAAGCTTAAAGAGCCTTGTTCTGGCTCAATCTTCAACAGTTGAACAACAAAATTAATAACAGTAATAGCTAAATATAAGTCAAAGAATGAAAGAATTCCTGAGTCTTTATGATGTTAATTGTAATTGAAAAACCAAATACATTGTCAATAGGAAAGCACTTACTAGCGGTAAATGCCAATTAGTAAATGTAGAATGAATGATAAAATAAGAAAACAATTGATTTAGTAATAATTCATTCAGGCAAGAATCAACAGCAGATACTAAAAATTGTAGGTGGAAGTTTGATGAGGAAAGCATGCTTACATAGACTCAAAGTATCTCTGTATGCATTATTTATTAATTACAAAAGGGAAATGTTATATCAACAGAGGAAATTCTGGCAGGAACCGCTTTAATCAAGTGTTCAATGTTCACATCACAACCAGTGATGTAATGAACAGACACTGTGGGCTTCCTGCCATTAGGTACTGAGATGGACACAGAACCACTTCATGTTGTTTCTTCTCAACATGCATAGCATAAATATAATCACAGGAAAAGCTAGAAAAATCTATTATAAGAGTCATTCTACAGAATAACTAGCCTATACTCTTCAGAAATATCATGGTCATGAAAAAACAAACAAACAAAAAAAAACAGAAAAGACCGAAGAACTGAGAACAAGAAAACTGAATGTAATAAGTGATACTTGATTGAATCTTGAACCAGGAAAGAGGAAAAGCCTATAAAGGACATTATTGGGACAGCTGATGAAATTTGAATATGAACTGTGGATTAGATAATAGTAATAGAAAATTTTGCCATAGGGGTGTCAATAAGGCTCCTAAGAAAAACACTGAAATATTTGGAGTTAGAAAGTAACATTTCTTTCTTTTTTAAGAAACCTTTTATTTAATGAATACACATTTCATAGATACAACTTTAGGAATATAGTGGTCCTTCCCCCCATACCCACCCTACCACCCCCATTCGCATCCCACCTCCTCCTCCCTCTCCCATCCTATTCTTTATTAAGGTTCATTTTTAATTAACTTTATATACAGAAGACCAACTCTATACTAAGTAGATTTCAACAATTCGAACCCATATACACACACATAAAGTATAAAGAACTGTTTGAGAACAAGTTTTACTTTACTGTTAATTCTCATAGTACAACTTATTAAGGACAGAGATCCTACATGGGGAGTAAGTACACAGTGACTCCTGTTGTTAATTTAACAGGTAACACTCTTATTTATTTTTAATAACATTTTTATTGTTCTCTTTTTATTTAATTTTACTTAAGGAATATAAACCATACATTTCATATACAATAACATTTTATCAAAAATTAACACTTCAGAATCAAACTTCTTTGAAATAAAGCAGATATTTCAAGAAGCTTTACGTGAGCAAAATGTACTTCCTACAAAAACTAACTTTAAATATACTATTTATGATTATCATTTATTCATTTTTAACTTTTATTTAATAAATATAAATTTCCAAAGCACAACTTTTGGATTATAGCAGCTTTCCCCCCCCATAACCACCCTCCCACCCGCAACCATCCCATCTCCCGCTCCCTCTCCCATCCCATTCACATCAAGATTCATTTTCAATTATCGTTATATACAGAAGATCAATTTAGTATATACTAAGTAAAAATTTCAACAGTTTGCACCCACACAGAAACACAAAGTATAAGGTACTGTTTGAGAACAAGTTTTATGGTTAATTCTCATAGTACAGCTCATTAAGGACAGAGGCCCAGCATGGGGAGTAAGTACACAGTGACTCCTGTTGTTAATTTAACAATTAACACTCTTATTTATGATGTAAGTGATCACCTGAGGTTCTTGACATGAACTGCTAAGGCTATGGAAGCCTTTTGAGTCCATGATCTCTGCCAGTGTTTAGACAGGACCATAATCAAAGTGGAAGTTCTCTCCTCCCTTTTGAGAAAAGTAGATCCTTCTTTGATGGCCCTTTCTTAGAAAGTAATATTTCTAGAGTAGCACAAATGATTCAGGAAAAAAAATTGCAAAAGCAGCAGAGAAAAAGGCTGATTTTGCTATAATGCAAAATCCTATTCCCTTACCTAATTTTCAAAACTGAGATCTCAGAAGATCCCAGTGATTGAAGGGGAGGATTTGTCACAATAAGTCTATGCGGTAGCACTCCCTCAAGGCATTGGGGCTAGATTTATGGTCTTTCACCCATAGGCACATATTCATTTCAGCCTCATCAGGAAGAAGTGGTAGAAATGATTTTCTTTCACTTAGAACAGTATACAATCATAGTCTTGCTCGAGAACTATCTTCATTCACCTACTCTCTGTCATGACATAATTACAGGAGACCTCAATCATCTGGATATTTTTCAGACTGGTCCAAGTTGACCCTTTCTTCATAATGGCAACAATGATTACTCTACTGATCCACTAGGTCATAAAGTTGTGAGGGATGATATTGAGTTTATAGAATTTGAAGCAACAAATGACAAATAACCTGGATGTCATGCTAAGACACATGTGCAATGGGGTAGGGAAAAAACCTATAAAATTTAGGAGATGGCAAATTTAATTATTATTTTTCTTCTTAGGAATATAGCACTCTGGTATATGCCAGGATAGCCCCATTAAACTTTCAAAAAAAATTTTAGGATTTTAGCTTTTACATTTATATCTCTCATCAATTTGAGTTATTTTTTGTTTATAGTGTAGGGTAAGAGTCCAGATTGATTGTTTTGGATGTGAATTTTCAGCTTCCCTAGCACCATTTGTTGAAAAGACTGCCCTTTCCTCATTGTACAATTTTGACGCCTGTGTTAAAAATCGGTTGATCTATTTGTGAAGATTTACTCTTGACTTCCTATTCTGTTCCAATATCCAATATTATGTTCTTTTAATTATTGGAATTATGTAGTAAGTTTCAAAGTTGGGAAGTGTGAATCCTATCAAATTTATTCTTTTTTTTTTCTAGATTGTTTTGGGTATTTAGGGCCTCTTCACATTGCATATGAATGTGAGGATCACTTTCCCATTTCTGCAAAAAAATGTTTTGGAAATTTCATAGTGATTGTATTGCATCTAGATATTGATTTTTGGAAGTATGATGGTAAGTCCTCCTAGCCATGAACATGGAATATCTTCCATTTATCTTGGTTTCCTTACTCACTTTCAGCAACATTTTGTAGTTTTCACTTCATGATTATACTTATTCATAAGAACTTAATTCTTTTAGATACCATTGTGTAAATAGAATCATTTTATTATCTTCCTTTTTGAATTGTTCATTTGTTGGTATACAGAAATAAAAGTGATTTTTGCCTGCTGTTCCTGTATTCCACAACTTTGATGAATCTGTTTATTAATCCTAAAAATGTTGTGTATTCTTAGAGATTTTCAGTATATAGGATTATATCATCTGCAAACAGAGATAGATTTACCCCTTGTTTTCCAAGTTGGATTGCTTTTATTCCTTTTCTTATCCAAATCTCTAGCTAAAACTCCCAATACAAATTTGTTGCCACAGTGAAATTGGGCATTGTTGCTGTATTCCTAATCTTAGAGAAAAAGTTCTTCATCATTCACAATTGACTATAATGTTAGCTATAGGTTTTTTGGAAGTTTTTTTTTATCATGAAAGTGTATATTTTTGTGAAGTGACTTTTTTGCATGAATTGTGAAAATCACATGCTTTCCCTTGTTTTGTTTTTTAAATTAATTGATTGATTAATTTGAAAGGCAGAGTGACACAGAGAGAGGGAGAAACATCTTTCATCTGCTTGTTCAATCACCAAATGGCCACAGCAAGTCAGGTCTGGGCCAGACCAAAGCCAGGGGTCATGAACGCCATCCAGGTTTCCCACACGAGTAGAGAGTCCCAAGTACTTGGTATGTCATCTGTTGCTTCTCAGACACATTAGTAGAGAGCTGAATGGGATGCAGAGTAGTTGGCCTTCAAACAAGCACTCTGATGTGGCATGCTGCATTGCACAGGGTGGCTTAATCTGCTGCACCACAATGCCAGCCCTCTCCCTTCTTCTGTTAATGTAATGTATTACATTGATTGATTTTCTTAATATGAATCACTCTTGCGTTCCAGGATAAATCCCACTTGTTCATGCTTTTACTATGCTATTAGACTTGATTTGATCATATTTTGTTGATGATTTCTTTCCCAACTAAATTTTACAAGACCATAAAAGTTCTTCATTTTAATGTAGCCCATTTAATTAATGTTTCCTTTCACTGTTGTTTCTTAAAGATGCCATTATGAGAATGGGAAAAAGTTGCACCTGTATAAGACATTTATAATATATTTATCTGATAATGGACTGGTTTTTAAGTAAATAAATAATTTTAATACACAGAAAATACTAAAATCTCCACCAAAAATGTTAGAACTAATAGAGCTGATGTAGAAGAGACGTAGTAATGATGTAGGTTTTGAGGGAGGTATTTAAGTTATTGGCTTTGTTTCATTCCATAATCTTCAGGGTCTTTGAGTAGTTTAGTATATGAGAAATGATTGTGTTATACTTTCCTGCTGTGTTCATTTTCCTCAATGTATATTATAGTTAATAATAAAATGTGATTAAAATGCAAAGTAGTTGGTTACAATATAATTCTCTAATATTTGGAATTTCTCTAAGTAAAGAGAAACAATTGTGCTTAGAATAAGGAAGTTATGTGTGTATTTGCTGATAATAAGAGATAAGTCTCAGTGACTGGGTGCTAAAAATTGGGCTTACTGCCGGAAAGGTTCTGCTCATAATATAGGTTATATCTTAAATTGCTTAGTTTCTGGGCTACCAGAAAAGGATCAGTGACCATAAGAATGGAAGGTTTAGATTTGTGGATAGATTTCTCCCATTGTCTTTCAAAGATAGAAAAACTCAGGGAACACAGAATATGTACTTTTAAAGATTAATTGTCATTAGGAAACATGATTCACACTGAAGCAGAACTGTGACTGTGAGAAAGGTAGGAAAGTCTATTAATCTACTGTTAGAAAAGAGTTGCCGATTGGTGCCTCCTCACATGGGGCACCAAAATGTTATGAAAAGAGTCACAGAAT
The DNA here is from genome assembly GCF_051225735.1 of Oryctolagus cuniculus. Lineage (NCBI taxonomy): Eukaryota > Metazoa > Chordata > Mammalia > Lagomorpha > Leporidae > Oryctolagus > Oryctolagus cuniculus. The sequence goes on from NC_142888.1 coordinate 13,646,414, forward strand.
AGAGAGGAGACAGTGTACAAATTTACAGCCAGACCCAATTTATTCAGAGACCAACTGCCCATGTGCGCATTGATGGAACACCTGGCAGAAGGCCCCGACCCCCAGGGGGCCCTTTTATATTTTAGGATGGCTAGGTATGGGGGTTGGGGAAGGGAGCAGCAAGCCAGGGGAATGCCTGGAACTGGTCTTTCAGGTGGCTGTGGCGGGTGGGGTATGAAAGCAATAGGGTGTGGGACCCAATTGAGATTCAAGGGTAAGGAATACATTCCAACGTGTGTATCTCGTTTGGGCAATGAGCAAGAATGCCTGAGGCTTATGTCCTTGTTCCATCATCTACCTTACACAGAAAAAGTCATATTGGAGAAATATTGTATGGTTGTAAAAATATAAGAAAATGAGGGGCTAGCACTGTGATGTAATGGGTAAAGCCACCACATGCAGTGCCAGCATCCCATATGGGCACTGGTTCCAGTCCCGGTTCCTCCACTTCCAATCGAGCTCTCTGCTATGGCCTGGGAAAGCAGTAGAAGATGGCCCAGGTCCTTGGGCCCCTGCACCCACGTGAGAAGACCTGGAGGAAGCTCCTGGCTCCTGGCTTTGGATTGGCACAGCTTGGGCCATTGCAGCCAATTGGGAAGTGAACTAGCAGATGGAAGACCTCTCTCTCTCTCTGCCTCTCCTCCTCTCTGTGTGTAACTTTGACTTTCAAATAAATAAATAAATAAATCTTTAAAAATATATAAGAATGATTTCAGTGTGTGTATACAAATATAAACATACACACGAGGAACTTTAAACTATTCTTGGAGGGGTTGGTGTGGTGGTCCAGCAGGTTAGGTGGCCGTTTGGGACACCAGTTTGAGTTATGGGTGCTCTGCTTCTTATCTAACTTCCTGCTAATGCATCTGAGAAGGCAACAGGAGATGGCCCAAATACCAGGCCTCTGCCACCCATGTGGGAGGCTAGGATGGAGTTCCTGGCTCCTGCTTCCACCTGGCCCAGACCTGACTGTTGTCACCATTTGGGGATTGAATTATTGGATGGGAAATCTCTCTCTCTCTCTCTCTCTCTCTCTCTCTCTCTCTCTCTGTTTCTTCCTCTCACTCTGTTGCTCTGTTATTCAAATAAATAAATCTTTTAAAAATTTATTGGAATATGAGATTAAAAGAAGTTTTTTAAAAAGATTTATTTATTTTACTTGAAAGTCAGAATTACACAGAGAGAGGAGAGGCAGAGAAAGAGAGAGAAAGAGAGAGAAAGAGAGAGAGAGAGAGAGAGAGAGAGAGGTTTTCCATCCACTGGTTCACTCCCCAGTTGGCTGCAATGGTCGGAACTGTGCCAATCTGAAGCCAGGAGCCTGGAGCTTCTTCCAGGTCTCCCATGCAGGTGCACGGTCCCAAGGACTTGTGCCTTCTTCCACTGCTTTCCCAGGCCACAGCAGAGAGCTGGTTCAGAAGTGGAGCAGCTGGGTCTTGAACCAGCACCCATATGGAATGCTAGCACTGCAGGTGGTGGCTTTACCCACTATGCCATAGTGCTGGCCCGAAGATAAGTTTATTTTTGATGGAAAATTTTTGAAATCCATGCATAGTTTTCTCATAGTATATATTTTCCATGGATTTTTTGAGGACTTAAAAGAGGACTTTTTGATGAAAAACTTTTGTCACAAAAAGTCTTAAATAAAACTTGAAAGAGAGAGTACAGAATTTGGGAAAGTTTGGGACTACAACACTTTACTCACTGCATACAAGAAAAAATTGATCTTGGCAAGAAATAACCTATTTTTTTAAAGTTTAAATGAATGATCTAAGATTGCACAACAGCCTGAGTATGACTTCTTTTACGATGAATTAGACATCATTTTTAGAACAAGAATATATCTGTCCCATAACCTCTGAGAAAATAGAAATACAGATTTAAATATATATGAACTTGAAAGGATTAGATTTTCTTTCACACCAATCTTGTTTGAGGTCTGCCAATTAGATAAAGATCCAAAAGCTAAAACTAGAACAGGAAAGTTGCTTTTTAAAATGAAGAAAAAAAATACTTTAAGAATCTTTTGAATATTCACTGAGTATGTCCTGCTATATATTTTCTATGTGCATTCACTTAAGCTAGCTCATTCAATATTTATGATCAACCAATAGAATTGGAATTATTTTCTAAGCTTTACAGATGAGAATATTGAAACTCTTCTCTAGTCATACAGTAAGGAATTGGAATGTTAAGAATTTAAACATAGTTTTAACCCTTAGACCATTTGTTCTTGTGCCTGTCTGCTACATTTAGATACCAAGTTATCAGTTTATCAGTCACAGTGGAGGTAGGAAAATAGAACTCACCTCAGGTAGTTCAATGAATGGAGTTTTATATGGGAAGCTACTCCCAAATTTTTAGAAGAGCTGGCAAAATAATAGGATGAAGGGAGATAGCTCGGAGGTTATCAAATGCAAGAAGCTGCTGCCATCATTAGACTTAGAGAGACAATAGAAGGAGCTGATGTTCCTGAGCCTCGAGTCTAAGTTCCTTTCAGAGGAGTTGAAAACTTGGAAAGGAGGGTGTTTGAAGGAACAGAGCAACCAGCTACCAAGTTGAATCCGGAGCTATGAGGAGCACTCGTCTGGCGGGAGTGCCTGTCTGGCAGGAGTTGGCACCAGGAGAGATTCAAGACAGGAGCTCGGACCACAGAGCAAGTTGCTGCCTTGTGAGCACAGCAATCACAGAATGTCTGTAAACATTCGTAAAGATTAAAGATACTTACCCAAGCAGAGAGAGGAAAACATACGCTGCTTCTCGCCGCCGGTCTCCAGTGTCTCCCTGTTGGCTGAGCCCAAAAGAAGCAATTTAATGGGGATCTGGGAAAATGTAGTTTGCAGGGATCATCCCTCTGTCATTGTAATTTAGAGCAGAGCACAGGAAAAGACGAGAAGGTAGATCTCACAGTAAAGATGAAAATGATCAAATCACAAAACTAGCTTTCAAATCTACCACAAATTAACCCAGTCTCCAGAGATGGTGAGGAGAAATTAGGTAGAGTATCTAAGCAGGTTCTTGTTAGAATAATTAATTTAATAGATAATGTTTATTATTTGTTTCCCAAGAAAATAAATCACCTTGTAAGTTAATACACACTTACTGTTCAGTTATTAAGAAGTCTAAATAAGTAGCACTGTGCTGAAATGTTGGAGGCAAAGTAAGACACCTGCTATTATACAGGATTGATTTAAAGGCATAAGATAGACGTACATATAGAAAACTAAAAATAAGTATGTATTTTAGCATTGCCTCTTAATGCTTAGGAGGGACATTGATTTGAACGATAATTCCAATTGTTGGTTTTGCTAATGTCTGAATAGTGCTTTCAGAAATCAATTCTTTTGTTATATAAAGTAGCAGCTTATAATTAGAGGTGGGGGATTCACATTTGAAACAAAAGAATTGATGTCTAATTCTAGGTAGTGGAACAGATAGTATCAAGAAATGTAAGCCTCCCGCCTCCAAAAAAAAAATGTGAAAGACAAATGCAAGAGAGAGGAAGCAAGAGAAATACAGGACTGGTATTTCAATTAGAATATACAAGTAATAGGACATTTGTGTTTTTTCTCCTAGTGTTATCCAATCCTATAAAATCTAGAAAGAGAGATATCAAACACATATGGCAAACATTTAATGTATTTTTAATAAGTACCTAGATTGTGCTATCCAATAGAATTTTCTGCCATTGGGGAATTCTTGTTTTTGAAAAAGCCACAGCTTTGTTGATATATAACTAGTGTACAGATAGTTACACATAATTAATGTGTATAAGTTGATGAGTTTTTGAACCAACTCCCATGACATCAGCTCCACCATCAAGGTAATAGATATTTCCCACATTCAACATTTCCCAGTATTTCCATGTGTGGTTTTCTTTTGATTTGCTTGTTTGGTTTGTTTTTGGTGTATGTGTGTGTATCTGTGTGTTTGTGTTAAGAACACTTAAAGTGATATCTGTTCTCTTAATTTTGAAGTAATGTAGGTATTATGTTGTACAAATTATCTATAGAACTTACTCATCTAACATAACACTATCGTATACAATGTGTTCTTGAGTTTGAATACTATAGACACCTCGTGTAAGTGGAGTCATATGGTTTTTGCTTATTTTCTCCAGGTTTTACAAATTGCAAAAATGGCAGGATGTTTTTCCTTTTTAAGGCTGAATATTGTATTGTACATCCATATTTTCTTTATCCATTCATTTGTTAATTGATATTTAGGTGCTTTCCATATATTGGCTATTGTGAATAATGTTGCAAAGAACATGGGAGTGCAGGATCTGCCCAGCTCTGATGTTGTGGCCTTTTGGAGAGTGAACCAGTGGATGGAAGACCTTTCTCTTTGTCTCTCTCTCTCTCTCTCTCTCGCTGTCTGTAGCTCTGCCTCTCAAATAAATAAATTAAATCTTTAAAAAAACCAAATTGATTTCATTTCCTTCAGATATAATACATGGAAGTGGGATTTATGGATCATTTGATAGTTCTATTTTTAATGTTTTGAAGAAACTCCATACTCTTTTCCATATGATTGTAACAATTATCTTTCTCACCACAGTGCGCAATACTGTAATTGCTTACATCTTTTTTTTTTTTTTTTTTTTTTGACAAGCAGAGTGGACAGTGAGAGAGAGAGTCAGAGAGAAAGGTCTTCCTATGCCGTTAGTTCACCCTGCAAATGGCCACTACGGCCGGCGCTGCGCTTATCTGAAGCCAGGAGCCAGGAGCTTCTGGGTCTCCCACGTGGGTACAGGGGCCCAAGGACTTGGGCCATCTTCTACTGCTTTCCCAGGCCACAGCAGAAAGCTGGATCAGGAGAGGAGCAGTCGGGACTAGAACCAGTGCCCATATGGGATGCCAGCACTGCAGGCCAGGGTGTTAACCTGCTGAGCCACAGCGCCGGCCCCTCATACATTTTCAATACTAATCCCTAATTGGACCTATGATTTGCAAATATATTCTCCCATCCTATACTTTGCCTATTAACCATGTTCATTATTCCTGTGAAGAAGCTTTTTAGATTGATGTTTTCCCTACTGTTGCTTGTATTTCTAATGTCATATCCAAGAATTTATTTCCAAAACAAATGTCAAGAAGCTCTTTTCCTATGTTTTCTTCTAAGAGTTTTACAATTTCAGGTATTACATTTAAGTCTTTAATCCATTTTGAATTGATTTTGTGTATGGTATAAGATAGAGGATCATTTTTTTTTCTGTCGTTTTTTTTTGCAGACACCAAACTTGCACATAGCTTGTTGAAGAGACTGTCCTTTCCCCATTGTGCATTCCTGTGACTTTTGTCAAAGGTCAGTGAGTGAATATGTGTTGGTTTATTTCTGGGCTCTCTATTCAGTTCCATTTGTCTATATGTCTCTATGCCAATACCATATGGTTATATATATCTTCAAAATATGCAACAGTAGATTTTGTATTCTGTTGTATATTCTGAAGTCAAATACTTTGATGCTTCCAGATTTGTTCTTCTTTCTCAAAATTTATTTGGCTGTTATGAATATTTTGTGTTTCCATATGAATTCTAGGATTGCCTTTCCTTCATCTGAGAAAAAATTCCGGTAAAATTTTGAGGGAGATAGCCCTGAATTTATACATTGCTTTGTGTAGTGTGGACATTTTAACCACAAGAAGTTTTTCAATCCAGGAACCCTGGATACTTTTATAATTTATGTGTTTCTCCTAGTTACTTTCATCAGTGTTACAGTTTTTAGTATATAAGTCTTTTACTTCCTTTGTTAAGTTTATTCCTAAATATTTTATAATAATTAAAACTTATTATTTGAGAGGCAAGGAGATAGAGAGAAACAGATAGAGAGAGCTCTCATCCCTTTGTCTCTCTCTTCTTCTTCTGGAACTCCTATAATTTGAAATTTTCTGTTTGAGTCAGTCTCATAAATCCTGTAAGTTTCATTCATTCATTTTTATTCTCCAACTACATATTTTCAAATAATTTGTCTTTGAGTTTAGGGATTTTTTCTTCTGCTTCTGCAACTGTGCTGTTGATACTCTGTATTGTATTTCATTTCTTAGCTCAGAACTTGATTAATTTTATTTTCAGTCTATTTGTTAAATTTATAGCTTTGATCATTTATTATTTAATTTATTTTATTGAATTATTTCTTTGTGCTTCTTGAAGTTCACAGAGCTCCTTGAAGCAATTGTTTTGAATTCTTTATCAGACAGTTTGTGTGTATCCATTTCTTTGTAGCCAGCTACTGAGAGATAATTATGTTCTTTGGGTATTGTTATATCTCCTTTTTTTATGTTTCTCATTGTCTTATGTTGATGTCTGCACATGTGAAGAAACAGGTATTTCTTCCAGTCTTTGTGAACTGGAGAGTCTTTCATCATTCACCTTTTTCTACAGACTCTGGCTAAGCCATCTGCTGTGGGTAGGCTTGCTGCTAAAGTGGCTGGCTTGATGCTTAGTTGAACAGGTTGGTATAACTAGTATCTGTGTTCATGAGAATGGGTTGGGAGTCTGGGCCACATAGGTGGGCCTTTAACTTGTATCTTCAAGAGTGAAGTTGGAGCCTATGTCCAAGAGGGCCTGAATGCAGCCTGCATCCACTGGGGCTGACTTGCCATTAGGATGGACCTTGAGTTTCAGTTTGCAGAGGCTGGCTAGGTACCAGGATGGGCCAGGAGCCTCAGTCTACTGAGATAAGCCTGGAATCTGTGCCACGCTGGCTGGCCTGGCATTGAGGTCTACTGGATTGGGCCTGGACCCTGGAAATTTTGGAGTATGAGATCACAGATATTGGCCTGGTGGGTGAGGTCTCAGGGTCTGAATGAGACATGCTTAGAAGCTTTGTCTGTGTGTGCAGGGCCTGGTATCTGAGGCCAGGGCTGCTGACCTGGTGTTGAGAGGGCCTGAAGTTTGGGCCTGTGTGCCCCAACCTGGCTCTAGGCTGGTCTGAATCCTGAGATGGGCCTGGAGACTATGGCCACAGGAGCTCGCCTGCCACTAATAGGCCTAGAGTCTGTATTTGCAGAGACTGCCCTCGAGGCTTGGTCTACAGGTGCTGGTGTGGTGACTACGGCTTTGGGGACCATCCTGGTTCTGAGGAAGTCCTATAATCTGTGGCTGTAAGCTGTAGCTTGTGCTAGGGGACAGTCTGAAGCCTAGGGCTTTTGATATTCTTTATAAAACTATATTGAACACATCAGCCAATGTTTATTCATCAAACCATATGTCCATGTTGTAAAAATGTATACGTGTCTATGCATGGTAGAATGGCTTGAATGAATTAAACTTTTGTGAGTAAATTTATTTGATTGTTAATATAATATGACAATCACCAAGTCAGAGTTTCTAAAATGAAATGTCATAAAGTTTCTTTAGTAAATGTTAATTTGTTTCAGAGTATTTTAATAGTGGTATAAAATTCTGGATGTGTTCAATTGGGCTGAGATAATGATATCAGAGAAAATTCTAATTTTCTTGATGCCCAAGCTCTTCCATCTTTAATTTTAGTACTTACGGCACTTCATTAAAATGTATGTTGTATTTAATTTTCCAGGAAATTTTAGAGCATAAAAGAAGAATGTATATTAAAAGCAATTTCCAGTTAAACTAGTTGAAGCTTTTAAAAATGTAAGCCAATACAGCCTATGTTTTGTTATATGTGAGACTGTTATTTGCATGTTTGCATGGGTCAGTGTAGCTCAGAATACCTTTGGTCTTTGCTCAGTGTGCCTGTTTTCTTAAACTTTTCTCATGTTCTGCACCCTTTCCAAGTTGCCAATACTGATTTCACAGTCCCAAAGCAGACATAGTATTCTCATAACACTTGACCAACCTGACAGCCGTGGGAAGAAAACCCGCTGTTTTTAGAGTCTCTGCTTCAGTGTACATATTCCATTTTCATCCTTCCTTTCTTAAAAGAATTATATTGCTGATAAATTTAACTTTGAGCCCATAATAAACCTTGTTTTGTAGCAACTGCTTCAAAGCTGGTTATTTCTGATTGTGTAGTCATGGAAATCTTGTTTTATCCTTAAAATTCTCCTATACTTATCAGTGTTAAAATTAACATTTTTTTCTCTTTTTCTACTTGTGAAGGTCAATTTTTCATCTTGTATTCTTGAAAAGGTTGTTTGACAAAATGGCCAAAACTGGTATTTCTATGAAAAGTAAATATATATGTCTATGATATCCAATATCTATGCCTGCATGACTATAAGCCCTTTAAGGACAAGGTTATATCTCATTAATTTTGTATTCCCTAAAGAATTTAGTATCTAACATGGGCTTCATTGTAGCTGGTACCAAAATAAACCTAATCCTTATTACCTTTTACCTGAACTAGAGCTATAACTCCCTAACTAGTCTCTGCACCTCTGGTTTCTTTATAAGTGGCTTTATATACAGAGTAAATTATTGGTAAGTAGCTTGGATATAACCTTTTTGATATACTAATATATATGTAACTCCCTCTCTCTGAAATATCTTTTATCAATGTCTGCCTAAATCATTGTTAAATATCCTTTCAGATTTAGTTTATGTTATCTTCTCTCTGCAAAGGCATCCCTAATGCCTCAGAGTGGCACTATACCCTTGGGGTTAAAGTGCTTAGTCTTTGAAATTACTTCATTGGGATTGGTTTATAATGCCTCTTACTAATTGTATAACCCGAGGAAGGTTATTTAACATTTCTGTGCCTCAGTTTCCTTGATTGTGAAAAGTAATGCCATCTACGTTCACAGTACTGTCGTGAGACTAAAATGAATTAATACATATAAAGAGCTAATAGCAGGATCTGCCTCACAGCAAGCCCTCAATAAATGTTAGCTCATGTTAGTACAATAGTAGACACACTGACGTTCTGTTTTGGTATTTTCACTCTAGTCCCTTAAACAGAGTTCATTACACATGTTTTCAAAAAATTATTTGTTAATTTGAAAGCAAAGAGAGAGAGAGAGAGAATCTTATATCCATTGATACACTTCCCAGATGGCTGCAACAGCCAGGTCTGAGCCGGCTGAAGTCAGGAGTTCCTATCTGAGTCTCCCACATGAGTGGCATGGGTGCAAGCACTTGGGGCATTTTCTGCCTTCCCACATGCATTATTAGGAAGCTGGATAGGAAGCAGAGCATTGGGACTCAAACCAGCACTCTAATATGGGATGTCAGCAGTGTAAGTGGTGGCTTAACCTGCTGTACCAAATGCTGCCTTACGTTACATCCTTTATTTTGCTATTTAACCTTAATTTTTAAATATTTTTTACTTCCTTACCAAACCATGAGTTGACTGAGATCAATTATTTTCATTCAGTCACATGCTGAACCTAGTATATTGTTTAATACTTGATTGAGCACAATAAATATTTTTGGAATGACTAAATAAACTGAAAAATCTTTTTAATGAAAGCTATCAACTTTTCTAATGATTAGTTCCCAATACCTACCCAAGGAATTTCATGATTATTAAAACTATTATGCTTCAATGGCTAGGTTGATAGACATCATTCATCAGTGTCAGGAGCTATACTGTATATTGTGCTCAATATAACATTTTCTTCAAAACCAACCCTGTGAAATAGATGCTGTTAGGACTTAAGAAACACAAGACACAAGATAACCAAGTAATTTTTATCACTGACATAAAGGGGCTAAAAATATTACACTTTTTCCCCTACTAATTCAACATTTTATTCAGCTGCCCATTCTACTTCCTGTATTCTTAAGAAGGTTGTTTGACAAACTGGACAAAACTGGTATTTCTATGAAAAGTAAATATGTCTATGATATCCCATATCTATGCATGCATGACTATAAGCCCTTTAAGAACAAGGTTATATCTCATTCAATTTTGTATTCCCTAAAGAATTTAGCATCTAACATGGGCTTCATTGTAGCTGGTACCAAAATAAACCTAATCCTAATTACCTTTTACCCGAACTAGAGCTATAACTCCAGTTCAACACTTACTACAGAAAAATAGAATGCTTCAAGCACCAGTAATTCTAATTGAAAGCAACACGTTTGAAGCATTATTTTCATACTTCTGGATAACAGTCAACACCTGATATGTGCAAGCAACTTTCATTAATGTCAATATAAACATGAGAATATTTAAGATCTTTTTATTTTCTTGATTAACTGTTTTTGGATGTAAGCTCTAATGCTGAAATGAATTACTTTAGACAGCTGGGGCCTTATATTTTTTCTATGTTCATGATGTATTCTCCATGATAACAAAAGAACCACATGTTCCTCATACCCCTAAATATTTTATTTTCTAATGATAACAATTTATTGTTAAACTCACTTTATTATAAACTAAAATCTATTGCATTTTAAATCAACCACTAACATTTCACTATTAGTAACTTATGTAAAATTGATACAAAATATAGTAATAACCTATGTGTTCATTCATGTAACTCTTTGGAAAATTAGACATTTGTCCTATTGACTCTGAACAAAGAATCATGTAGTTCCAGGAGTTGCTAAGGGTTGCATTGGTTTAAGACTGAGGAAGAGGGACTGACAAAGAGTTGTACAGAACCCAGCTGTATCAAGCAGCCTGAATGCATGCAAAATCCCTTCTGGAGAATTAAATTAGGAAAAATTTTATTGGAAGAATATTATCAATAGCTTTAAGAGTTGAAGTGAGAACTGAAGACCAGGCCTAGGAAATGAGGAGGAACTAAAGAATAATGTAGAAATATCTATGTTGCCTCTTCTGTGACTGTCTACCATCTCCTCTACAAGGCACAGGTACACAGTGAGATGCAGACAACCACATAATACAATCATTTTTGCTTTGAGTCACTGGCCCAAGATACAGAATCCTGGAATGTAGTATCTGAGTACCAATTCCTGTGCTCTGGCAACCAGGGATTGTGAAGAGAGTAAATTTTTATCTTTAAGCATCTGGTATATTGTGAATCTTAGCTAGAGGGTTTTCTAAAATTAAAAAGGTACTACCTCTTCCCAGTAGCCCAAAATGACAAATGTACATTCTTTTTTTTAAGTATACACATTTTTAATTTTTATGACATATTTTTTGAAAATATGAACAAAATTTTTTTCCATAAGAATGTTTTATTTTATTTTATTTTTTGATTAATGAATATAAATTTCCAAAGTACGACTTATGGATTACAATGGCTTCCCCCCCATAACATCCCTCCCACCCGCAACCCTCCCCTTTCCCACTCCCTCTCCCCTTCCATTCACATCAAGATTCATTTTTGATTCCCTTTATATACAGAAGATCAGTTTAGCATACATTAAGTAAAGATTTCAATAGTTTGCTCTCACACAGAAACATAAAGTAAAAAATACTGTTTGAGTACTAGTTATAGCATTAAATCTCAATGTACAGCACACTAAGGACAGAGATCCTACATGAGGAGTAAGTGCACAGTGACTCCTGTTGTTGACTTAACAAATTGACACTCTTGTTTATGGCATCAGTAATCACCCTAGGCTCTTGTCATGAGCTGCCAAGGCTATGGAAGCCCCCTGAGTTCCCCGACTCTGATCATATTTAGACAAGGCCATGGTCAAAGTGGAAGTTCTCTCCTCCCTTCAGAGAAAGGTACCTCCTTCTTTGATGACCCGTTCTTTCCACTGGGATCTCACTCGCGGAGATCTTTCATTTAGTTTTTTTTTCTTTTTTTTTCCCCAGAGTGTCTTGGCTTTCCATGCCTGAAATACTCTCATGGGCATTTCAGCCGGATCTGCATGCCTTAAGGGCAGATCCTGAGGCCAGAGTGCTGTTTAGGACACCTGCCATTCTATGGGTCTGCTGTGTATCTCACTTCTCATGTTGAATCATTCTCTCCCTTTTTGATTCTATCAGCTAGTATTTGCAGACACTATTCTTGTTTATGTGATCCCTTTGGCTCTTAGTCCTATCATTATGATCAATTGTGAACAGAAATTGATCACTGGGACTAGTGAGATGGCATTGGTACATGCCACTTTGATGGGATTGAATTGGAATCCCCTGGTATGTTTCTAACTCTGCCGTTTGAGGTAAGTCAGCTTGAGCATTTCCGAATTGCAATCTCTTCCCTCTCTTATTCCCACTCTTATATTTAACAGCGATCACTTTTCAGTTAAGTTCCAGCACTTAAGAAGAATTGTGTATTGATTACAGTATTCAACCAAAAGTATTAAGTAGAACAAACAAAAAAAAAATACTAAGAGGGATAACATATTAAGTTGCTCATCAACAGTCAGGGTGAGGGCTGATCAAGTCACCGTTTCTCATAGTGTTCATTTCACTTTAACAGGTTTCCTTTTTGGTGCTGTTAGTTGTCACCTATCAAGGAGAACAAGTGGTATTTGTCCCTTTGGGATTGGCTTATTTCACTCAGCATAATGTTTTCCAAATTCCTAACAGGAATCACTTTTCAGTTAAAATTTAAACACCTAAGAATAATTGTGTGTTAATTACAGAGTTCAACCAATGGTACATTCTACAAGATCCCAACAATTGCTTGAGTCACATATAAAAGCTTTACCTAAAGCCTGTCTTTATGCTGAACAATGTGATTATAAGGCTTATTAAAGTAACCTTTTGCCTTAAGTCAGTTTGTTTCAAATTTGTGTTTCTTTAGTCCTAAGGAGTTTTTACTAGTAATCAGGGATTCTGAAATTTTCTGCGTTGTGGAGATCCAATTCTATGGATCTAAAAGAGCTCACTAGCTTAACTTTGAGAAGTGGGCTTTTACTTTTAATTCTGTAGTAAGATTACCATTACTCAGCTATGAGGAATATTCAAAAAGTTTTTGGTAAATGGACATTAAGAAAAAAAAGCTATACTTGTATTTCAAAAATCTTTGGCACCCCAATGGACACCATTTAATTCAGTTTTCCACAAACTTTTTGAAGTAACTTTGTATATACTGTTATACCATTAAATTGTTTGCTTGACTGGACTTCCACATGTCACTATCTGGGTCCTCCATTAGCATGTCTTTTTGTCCACACTTGGGCATATGTGAACCAGGGCCAACATGCAGTTTCATATGCTACCATTCATACTGAGCATCTAGCTCAAGCCATGAAGTACATAGCTTATGACACTGACTGAATACTGCAACTCTGATCCCATCCCTGCATATTTGATAATTATTTGGATTATTTTGCCTTAGTTTTTTCCAGAGATTATTTCATGTGACTATAAAATTAAAGTAGAATAATTTATGAATAAAAGTAATGTCAAAATTTCAGGAAAAATGATTGAGTCATAAATGGAGTTATACTTTTCAATTTTCTAGTGGCCAACCTGCAAAAAGAAATTGTCATTTATCCAGGCTATAATCTCTATACATTAAAAACAAAACAATTGGGGCTTGCGTTGTGACACAGTGGGTTAAGCCACCACTTGACATGTGAGCATGTCATATCAGAATAATAGTTTGAGTCTTGCCAGCTCTGTATCTGATCCAGCTCTCTGCTAATGTGCCCAAGAAGACAGTGGAATATTACCCAGACTGGGGTGAGGCTGGGCTGGGCTAGGCTGAAGCCAGGAGCCAGGAACTTCTTCTGGATCTCCCATGTGGGTGCAGAGGCCCAAGCACTTGGGCCATCCTCCACTGCTTTCTCAGGCACATTATCAGGGAGCTGGATCAGAAGGGAAGCAATCAGGACATGAACTGACACCCAAATGGAGGGAGGGAGAGAGAAAGAGAGAGGGAGATAGAAAGGGAGAGAGAGAGAGAGAGAGAGAGAGAGAGAGAGTGAGCTTTCATCTGTTGCTTTCCTCCACAAATGGCTGCAATGGCAAGTGCTGCTCCAGGCTAAAGCCAGGAGCCAGGTCTCCCAAGTGAGTCGCATCGGCTGGAATATTTGAAGTATCTCCCACTGCTTTCCCAGGTGCATTAACAGGGAACTGGATTGGAAGTGGAGGAGCCAGGACTTGAGCCAGTGTTCTGATAGGGGATACCAGAGTTGTAGGTGGCAGTGTAGCTCAGTGTACCACAGTGCTGGTCCCTGATGAGTCCTTGAGGCAAAGTTGTTCCTTAGAGAAATCTGTGTCTTACAGGAATATCTCTGATTTAATATCCTGCTATATACCATTACTGGTTAGGAGAAGATGGTAGAAAGTACTAATGTTAGTCTTGTACAAAGAAGGAAAAGCATTTTATCATTCTTTAGAATAAGTTTAAGTAATTGACATACTCTATAGAATATCTCTTGCTAATATTTTCCCCATAAAATACTTTATGAATTTCATGTAACACATGCCACTCAAAAATTATTTCACCAATAAAAACTGTGATGAAATTTATATTTATTTTACCCAAATGCAGTAAAATCTTGTAATTTTAACAAGATATACACAATATGGTTTGAGTTATATTCCAAATATAATTGGTAAGCCACCAGAATCATGTAATAATTTTGAAAAAAAAATCATTTCAGAACTGCAATGTTGCAGGTAATATGTCAAGGATCACAGCATTACTTCAACCATGCCATTTTTTATTTACTCTACCATGCTATTTTTAAATCAAGAGATGTCTTACTTGTTTTGCCTTTTCAACTTTTCAATTAACAAATAATAATTGTATGTATTTATAGAGTGATTGTGATGTTTCGATCTATGTACACATTATAGAAAGACTCACAAAGGGCATAAAATTTCAGTTAGACTGAAGGAATACATTTTGGTGATCCATTTTGCTTTTAATATAATAGTCTGCTTCTTACATATAGGTGCTTTCACCATGCTTCTGCTATATTTTAATAAATTGTCTTAGATTTGGGGATAATAATAAATGCACTATATTTCCCATTTCAAACAAAAAATAAGCTCCTATTTGTCTATTCTACTTAGAACCTCTCATTTCAAAAATGCATTACAGATGCTAAATGCGAGATACCTGTATTACTCAATAGAAGGAAGAGTTATAAGGGTCCAGGTTCTTGTTAAGGCAAGAGGTCTAAATAGTATTAATAATTGTGTCGCTAATGCTCATCATGATCTTATGGAAAATTGTACTTTTACTTTTTTATCAAATTAATTTGTTATTTGTATGTTTTTATTTTCTATTTTCCTGCTTTACTGAGATGTCACTGGCAAATAAAAGTACACATACTTAAGGTATACAGCATGCTCATTTGATGTACTTATGCATTGTGATTACCACAGTCAAGGTAATTAACACATCCTTCACCTCACATAGTTACTACCTTTTTGTAGATGATGAGAATATTCAAGATCTATTCTCTTAGGAAATTTCAAGTATGCAATAACAGTATTATTAACTATAGTCACAATGTTGTACGTTAGATCACCAGAGCTTATTTATCAAGCACAAATGAAACGTGGTACTCTTTGACCAGTAACTCGCCATTAGCCCTAACTCCAAGCCTCAGACGACCACCATTCTACTCTCTGCTTCCACGAGTTAGTTTGACTCCTTCAGCTCTACATATAAGTGAGAGCATACAGTATTCATCTTTATGTGCCTGGCTTATTTCACTCAGCATAATGTCCTCCAGTTTTGTCCATATTGTCACAAATGGCAGGAATTTCTTTTTTTTTAAGATTTTATTTATTTATTTGAGAGGTAGAGTTACAGACAGTGAGAGGGAGAGACAGAGAGAAAGGTCTTCCTTCTGTTGGTTCATTCCCCAATTGGCCACAAGGCTGGAGTTATGCCAATCTGAAGCTAGAAACCAAGTGCTTCTTCTGGGTCTGCCCCACGGGTGCAGGGGCCTAAGGACTTGGGCCATCTTCTACTGCTTTTCCAGGACACAGCAGAGAGCTGGATTGGAAGAGGAGCAGCCGGGACTAGAACTGGCGCCCATATGAGATGCTGGCACTGCAGGCAGAGGATTAACCTACTGTGCCACAGAGCCAGCCCCAGGAATTTCTTCTTTTAAAAGGGTGAATGATACACAGCAGACTCATAGAATGGCAGATGTCCTAAACAGCACTCTGGCCTCAGAATCAGCCCTTAAGGCATTCGGATCTGGCTAAAAAGCCCATGAGAGTATTTTAGGCATGGAAATCCAAGACACTCTGGCAAAGAAAAAAAAAACCCTAAATGAAAGATCTCTGCAAGTGAGATCCCAGTGGAAAGAACAGGTCATCAAAGAAGGAGGTACCTTTCTCTGAAGGGAGGAGAGAACTTCCACTTTGACTATGGCCTTGTCTAAATAAGATTAGAGTTGGAGAACTCAAAAGGCTTCCCTAGCCTTGGCAACCCATGACAAGAGCCTAGGGTGATTACTGACGCCATAAACAAGAGTGTCAATTGTTAAGTCAACAACAGGAGTCACTGTGCACTTACTCCCCATGTAGGATCTCTGTCCTTAATGTGTTGCACTATGTGAATTAATGGTATAACTAGTACTCAAACAGTACTTTATACTTTGTGTTTCTGTGTGGGTGCAAACTGTTGAAATCTTTACTTAATATATACTAAATTGATCTTCTGTATATAAAGATAATTGAAAATGAATCTTGATGCGAATGGAATGGGAGAGGGAGCGGGAGTTGAGAGGGTTGCGGGCAGGAGGGAAGTTATGGGGGGGAAGCCATTTAATCCATATGCTGTACTTTGGAAATTTATATTTGTTAAATAAAAGTTAAACAAAATAATAATGGTACTATATATTTACAAAGCAGTTACTCTGTGCCAGGTGTTGTTCTAAAGGCTTTAGCTCTATTAAATTGTTTCATTTAGAATAACCAATTGCTATTGGTTATTGATAATATCATTATTCTTTTCTTCCAAATGAAAATGATGAAGTATCCATGTCATATACTTTTGCAAGCTGTCTCAACTGGTATGTTAAAAAAAATTCTAAAAAAACGCTGAATGATATTATATTGTGTGTGTGTATGTATGTTTGCAAGGGGACTTCAATTTTGTGCAGAGAGGGAATTTAAATGTAAACTTATTTTGATGCAAAAATTTTGAATCCTTGCATAGTTTATTTCATAATATGCATTTCCACAAACTTTTTGAAGAGCATGTGTGTCATATTTTCTTTAATCACTCATCTGTAGATAGACACTGAAAATAATTCCATATCTTAACTTTTGTGACTAATGCTGCAATGACAATGGTAATATATGTGGTTGGCATGTGGCAAAGTGGTTAAGTCACTGCCTACAATGCTGGTACCACATATGAGCACTATTTCAAGTCCTGGATGTTCCTCTTCCTATCCAGCTCCAAGCTAATGCACCTGGGAAAGCAACGGAAGATGGTCAGAGTGCTTGGGCCCCTGCCACCCATGTGGGAGACTCAGATGGAGCTCCAGGGCCAGCGCCGTGGCTCACTAGGCTAATCCTCCACCTAGCGGCACCGGCACACCGGGTTCTAGTCCCGGTCGGGGCACCGGATTCTGTCCCGGTTGCCCCTCTTCCAGGCCAGCTCTCTGCTGTGGCCAGGGAGTGCAGTGGAGGATGGCCCAAGTGCTTGGGCCCTGCACCCCATGGGAGACCAGGAGAAGTACCTGGCTCCTGCCTTCGGATCAGCGTGGTGTGCCAGCCACAGCGTGCCGGCCACAGTGGCCATTGGAGGGTGAACCAACAGCAAAGGAAGATCTTTCTCTCTGTCTGTCTCTCTCACTGTCCACTCTGCCTGTCAAAAAAAAAAAAAAAAAGATAACAGAAGGAGCTCCAGGCTCCTGGCTTCAGCTTGGCCCAGGCCTGGCCATTGTGGCCATCTGAGGAGTGAACCAGAAGAAGGAAGAACTCACTTTCTGCCTGTCTCTCTCCCATCTCTCTGTCACTCTGTCTTTCAAATAAATAAATAATAGTTTTTTTTCTAAAAGAAAATGGTAGTACAGATACTTTTTCAACAGACTGATTTAATTTCCTTCAGATATATACCTAGAAGTGATTGATAAATGCTATGATAGTTTGATTTTTACCCTTTTGAAGACCCCCATGCTGTTTTCCGTAATGACTGTACAAATTTGCATTCCCAACAATAGTGTGTAAGGGTTCCCTTTTTTCCATACTATCACCAATATTTATCTTTCATCTTTTGATAATAACTATCCTAACAGGTATAAAGTGATAACTCATTATAGCTTTGATTTGTATTTCCTTGATTATTAGTGAAGTTGAACATTTTTTCATATACCTATTGGTCATTTTTATGTCTACTTTTAAGAAATATCTATATGTGTTTACTTTTTAAAGTATTCTTATATTTATACTCTTTTCTTTAGAGAAATAAAAGTTAAAAGTAATTTGTGTTGATGTTGTAGAGACCAGAAACCATAAGAGACTGAAAAAATAATACTAGCAATTTTTTATAAATTTCAGCAATTTGATTAAGAATACACATAATATTAGTCCTGACATATACATATACTATTGTTACAATTTTAAAGCTATTAAATTATTAATATGTTGCAAAGAGTATAACATGATATCCAATGTTATTTTTCTGAGAGCAATAGCATAACAGTTATTAGAATGTCTCTTTTGACAACATTGCTAATTTCCATAAGGTTATCCCTTGCCTTCCTAATTAAACTGAACACACTGAGTTACTGATGTCTAGCCTTCGTCTCAGGCAATACCCAGTAGATGAAGTATTCAATATTCTTTTTGATCGGGTTGAAGAGTTGATTCGACTATAAATGAACTAATTAGGAAATGTCTAGCTTCTCAGTGACCAACTGACTGACTTAGTGCTCCAAAAGTTCTGTTTTCTCTAAAAGGATTTATATTTTCCTAAATTTTTCATTAACCTCATATGCACATCACAGCCCCCACTACAAAGTCTTTACACTTAATATTGCCTCTTCTAAAAGTACTCATTTAGCGATCTCCATCTGCTTAGCTCCCTCACTATTTTTATCCCTGATCAGATCTCCTCCTCCGAGGAGTCATCACTGATCACAACAGCTAAACTATTACACATCGGACACTGACCCACGACCCAGCTTTACTTTTCTGCTGAGCACTGACAGGTACTTGAGGACATGTGTTCATGGACATGTGTCCCCTGTTGGTTATTATAAATGTCCCATCTGATTCTAACTTGCAGCCAGTTGAGAACCACAGTCCTTGAGCAAAATGGAACAGAGATGAAACATGTCTCCAAGATGAACTACATCTCCAAGAAAATCAGAGGAATAAGTTACAGTCTCAGGATGAAAACAGCATTCTAAGGGTGGGCATTTAGCTTAATTGTTAAGAGATCAAATTCCATATCAAAGTACTTGGGTCTGATACTAAGCTCCTGCTCCAGACTCCTGCTGATGCTGATCCTGGGAGGCAGTGGTGATGGCTCAAGGAATTGAGTTCCTGCCATCCATATGAGAGACTTGATTTGAGTTCCTGGCTCCCAGCTTTGGCCTTGGCCAAGCCTAAGCCATTGTGAACATCTGGGTGTGAATCAGCAGATGATAGTGTTCTCTCTCTCTTTACTCAAACAATTTTTTTTTTAAAAATTGAAACCTATTTTCCCATTTTTGTAACTGTGACCAAGAACCACAGGAATGCTTTCAGTTTCAAGTAAGGGAATATTGAAGAATATCCAATTTCAAGTAAGGGAATATTGAAGAATTCTTATTCCTTTTTCAGGACTCAAGCTTTCAAATGTTAGATATAAGTAACCTCATTTCAGATTTTTTGGACATTCTGTGATTCAATATGGATTATAAAATATTTTCCAAAGAATAATTTTCCAGGACAAGTGTTTTGCACAGTGGTTAAGAAGTCTCTCAGGAGACATACATCCTAAATGGGGTAACTGAATGGGTCCCTGGTAGGCTTATGATTCCAGTACCCTGCTCATGTGCACCCTGAGAGAGGGCAGGTACTTGGGTACCTGCCACCCTTGTGGGAAATCCAGATTGAATTCTTGGCTCCTGGCTTCAGCCTGGTCTAACCCTGGCTGTTGCAGGAATTTGGAGAATGAACCAGCAAGTGAGAGATCTCCCTCTGTCTCTCTGCTTTTCAAATACATAAATCAGAACAAAAAATGTTCTTCTATGGAAGATAAAAGCTAAGGGTAAAATAAGGATGGGGACTGTGATTAAAAAAAGAATATACGGGGTCTGGGGCTGTGTCATAGCAGGTAAAGTTGTTACCTACAACACCAGCATCCCATATAGGCACTGGTTCCTGTACAAGCTGCTCCACTTCCAATCCAGCTTCCTGCTAATACACCTGGGAAAGCAGTGGAAGATGGTCCAAGTACTTGGACCCCTGTACCTATGTGGGAGACCCAGATGAAGCTCTCTATCTCTGTGAGTCTTCCTCTCTGACATTATGCCTTTCAAATAAGTAAATAAATAATTTTTTAAACAAGAATTTTAAAATTTGCTTCTATCTCTTATATTTTTCTCCAACTTATGTGTCCTTCCATAGTCCATAACGAATGGTTTCTCTTTAGTTTGTTAGTTTTTAACAGTTATATGAAGCTTCCATAAAATGCCTTGTTCTCATACTAGCTTCTGAGAGCAAATTCCTAAACACATTGAGTATCTGGCCATGATAAAAAATAGCTACAGGGACCGGCTCTGTGTCATAGTGTAACTCTACCGGAAGCAGCACTTGGCTTCTGACTTCTGGCTTCGGATTGGCATAGCTCCAGCTCTTTGCTGTGGCCTGGGAAGGCAGTGGAGGATGGCCCAGGTGCTTGGGCCCCTGCACCGGCATGGGAGACCAGGAAGAAACTCCAGGTTCCTGGCTTTGGATTGACCCAGCTCTGGCCATTGTAGCCATCTAGGGAGTGAACCAGCAGATGGAAGACTTCTCTCTCTCTTCTGCCTCTCTGTAACTCCGCCTTTCAAATGGATAAATAAATCTTAAAAAAATAGCTACAATAGGCTGGCGCTGTGGCTCAATAGGCTAATCCTCCGCCTGCAGCGCCGGCACCCTGGGTTCTAGTCCCGGTTGGGGCGCTGGTTCTGTCCCGGTTGCTCCTCTTCCAGTCCAGCTCTCTGCTGTGGCCCGGGAGTGCAGTGGAGGATGGCCCAAGTGCTTGGGCCCTGCACCCCACGGGAGACCAGGAGAAGCACCTGGCTCCTGGCTTTGGATCAGCGCAGTGCGTCGGCCGCAGCGTGCCACCCGCAGCGCGCCAGCCACAGCGGCCATTGGGGGTGAACCAACGGAAAAGGAAGACCTTTCTCTCTGTCTCTCTCTCTCAATGTCCACTCTGCCTGTCAAAAAAAAAAAAAATAGCTACAATATACTGAGATTGCTATGTGAGAACCATAATCATTTTACATATTATTGCATTTTCTCTTCAAAATATAATTATTATTTTCCTTTAAAAGTGAGAAAAAGTAGACTCAGAGAGGCTAAGTAACTTACATGAGGTCACATATCCTGTTCTTCCTGACTCCAAAGTCCTTGAATCTAACTAGTAAGATACATAAATACATTTAAGATGAGTTGTTACAAAATGTAAGCATCAATTCATTAATTCACTGGGTTAAGTAATTACAATTCATTTTATTCATTCATTCAATAATATTTATTGAGTGCCTACCCTATGCTAGCCACCTATTGAGTCCGGGGTACACAGTTGTGAATGAAATAGATGAAGTCCTGCCTTCTTGGACCTTTATAAACTGAAGTTTTAAGGCAAAGGGACTTGATTAGAATCAAAATGAGAAACAGACATCAGCTTGCAAGATTCACCAATTAGTTGCTAGGTCATTTTGTCAATTCCAACAACTTGGGAGCATTCCATTATTCCACCACTCAGTCATGCCAGGCATGCACCAGCAGGGATGAGGGCAGAATATGTATTTATATCGAATGATGAGGACCTGGCATACTATTATTATTTCCGAGAAAAGTGTTTCAAAAAATAGAACCAAAGAATCTTAGGAAAAAAGAAACAAAATCAAGGACACCATCTCATCCAATTTAAAGGTTAAAAGAAAACACATAGTTCAAAGATTATCAAAATGTATAAAACTTTTTTAGAACTCTAGATCATTTTAGCAATTTAAATTGATGAAAATTGCTCTGAATTGACTGTGATAAAATGATTTGTACCTACAGTCTTAATGTCAAAAGAACCAGATACACAATTATGCTGGCATGAATCAACTATATATTTAAGTTTGGATGCAAACATTTTTCAAATTACCATAATCTAAAGAGTGCTAAACAGATAAATTTTAATTTTAGATTATTTTGGAAATAAGCTAATCATTTAGAGTAATAACTTGTTGCAGGTATGTGTTTCTTGGTTTTTAGAACAACAATAAGAAAAATACATTCCTATAAAAATTGCCAGCATAGCTGAATTCTTTGTCTACTTAAACATGGCAATTCCTGTTGGCTTATCCTGTGGTTAAATGTTTTTAAGTCAGGTAAACAAATCCAGGAAGAAGGCAAGGAAATAATACAGCAAAATATATCACTTTGATTCATATATTTATAAACATTCCTCCTTGGGGAAATGCATTGCTGTAATAAAATACTTTTAAAGACATTACATCCGCACTAGCAATAATTCAAGAACACAGTTACGTACTTAGGTGAAAAGACTGTGACATATACTGTAATCTTATATTTTTCTAGTCAAATCAAGATCTAAATATTTATGAATAAGAATTTATGCAGCCTCTGCTAGTAAATGTGCACTGTAATATATTTCTATTTCCCCAAATTTGAGGAAAATATGAAAAAAAACTCAACATTTTTGCAGAGTGAGATCAATTCATTGACACGTTAGACTTTAAAGCAAAATAATTATGCATCATTGAAATAATTTAGTCACATTCTATAAGAATTATGTCTCCTCTGTTCTTAGAGATATATAACCGGATTTTTTGAGTAGTCTGGAAATAAAATTTAGAAGTATCACCCTTTATTTTAGTAGCTGGATAGCAGTCATTTCCAGATAGCCATTGATTCCTAGAATATATATATTAATTATATGGTTTGAGCCAATCACATATGTTGTAAGCACAAAAGTGACAAAGGATCACATCTACTACCAAAAATTTCATTTGAATAAAACAGGTATTGGGCAGGCACTGTGGCACAGCCAGTGCGTTAAGCTGCATCTTTGGATACCTGCATCCCATATCACAGTGCCTGGTTCAAGTCCTGCCTACTCTATGATTTGAATCCAGCTTCCTGCTAAATGTGACTAGGAGGCAGCAGAGAATGGCCTGTGTACTTACACACTTACACGGGAGATCTGGATGGAGTTCTTGGCTTCTGGCGTCAGCCTGGCCAAGCCCCCAGTTATTGCAGACATTTACGGAGTCAATCAGTCGATGGACAATCGCTCTCTCTCTGTCTCTCCTTCTCTCTAGAAATTATGGAATATGTATACTATGGAATACTACTCAGCAGTAAAAAAAATGAAATCCTGTCTTTTGTAGCAAAATGGATGCAACTGGAAACTATCATACTTAGTGAAATAAGCCAGTCCCCAAAAAACAATTACCATAGGTTTTCTGTGATCTGTGGTAAGTAATAGAGTACCTAAAAGGTAATGTATAGGAGTGAAATAGACATTTGGAGATTCAATGATTGTTTACAGCCAGATTATTTAGGATTGTTTAGGAGCCAGATTATTTGGTATATGGTTATAAATATTGCTTCACTGAATCAAACTATGTAAATCACCATATACCCTTGTTTCATGCACTAAAAAAAGGAATGAAGAAGATTCTTGGGGTATTAGTAATGCTTTTAATTTGGGTGTTGGTTATGAGTATGACTATATGACCAAAAAATCTCATTGATCTGTACACTTAAGTGTATTTCTTGGTAGGTGTACTGTATTTTAATAAAATGTGTTAAAAAAAAGCAGATATGGATAAGACAGAATTGAAACATGCAAAATACTGTGGAAAGAAGAAACTAAAGTATATGTATTTACAAAAGAACTGTAGAATTAGCATGCACAGGTAATTCTGGCATCTTATAAAAGCAATCATAATATTTCTTAGTAAAAAAGCCACTTTTTCCTTAAACATTCAAGGAATATTTTGACAACTAAATGAAAGCATTTTTTATGGAAGAGGAGGAGACTGAGAACTCCCACGTACTGGCTTACTCCTCAAATGTGCACAATGGTCAGGACTGTGCTGGGTCAAAGCCTGGTGCCAGGAAATCAGTCCAGGTCTCCTATATGGGTGGCAGGAACCCAACTACTTGAGCCATCACTGCTACCTCCCAGGGTGTGCCTTGTAAGGAAGCTAGGAATGAGAGCTGGAGCCAGGGATCAAACCAAGTGTTCTGATAGGAATTGTGGGCATCTTAACAGCTAGGCCAAACACCTGCCTCAGAAAGCTTTTTTTTTTTTTTTTTTTTTTTGACAGGTAGAGTTAGACAGTGAGAGAGAGAGAGACAGAGAGAAAGGTCTTCCTTCCATTGGTTCACCCTTCAAATGGCCCCAATGGCCAGAGCTGTGCCGATCCGAAGCCAGGAGCCAGGTGCTTCTCCTGGTCTCCCATGTGGGTGCAGGGCCCAAGCACTTGGGCCATCCTCCACTGCCTTCCCGGGCCGCAGCAGAGAGCTGGACTGGAAGAGGAGCGTCCGGGACAGAATCCAGCACTCCAACCATGACTAGAACCTGGGGTACCAGCATCACAGGTGGAGGATTAGCCTAGTGAGCCATGGCGCCGGCCCCTCAGAAAGCTTTTTAAAGCATGAATGCTCATAATATATTCACTGTGCTTATATTTGTCAGATTTTTGAAAACAAATAACAATTCCTTAAGCATCACCCTGTGCAAAAGCAACTTTCATGCAGTCATATCCACAATTGATTTTTTGCTTATACTAGAAGCTCTCTTTTCTGAAGCAGTCATGAAAGGGTGACTGGTCAGTTAGTAAAAATAGTTCAATACAGGGCAAACAACATCTATAACTATATACATATCTCTCTACACACATATATATATTTAAATGTTAATTTAACTTAACTGTTAATATATTTTTTATTTACAACTCATCTTTAAAGATTTATTTTATTTTAAAGGCAGAGTGACAGAGAGAGAGGGAGAGAATGAGATTTTCCATTCACTGTTCACTCCCAAATGCCTGCAACAGCTGGGGCTAGGCCAGACCAAAGTCAGGAACCAGGATCTCCATCTGGGTCTCCTAGGTGAGTGATAGAAACTCAAGTACTTGGGCCATCATATACTGCTCTGCATTTAACTTAAAATAATGTACTTTTAGGCCGGTGCCGGGGCTCACTAGGCTAATCCTCCGCTTGCGGTGCCGGCATCCCGGGTTCTAGTCCCAGTTGGGGCGCCGGTTCTGTCCTGGTTGCTCCTCTTTCAGTCCAGCTCTCTGCTGTGGCCCGGGAGTGCAGTGGAGGATGGCCCAAGTGCTTGGGCCCTGCACCCCATGGGAGACCAGGAGAAGCACCTGGCTCCTGGCTTCGGATCGGCACAGCACACTGGCCGTGGCGGCCATTTGGGGGGTGAACCAACGGAAGGAAGACCTTTCTCTGTCTCTCTCTGTTTCACTGTCTAACTCTGCTTGTCAAAAAAAAAAATGTACTTTTAGTCTACAGTTTTTTGATGCAGTACCAAGATTGTTTCTTTGAGAATGACTTTGTTTTTGCCAAGTCAAGTTCCACAGTCATATGCATCATCTACACCACCTTCTACTTCCAGCTTTTCTTTAATAAAGTGAAATCCACTTAAGAAACAATTTGTCAAGAAAATATAGAGTATGAATTTCTCATTTTTAACAGTTTAATCTCTTCTATATATTTTAGCAGCTCACATCTATCAAATGTTAGCAAAAGAATTCAACTTATTATCGACAAAGATCTATTTCAACACTAATTTCTTGTTCATTCTGTTCATATTAAATTATTCAATTACAATAAGTAAAAGTGGCACAATGAATTTGAGGAGGGAAAGCACAATGGATTTGAGAGGGGAAAATATGGCTGACTCTGGTAAGGAAACAACTCCATTGATGGGGACAGACATTTATGGGTATAGCAGCAAGCAGTCTCATAGTCATGAGCAGTCAGCATTCTGAGAACATCTGTCAGAATGTTTTATGTTGATGTTGAGGAAAGTTGCTCAATTCCATAAATTAATAAGTAAAAATTATGCAAAAGATTTTCTGTTGTAAAATATACCAAGCACTCAGTAAAGCATTGAAAAACTATATTTAATCCTCATGACAACTCTATGAAATGAACACTATTTTTTAATAAACGAAGAAAGTTCAGTAAAGTTATGTGCTATATACAAAGCTTCCCAATTAATAAACACAAAACTAAAACTAGAAGCTTGTTCAAAATAGCATGATCTCCAATGAAGATTATTATCATATTATATGTAAGTGAAGAATTTTTATTAGTGCATGCATGAGAGCTGTACCCAGTGGCTCATCCCTCAAATGCCAGCAACAGCCGGGGGAAAGCCAGGCCAAAACCAGGAGACTGAAACTCAATCTGGGTATCACATGGGTGGCAAGTACCTGCTGTCTCCAAAGGTGCAAATTAACGGGAAGCCAGCATCAGAAGCAAAGTCAGGCCAGGGAATGTGATACTGGATGCCAGTGCTCCAAGCAATGTCTTAACCACTGTTCCAAATGCCCACTCATTAAGGGACTCTTAAAAAGAACAGTAGAGGATCTTCAGATTGTTTATTAAGAGGATGGAAACAAAGAATGTTGATCTGTTGTCAAGGGGATTTGGTAATTGAGAGCCAGGGTGTTTTTTAAAAGCAGATTTGCCCTTCTTTTGAACTTCCCCCACACAAGGATCAACTTTTCCTCCAAATGAAAATTTCATAGCTATTAAAGGAGAGGTAGCTTGACTAAGTCAAATGTTAGCTCTGTGGTTGGGGTATAGATTGCCTCTAAATTTTCAGCAGGCAACTCCACAGATTTGATTCTCTAGATGGAAGCTACCTCCTCTGTCATCACTACACTCAGTGAAGTCAATGATATTGTGAGTTAATGCATTAAATCTTTATAGTAAAATATATAAAATATAAAGAGCAAAAACAGTTAATATAAAGCTTACTTTCTCTGCACTTATCAGTTCTTATCTTTTGTTCCCTAGGAACCAAATTCCTAGTAAATGTGGTAAATCATTTTTATATGACTACAGTCTGCTTAAAAATAATTCAGTATACATATTGCATAAATTCTAACCAGGAATTCCCAATTTAGGGACAGTCAGGTATCACTTTTTCAATGAGGATACTCTTACCTCCAGAAGTCGGTCTCGCGCTCTCTCTCTTTCTCTCTCTTTCTCCCTCTTTGCCTTTAAAGGAAATAGAAAAAAATATCAAAGTGCCATACAGCAGTTTCACCAAGGATGGCTTGCCAATTTTCTATATAGATCTAATGGGTAATTCTGAAAAATACATTTGTCTCTCATAATTTATATTTGCATTGATGTTTTAGGTCCCCTCTGTAACAGATTGTCTTACTGAGCAAGTATATATCTAGCCTCAACAGAATCCAGTTCCAAAAATAAAATGTACATGCTTGTATTTGTATATACTCATGCACATTTCCAAGAGCTTTTTGAATATCCCTCATATATGAACTTTTAGTCAGGTATAGGGCTTACAGCAAGACATAATACACATGCACATATACACCCAACATGTTGTTCCAGAAAGCTCTTAATATGCTTCAGCTTTTACCCAATCAGTAAACATTTCTGAGAGTCCTGTGGTTTTCTTTGCTTTCGCTAGAAAAATGACATTGGTAAATGATTTGTTGTTTCTACTGAAAATGAAAAAATCGAGTGTCATAGGCTTACATTTTTAAAATGCTTAATTAGTCCATTTCTGCTCATCTTCCAAGCAAATGGCAATATTTTCTTTCCTTCTCCACCTCTTGAAGTTGGATGTGGCCATGCAACTATTTCAGTCAATGAGTTCTAGAAAGAAGTGACATGTGTCACTGTAGGGCTTGAGCATTTAATTGCTAGTGCAAGACCCTCTAGCACTGCTCTTCGTTTGACATGACAAGTAGGGAGCACTTGTCAATTTTTTGGAGTCCCTATCAGCCTGTGCCCCTCCATATCTGCCACGAACACAGTTCCTCTCTACCAACCTGTGGTACAAGTGACACGTGCAAGAATGTTGTTGTTTTAACCGAGATTTAAAAAAATACAAACCAAAAACAACAACAAGAAAAAAACCATAACATTGCCTGAACTACCTCGTATTTTCCCTTTAATATAAAGCATATAACTCTTTATTGTAGGTAAGGAATAGCATAAGTATATAGCCGTATTTTAAACTATTTTGCATAGCTGAAATAATCTCTCAAATAAAAATTACTAAATATTAATAGAATACTGGTTATTTCACAATTCATAAAATGGTACAGACATTCAGAAAGCTGTGGCAATTTGAACTTTATTTCTGGGGAGAAATGAGGTAGTGCTAGAACATTTTACTAGTGTATTTTTATGTTACTATAATGAAATAACCGAGGATGGGAACTTAATAAAGAAAAGGAATTTATTTAGCTAACAGTTCTCTGGGTTCAAGGGCATGCCACTGGCATCAGCTCAGCTCTGAAGAGTACCTCATGACATGAAGTCACAATGGTGGGAGTCAAGAGAAAGAGATCATATAATGAGACAGGAAGCCAGAAAGTGGAGAGGGACATGTCTTACTTTTTTCCTCCTATAACAGCCCTTTCTCAATAACTAACTGAGGGTCTATAAAGCTACCTTATTCCCTCCAAGGGCAGTACTCCCCACCACACCATATGACCTAATCAGCTCCTATTGAGATCTGCCTCTTGAAGATCTGACCACCTTTTATCCTCATTATCCTTGGGACCAAACATAAGCCCTTGGAGGGACAAATAACATCAAAACCACAGAAACACAACAAGAAAATTACAGCAAATATTTTACTGAGTTCTAGGGCACAATAATAGGAATAGGCTCGTGGCTCTTTTCACTGTGTCACACTGACTGAGAGCGAATCTGAAATTTTTAAACTGCAATACAAAATCCTTAATCAAGATGTAATATGAGTCAACAAAATTGATATTAAAATATTTGTCTAGTTCATTTACTTATATTTTCATTTTTCTTAATAAAAGTTTTTTGTCTTGTTTGTGCTAAAATGAATTATGTAGGAATATCAAGTTTTCCTCTTTTTCATTAATATAATCATTAAGGTAGCATTAATGTGATTTTTAAAAACTGACATGCTGAATATGAGAAATTGAACAGGAAGATAAGGTCCACTATACACAGTATTTTTATATCTCTCCTACAACCTTCTATCTATTCTATCTCCATATGTCAGCAATTCCACAGTTCATCTAGCTGGAACACTTCATCAACAATTGATTTTTAAACATCAAGGAAAAATGAATGAAGACCTAGGGAAGATTTTACAATGGCAGACTAATACAAATCCAACTCTTTGTATCCTGTACACTCCAAAATGCTGTCATTGTAATCTAGAAAATGAAAATAATATGACACTTTAACCGCCAAGTCAGTTAACTTAAGAGATACTGGGAGTACAGTTTTCAAAAAAAAAATGATTAAAATCAACCCTTTGAGCTGGTATAAGAAGAATTACTAAATAATTTTAGGTTCCAGAGCAATAGTCATCTATATGCAAGTTATTAGTAGCTGATTGGCTCCAATTATTCCTTCAAACATCTAAGAAAGACAAACCATAGACATAAAAAGCTGTTGCTCATTTGCATATTCATAATACCTCAGTGAATCACCAGGACTGGCACTGATGCTGCCTGAATATTAATGCAGGGCCAACAGCTGAGCTGAAGGGCAAAGCAATATATAGAAACAAACTGCAATTTCCCTCCAGAATTCACAATTTCCCTTAAGATGGCCAGCTTTTAAAACCATTACTTATTATTATTATTATTTCACCTTTTTTTTTTCACCTTTTATGGCATACTGCTCCACATTTCTTAGAGTATCCAGTCAGCCTGGCATAGGATTAAAGTACATCTTTTGTTTGTATTTTAGGCCATATTTCATCACGCAGTCTTCTTTTATATCAATAACTACAAACAACCTCAGCTTAAACAGTAAATACCTAAGCAGAATGCACCCTAGAAGGGGGAACCCAAGCTGTACACTGCATTCAGTTGAAGGGTATTTATTTTTATATCTTTTACCACCTTCAAATTTTTGAGCTGTTAAAAGTTTGGATCACTAAGTACCTCTTCTTTCAATTGTTCTTCCCCCTTTGCCCTTTAATTTCTTGTACAAAACCTCTGTCTCCTGACCCTACCCTTTGTAATAGCTCTAATGGGTATTTCTGTCTTGACGTCACTGAGGAGAGCCACTGATTGAGATAAAATGCTTGCAGTTGCTTCGGAGAGACACAGTAGAATATTTGTGGAAGAATAGGTAGGAGGGAGATATGGATTTGAGGTTTGCATGTGCGATGTATTTGTAGCATCACCACTGCATTTCTACATCTGTGATCACAAGATTGTTTATTATAGGATTCTATTTTCCTCAGAGAAACGACAAATTAGACAAAGCTCTACAGAGCATTTGTACTTCATTTTGCTGAAGAAGGTGCTGTCTGCCAACAGCAGTTTCAGAAAACAAGCAGGAGGAGATAAAACACTGTTTTGTTAGAAGCAACCTCAGGTTTAGGAAAAAAGGTCCTTTACCTAAAATGATGATCAAACTTCCTGGTTGTAAATACATTTATTTCAATGATGGTAAGTAATAACCACAACTCTAGCTAATCTTTATTGAACATTGTTTCAGTTAACTTCCAGGGGCCGGTGCTGTGGTGTAGTAGGCTAAGCCTCTGCCTGTGGCACCAACATCCCATGTGGGCACCGGTTCGTTTCCCAGCTGCTCCTCTCCCGATCCAGCTCTCTGCTATGGCTTGGGAAAGCAGTAGAAGATGGCCCAAGTCCATAGGCTCCTGCACCCATGTGGGAGACCTGGAAGAAGCTCCAGGCTCCTGGCTTCTGCTGTTGCAGTCATTTGGGGAGTAAACCAGCAGATGGAAGACCTCTCTCTGTCCCTCTCTCTGTAACTCTGACTCTCAAATAAATAAGTAAACCTTTGAAAAAATTTTTAAAAACCCAATACTTTCATAGCTTAAAACAATAAACTGTTACTGCTCATGTGTAAGTAGATTGTATGGATCATGGCTGATATGGAAGATGGGCTAGGCTCAGTTTGTTATCTTTTTTTCAGGCTGTGGCAATTAGGGTGCCCTACTAATCATTACAAATCTATGGGTTGGCTGGAACGATTCCATTCCATTACCAATATTGAAAAGGTAATATTCTTTCAAGGGACTAGCAGAGGAAAAAGTATGTAAATGGAATGTAAGAGCTTCAAAGCTTAGACGAGAATCTAGAATGCTCAGTCTCCATTTAGTTTACTGGTCTAAGTCATGCAGCAGGAAAATATACATTATTCCTTTAGTTGAAGGAACTGAAAAGTCACATAGCAGGAGATGTGAAAAATGAAAACCAATGATGTAACCTACTGTCCTCACTATGCCCCAAGCTCCTTTGTCAGCATGTTACATATATCACTTCAGTACTTCAGAACAGCCCCATGTACTATTATCATAATTATTTTATAGCCAAGAAATTGAGACTCAGAGAGGTTATGTAACTTGTCTGGTATCACACTGCCAGCAAGTGATAAAGTAATGACTGACACTTAAAAGCAGATCTTAAACAGTATGCAAAATTTTCTCAAATATTTCATCCTACCTTGTTTCAAAGAGTATTTTTATACTTAGTAAAGAGATTATAAAGACATAGGATATAATGTTCAGTAACCATTATGATAGAGGATAGAGCATAACAAAATTTCTGCTGGTATGATATTGTTAATTTCTAAGTCATCTCATCCTTAAAATTCATTTATACATGAAACAGAATAAAGATAATGTCCTCAGCAGGGAAGAGCCACAGGCCAATTAATGAATTAAATTTCCATTTATAGTTCTTTGTGATCAATAATTATTCCTTAGACAAGAAAGCTCCATTTCTTTGACAACAAATACCACATATAAAAATTATAATTGATCTTATTTGTTAAAAACGTATGCCATGCAAATGTAGTTTTGTAGATTCAAATACCATTAATTAAAAGCCACAAATTACTACAATGATGGGGAATTTTAGTGAATAAAGTTGAATGTTCTAGCCACAGTGGAAATAAAAGCAGACCCCCAATTAATACATTTTCTAATTGTCTTCTTTGAAATCAATAGCAATATGATCTTAGAATATGTGTATATAGGTGCTGACAGTTTGGCACAGAGGGTTGAACGTCCACCTGTGATGCTGGCATCCCATATGAATGCCAGCCAGTTCAAGCCCCAGCTGCTCTGCTTCTGATCCAGCTTCCTGCTAATGTGCGTGAGAAGGCAGCGGAAGATACCCTAAGTACTTGGGCCCCTTCCAACAACATGGGAGACCTGGATGGAAGTTCTAGTCTCCTTGCTTTATCTTGGCCCAGCCCCAGCTGTTGCCGCCATTTGGGAGAGTGAACCAGCAGATGGAAAATTCTCTCTCTCTCTCTTTCTAGCTCTGCCTTTCAAATAAATTTTAAAAAATGGAGTCTACCACAGGACTGGTCCTGAGTATATATTGCTTTCATACTGTTCCTTATTCTACAAAGTGTGGCTTAGGAAATAACACAAATTGTTAAAACATAATGCCTTGGAATAAAAATGAAAACAACAGGTCAAAATTAAAGTTGAGGGTCACTAACATAAATATAACCTTATGTGACAAATATCCTCCCCAGGGTTAAGTCATACAGAGAGAAGAAACATTTTATTTGGAAGTCATATCAATATTCATAGAAATTGGAATATTAAAATGTTGACATCAATGTTTATATGTAGTTTATGTGAAGTAATATATATATGTGTATATATATATACATACATATAAGGCTTTGTTTTAGATAGACACTGTTGTACTTTTCTAGATTAACAATTGTACTTAATTTCACACATGGTCCAGGACACTTATCTGATGATAACAACCTTTCTGAGTCTCATTAAATACAGACAGGAAGCTAGGAAATTGAGAGCATGTCTGAGTATGTTCTGTTGAGGAAAGAGCATGGGATGTAATGAATATTCAGTAATCATTTTTGAGGAACGCTATATTACTAGCTTTTATACCACTAGACTTGAACAAGAATCGGGCTCTTAAGAGTACTGACCTTGGTCAAGTTATTTTCACACTACAAAAGCCAGTTTTATCTTTATAAAAATGGAGATAAAATCTATCCAAGTCGCAAAATTGTTTAGAGGAAGAAATGAAACATTTCTCTATAACCAAGTTTCTCCAACCTGTATTAACTTACAATTTAAAATTGAATGCTGTTATTAACTCACAGTTTCTTAATTCTGCCTCCTGTTTGCTGGGACACAGTTCCAGCCTCTTCCCTCAGATGTGTCCCCAGCTGTGTTTAAATATCTCCTAAGGGTCTCAAATGTGTCCAGGAGAGGCTCACTTCTGTTTCTCCACCTAAAATACTGTCCCTTAAGATCACAGACTGCAACAGTGCAAGAGAATGATTCACCTCTACTGGACTGCAGCTGCCAATCAACCCCTCAGGAAGTGCAGATACTAATCCCTGTGCTGCTGTCGCTTGCTCCTGATGATGCAGCCTTTCACATTAAGCAAGGGACCTCACTTTAGCTGAAGTCCTCCATCAGATAAAACTTACATATTCAAGGCACAAGTAGAGGGATCCTCCTCGTCGTTCAGCCTACAGATGACCCTCTCTCTAAAGCTTAATTACAAATCAACGTGCTGAGCTAGGGGTAAAGGGCACTAGCTGGGACAGAAACCATGCTATTACATACATTTTGTCACACGAATTTACACACACACACACACACACACACGTGCGTACACCTACACACACATATCCATCACCTCCTGAGTCTCCTTCCTCCTTTAGGATGTATTTTATTGTGTATAAGAGAAGAAAATCCACATATTTCTTGGTGCCAATCACAACCTTTGGGATGGTTTTTTCAGGGTTGGGTTGGCAGTGTATTGCGTTCCTGGTGCTATATAGCTCATCAGTAATATGGACTCTCTCTTCTAAATGGTTTCTTCTAAGATTTTTCTGGATCTAGGCCCTTTGGGGAACCCCCAGAGATCTATGATTTTTTTAAAAAAATATTTGTTAATTAATTTATTTGAAAGTCAGAGTTAGAGAAAGCAAGAGAGAGAGAGAGAGAGCGAGAGCAAGCACGCAAGCACATACAGGACTGGGCCAGACCAAAGCCAGGAGCCAGGAGTTTCAGGTCTCTGACATGGTTATCAGGGAACTAAGCACTTAGGCCTTCCCAAGCACATTAGCAGGGAGCTGCATCAGAAGTGGAACAGCCAAGCCATGAACTGCCACCCATATGGGATACTGTTGTTGCTTGTGGTGGCTTTACCCACTACACCACAAAGCCTATCCCAGCCTTTGAGTCTTTTTCACTTTTTTCTGAATCCATCCATGCATCCCATTTATACCTTCCATCCGCTGGTTCACTCCCTAGATGTTTGCTACAGTCAAGACTGGGCCAGGCAGAAGCCAGGATTCAGGAGCTGCTTCCAGGTCTCCCAAATGGGTGGCAGAGGCCCAAGCACTTGGGCCGTTTTCTGCTGCTTTTCCCAGGCCATTCACAGGGAACTGATTCAGAGGTGGAGCAGCAGAGACATCAACCAGTTGCCATATGGGATGCCGATGTCACAGGTGGAGGCTTTATCTGCTATGCTACAATGCTGGCCCCCAAAGGTCACAATTTAATTGATCAAGGTTACATTGTTAGCACAGGTAGTATCTAAGAGTTCCCTAGTTTTTTCCAATGTGTAGCTTAAGGTTAAGAACCACTGATTCAGAGAATTTGATGAAAATTTATTTTGCCAGATAAAATGTACACTTGCCTATGTTTATAATTTTAGTTAAATGTCAGGTGTCTTGGAACAACCTGAAATTCAGCTCAAGGATAATTGACCTAGACAAAGTAAGTTTGGCTATTTCTCCATTTGGAAGAATAGCCACAGGCATGCTAGAAAGGACACTAAGGAGGCTATTTCCAAGAATGGGAAAAAATGGTCAACCTTATCTAATTGGATGTTTTATCATATTTTGTTTCCCCAATATTCCTGATATTATGTTATCTTTGTAGTAGAAGATTAATAAATGTCTGATGACTTAATGTTACCTAAAAGTCCATATTACTTCCTGAATTAAGGAGTATATTTGGATACAGTAAATTGGAAAGAAAATCCTGTAAGAGATATGTATGTACTTAGCTTTTAGAAAACTAGTTTCGTTAACCAGCCAACGTGACATTGAAATATGTGTCCCAGATATAGAAAAATAGTAATAACCCCTTCTCATATAACAGGGCAAAATATCAGTAAGAAATATTTCATTAGTGGTGTGGTGAGAGGATCACAAAAATATTGTATGAATTTTGAGTTCCTGGAGTATCTGGAAACTTCATGAGACTCACTTTTTATTACACTGTATTAGAATAGGTAAGTGTGTTTTGTAACTAAGACAAAGTGGGAAAAGAAATTGAAATTGAGAACAGCCTTAGGAATATTTTCATTATACCAAAAATGAAATCAATGGATATTTGCAAATGTCGGCAATCCCCAAATGCATTGCTTGAAATATTTAGGACACTTGGGCCTGGATATGATGATACATTCTGGAGGTTTACTATTCTCATGATCAGCTGTAGACAGGTGTTAAAAGTGAAGAAAGGAGAAAGAGAGAGAAAGACAGAGAGAGAGAGAGGGAGACAGATTACATGTATACAGATTTGTCTCTGTAAGGAAGCTCATTTATAAATAACTCTAGAAGTTACCCTATAGATAAATATGAAGTAAATTGCCCTGTATAAAGAATTAAAACAAAAATATTAGTCTATTTATTATCAGAACAGGAAGAATATATATGTACACACACGGGAGTACTTCAAAAACTTTGTGGAAGGAAAATGGAATTAGAAGATGTTAATTTTGGTTCCAAAAATTTTGAAATGTGTTCACAGTTTTTTCATAATATCCATTTTCATGAACTTTTTGAAGACCACTTGTGTGTATGTGTTTGTATGCATATGAGAAGTAGGGATGCATTTCCATTTTTTCTCAATAGTATCATCCAGAGGTAATTACTATGACCATTTTGATATATATTTTATATATATAATATATATACTATCTAACATTTTCTACACACATGTATGCATACTTTGTTCTTTTCAAAAATGAGTTAAAATTCATGCCATTTCAATTTATAACTTTTTCATTTACTATATTATTTGTATATTTTAATGCCATTAAATATGTTCTACAGCATCACCTTTAAGGCTGCATAGTATAATGTGGTTTTGACAATGGGCTTCCACATTTCATTTTGGAGTGCCTGGGATGGAGTCCCGCCTCTGCTTCTGATACAGCTTCCTGCTAATGTCAAGTCTGTGAGGCAGCAAATGATAGCTCAAGTACTTGGGTCTGCTACCTACATGTTCCTGGTTTGGGCTCGGCCCAGCCCTGGCTGTTGTGGTCATTTGGGAAGTGAACCAGTAGATGGTAGATCCCCCTCCCTCTAGCTCTGCCTTACAAATAAAAAATTACTGATTACTGAATTAATTAAAATAAATAAAATGTATTTAAATGCTCAGTTCAAAATACTTGTGTGATAACAATAGCCAAATGTCTCACAAAAATGTTTATATAAATTTATAAATTATCTGAGCCATATAATAATATAGAGATATTACATCAAATTTTGTGTTACAGACAATGGAAATCTGGAAATAAAAGTTGGTTTCATATTTGCCCAAGCCTTCTAGTATCCAATAATAATTATATTTTAATTTGACCTTTATCTCCAATTAGAGTATGAGTTGCTGTGAGTGGAAATCATATTTCATTTACCTCTCCATTAAAAATCTACATTGTTCATATAATAAGCATTCAAATCTTAGTTGAAAGTATATTAACACATAGAACTTGAAAAAATCCTGGTCACTCCAAGAGTCAGGACACAGACTAGGATAAATTATAGCAGATAATGGCAATCTACTAGTAGTTCACAATAGTATTCCACAGAGTGAAAGTAATGCCAATTAAAAAAATATAACAACAACAAACTCATGAAAAGGAAAGATTCCCTCTATATGCATGCTATTAAGGAAAACAAAGCTCACATATTACATGTTCCAAATAATTAATAGTGATATCCACTTTCATCAATAACTATATTTTTTTTTTGACAGGCAGAGTGGAAAGTGAGAGAGAGAGAGACAGAGAGAGAGAAAGGTCTTCCTTTTGCCGCTGGTTCACCCTCCAATGGCCGCTGCGGCCGGCGCATCGCGCTGATCCGAAGCCAGGAGCCAGGTGCTTCTCCTGGTCTCCCATGCGGGTGCAGGGCCCAAGCACTTGGGCCATCCTCCACTGCACTCCCTGGCCATAGCAGAGAGCTGGCCTGGAAGAGGGGCAACCAGGACAGAATCCGGCGCCCCGACCGGGACTAGAACCCAATGTGCCGGCGCCGCAAGGCAGAGGATTAGCCTATTGAGCCATGGCGCCGGCCTCAATAACTATATTTTATTGTGTTCTGATTTTAAGTAGTATCATTTAAAACCTATATAAAATGTGAATGTTTGAAATATTACTTATTAAAATTTGAAGTAAAAATAGGATCCAATCTTTTCTGAAGGCATAAGCAACCACTGTAAAGCCTCTACCATGTTATATAAGAAACAAAATACAGTTTTATTTAATAAGGAGCCTCAGAAAAAATTGGGAAGTTTATTTCACAATCATTTCTTCTGGAAAAGCCAAGTATTATGGTTGGATACATTTCATTGTTATATGAGTCACTACTTTATAACACAGTTTAGTAAGTAGCTAATTGACCTTACACATAAACAGCTTACATTTTAGGCCATATCTACCCAACTAACAGATATCATATGTTTGTTCTGATGGGGAATTTTCTTTTTTTCAGATTTACTTATTTATTTGAAAGTCAGAGTTACACAGAGAGAGAAGGAGAGGTAGAGGTAGAGGTAGAGGTAGAGGTAGAGGTAGAGAGAGAATGAGAATCTTCCATCCGCTGGTTCACTCCCCAATTGGCTGCAATGGCCGGAGCTGCACTGATCCGAAGCAAGGAGCCTGGAGCTTCTCCCGGGTCTCCCATGCGGGTGCAGGGGCCCATGGATTTGGGCCATCCTCCACTGCTTTCCCAGGCCATAGCAGAGAGCTGGATCAGAAGTGGAGCAGCTGGGACTTGAGCCAGCACCCATATGGGATGCTGGCACTGCAGGCAGTGGCTTTACTCTCTATGAGACAGCGCTGGCCCCAGGAAATTTTCTACAGTGAAGGTGTCAAGACTGACAATTTAGAGCTTTCTAACTCAGACTGGATTCATGTTACAATGTGTCCATATTATTTTGTGGAATATGCTGTATAGGTAATTGAAAGATGGTTTTTTTAATTCTAGTTAAGATAATTGTGGTTTTGTGCTTCTGTGATGCAAAGCAAGACATCTGTGCAATTTTTAACAGAATTGTTTTCAGAATGTACCATATTTTATCTCTATAGCATGTTTATTCCTTTAACTAATGCCATTAAAAATACAAATCCAACGCTATTTCCTTTAATTGTAACATATTACCCACACAAGAGATGAAAGGGGTTCATTGCTTTCAACATTAAAGACTGTCTTCCTGACTGTGCTTCTCAAACTTCAATACACATATGAACCGACCAAAGAAACATGTTAAAATGCAGATCTTAATTCAAGTAAGTCTGGGGACAGACCGAAGATTCAGAGTTTGGAACCAACTTCCTGATGATACTTTCAGAGGCTGCTGGTCAAAGGACTCCCCGTGCGGTAGTGAGCCTCTATTATTAAAAGGTCCATGATGTGTATGTATGGGGGCCAAGGTGGAGGAAGAGTTGGAGAGGTGTTAAAGGAAAGAGGCAAAGCAACCAATAAAAAAAGAATACTATATTTTTCACATGACAAGTACAGATATAGACCTAGTAATTTTTCTGTTATCTTTTTCTTCTTAAATCATGTGCTTGTTAAGGATAAATAGAAAGACATCCTTTTGTGTCTAATAAGTTTCAAGTACATTAAGTTCAGTGAGTGAGTATGTAAGCCAATTTTTAAAATAACTCCCAAATACATAGAAACATATATAAAATAAGAAACAAGAAGAAGAAACAAAGATTTAGTACTTAAAAAAAATTAAATGATGCTTTCAAAGAGAGTCAAGCAGAGAAGGGCACAGTGCTAGACAGCTCATGTTCAACAGCGAAGGAGTAAAGACAGACTAGAAGTCATAAAGTTGAGTTCAGCTAAAGCAAACCAAACTCTGGCTGACTCAAATATTTTGCTCATGAGTAGTTGTATGGAGATATGGTTTTGTTTAAAAAGTATTGACGAACCACAGAGATCCAAAAAGGGGAATGTCTGCTTGTCGATATTATTAAAAATTTAAGTAAATCATCTTTATTCTTATCTTTATTCTTCTGTGAATATTTTATGAAAGAGCCTTCTCAAGTATTCTTTTCCTGAATAATCATTATCATATCTATTAATTGATCAACTTTCACTTCAAATACTACTATTAGGTTATTTTACATATAAAAGATATGTATTTCTTTGGCATGAATTAGATATTGAGTTTATAAACTGAATTGATAGAAAGTATGATGTTCTTTCACTATTAGAAAGAATAAATTTTCAAGGCATGCCTTATCAGTCTAGGATGGTCCTTCTTAAAGTGATGCTATGGCTCTGAAGGCCTTCAAGATAGAGTAATTCCAGCCAGTGCTCCAAGGGGAGTGCATGCCACACAGACAACAGCGGGGAGACTTGGGACGTCCAGGGCTCCGAGTCCACACATCGGCGCTGGAAGGGGAGGTGAGCTCAATAACCGAGACATTGGTGGGGAAACGGGGGTCAGAATCTAGAGGGGGGCCGGAAAGTGCAGCAAACTCACTACCGGAAAGAAGGAAAAAAAAAGCTTCGGGGTTTCTCTTCCCCCTAACCTTGCAAAGGTTACAAGGCTGCAAGGCTTGAAGAATTCCCAAGAGACAAAGAGCAGGCCTCCTCTCTGGATTTACATATCAATGGGGGAGAGCTAAGGAACTGAGTCACTACAATTCAGTAGCCTAGGCAACCCAGTGGGAGTCCAGAGGAGCCAAAGACTGGAAGCTAAATACCATCAATTCTGCACAGCCCTGCCCTGCGGTGTTACTTACCCCCTGAATAAATAAAATAAATAAATAAGTAAAAAGAGAGAGATTTACCATGCATAACCTGAGGGTGTCACCTTTGCACACCCTTAACCAGGAAGAACCAGGCAGAGCTCTCAGGCCGCACCCATCTCAAGCCTCCAAGGCTCCTCCAACAGCAGGCAGTCCACTTAACACGGACACAGTATAAAAAAAAAAAAAAACGCACAGTGACTCAAGAAGAATTAACTATGCCAAGTAACAAACACAGAAATAGAGGGAGCAAGATCAACGATGACACTATGATGCCTCCAAATAAGCAAAACACCCCAAGCCAAGAGTATGAAGATGATGAGATAGAAGAAATGCAAGATACAGATTTCAAAAAATTTATGATAAGAACATTTAGAAGTTTTCAAAAGCAAATCCTTGAACTACAGAAATCCTTAATGGACAAGATTGAAAATCTCTCTCGTGAAAATGAAATTTTAAGGAAGAGAAACTAGTAGAACAGGAAAGTGTTATAGTCAAGAGAAATCAAAATGAAATGAAGAGCTCAATAGATCAAATGACAAACACATTAGAAAGCCTTAAAAACAGAATGGGTGAAGCAGAAGAGAGAATATCGGACTTAGAAGATAGAGCACAGGAAAACATACAGTCAAACCAAAGAAAAGAAGAGGAAATTAGAAACCTAAAAAATATTGTTGGGAATCTACAGGATACTATTAAAAAAACCAACATTCGAGTTCTAGGAGTTCCTGAAGGCATGGAAAGAGAGAAAGGATTGGAAGGCCTTTTTAGTGAGATACTAGCAGAGAACTTTCCAGGTTTGGAGAAGGACAGAGACATCCTAGTACAGGAAGCTCATAGAACCCCCAATAAACATGACCAAAAGAGATCCTCACCGCGACACGTGGTAATTAAACTTACCACAGTGAAACATAAAGAAAAGATCCTAAAATGTGCAAGAGAGAAACGTCAGATTACTCTCAGAGGATCTCCAATCAGACTCACAGCTGACTTCTCATCAGAAACCCTACAAGCTAGGAGGGAATGGCGAGACATAGCACAGGTGCTAAGAGAGAAAAATTGCCAGCCCAGAATATTATATCCTGCCAAGCTCTCATTTGTGAATGAAGGTGAAATAAAGACCTTTCATAGCAAACAGAAATTGAAAGACTTTGTGGCCACTCGTCCGGCCCTGCAAAAGATACTTAAAGATGTGCTACACTCAGAAACACAGAAACACGGCCATCAATATGAAAGAAGGGAAAGGAAGAACACCTACCAGTAAAAGAGCATGGGAAGCTCAAAGCATATACTAGAAAATATTTCCGTGAAAATGGCAGGGCAAAGTCACTACGTATCAATTGTCACATTGAACATTA
The DNA here is from genome assembly GCF_051225735.1 of Oryctolagus cuniculus. Classification (NCBI taxonomy): domain Eukaryota; kingdom Metazoa; phylum Chordata; class Mammalia; order Lagomorpha; family Leporidae; genus Oryctolagus; species Oryctolagus cuniculus. The sequence goes on from NC_142888.1 coordinate 13,687,998, forward strand.
ATGGTCTGAATTCTTCAGTTAAAAGACACCGTTTGGCTGACTGGCTCACAGAACACAACCCAACTATTTGTTGCCTACAAGAAACACATCTCTCTAACAAAGAGGCATGCAGACTGAAAGTGAAAGGTTGCAAAAAAAGATATTCCATGCCAACAGAAACCAAAAAAAAGCAGGTGTAGCCATATTAATATCAGACAAAATAAACTTTAATACAAAAACTGTTAAGAGAGACAAAGAGGGACACTATATAATGATTAAGGGTTCAATTCAACAGGAAGATGTAACTATTATAAATGTATATGCACCTAATTACAGGGCACCGGTCTATTTAAAAGATATGTTAAGGGACTTAAAGGGAGATTTAGATTCCAATACAATAGTACTGGGGGACTTCAATACTCCACTCTCAGAAATAGACAGATCATCCGGACAGAAGATCAACAAGGAAACAGCAGATTTAATCGACACTATTGCCCAAATGGATCTAACAGATATCTACAGAACTTTCAACCCTACATCTACAGACTTCACATTCTTCTCAGCAGTGCATGGAACCTTCTCTAGGATTGATCACATACTAGGCCATAAAGCAAGTCTCAGGAAATTTAAAAGAATTAGAATCATACCATGCAGCTTCTCAGACCACAGCGGGATGAAGCTGGAAATTAGCAACTCAGGAAACCCCAGAAAGTATGCAAACACATGGAGACTGAACAACATGCTCCTGAATGAACACTGGGTCATTCAAGAAATCAAAAGAGAAATCAAAAACTTTCTGGAAGTAAATGAAGACAACAACACAACATATCAAAACTTATGGGATACAGCAAAAGCAGTATTGAGAGGCAAATTTATAGCAATAGGTGCCTATATCAAGAAATTGGAAAGGTACCAAATAAATGAGCTTTCAGTGCACCTCAAGGACCTAGAAAAACTGCAGCAAACCAAACCCAAATCTAGTAGGAGAAGAGAAATAATTAAAACCAGAGAAGAAATTAACAGGATTGAATCAAAAAAAAATTACAAAAAATCAGCCAAGTGAGAAGCTGGTTTTTTGAAAAAATAAACAAAATTGATACCCCATTGGCCCAACTAACTAAAAAAAGAAGAGAAAAGACCCAAATCAATAAAATCAGAGATGAAAAAGGAAACGTAACAACAGACACCACAGAAATAAAAAGAATCATCAGAAATTACTACAAGGACCTGTATGCCAGCAAACAGGGAAACCTATCAGAAATGGATAGATTCCTGGACACATGCAACCTACCTAAATTGAACCAGGAAGACATCGAAAACCTAAACAGACCCATAACTGAGACAGAAATTGAAACAGTAATAAAGGCCCTCCCAACAAAGAAAAGCCCAGGACCAGATGGATTCACTGCTGAATTCTACCAGACATTTAAAGAAGAACTAATCCCATTTCTTCTCAAACTATTCAGAACAATCGAAAAAGAGGGAATCCTCCCAAATTCTTTCTATGAAGCCAGCATCACCTTAATCCCTAAGCCAGAGAAAGATGCAGCACTGAAAGAAAATTACAGACCAATATCCCTGATGAACATAGACGCAAATATCCTCAATAAAATTCTGGCCAATAGAATACAACAACACATCAGGAAAATCATCCACCCAGACCAAGTGGGATTCATCCCTGGTATGCAGGGATGGTTCAACATTCGCAAATCAATCAATGTGATTCACCACATTAACAGACTGCAGAAGAAAAACCATATGATTATCTCAATTGATGCAGAGAAAGCATTTGATAAAATTCAACACCCTTTCATGATGAAAACTCTAAGCAAATTGGGTATAGAAGGAACATTCCTCAATATAATCAAAGCAATTTATAAAAAACCCACAGCCAGCATCCTATTGAATGGGGAAAAGTTGGAAGCATTTCCACTGAAATCTGGCACCAGGCAGGGATGCCCACTCTCACCACTGCTATTTAACATAGTTCTGGAAGTTTTAGCCAGAGCCATCAGACAAGAAAAAGAAATCAAAGGAATACAAATCAAGAAGGAAGAAGTCAAACTATCCCTCTTTGCAGACGATATGATTCTGTACTTAGAGGATCCAAAGAACTCTACTAAGAGACTATTGGAACTCATAGAGGAGTTTGGCAAAGTGGCAGGATATAAAATCAATACACAAAAATCAACAGCCTTTGTATACACAAGCAATGCCATGACTGAGAAAGAACTGCTAAGATCAATCCCATTCACAATAGCTATAAAAACAATCAAATGCCTTGGAATAAACTTAACCAAGGACGTTAAAGATCTCTACGATGAAAATTACAAAACCTTAAAGAAAGAAATAGAAGAGGATACCAAAAAATGGAAAAATCTTCCATGCTCATGGATTGGAAGAATCAACATAATCAAAATGTCCATTCTCCCAAAAGCAATTTATAGATTCAATGCAATCCCAATCAAGATACCAAAGACATTCTTCACAGATCTAGAAAAAATGATGCTGAAATTCATATGGAGGCACAAGAGACCTCGAATAGCTAAAGCAATCTTGTACAACAAAAACAAAGCCGGAGGCATCACAATACCAGACTTCAGGACATACTACCGGGCAGTTGTAATCAAAACAGCATGGTACTGGTACAGAAACAGATGGATAGACCAATGGAACAGAATTGAAACACCAGAAATCAATCCAAACATTTATAGCCAACTTATATTTGATCAAGGATCTAAAACTAATTCCTGGAGCAAGGACAGTCTATTCAATAAATGGTGCTGGGAAAACTGAATTTCCACGTGCAGAAGCATGAAGCAAGACCCCTACCTTACACCTTACACAAAAATCCACTCAACGTGGATTAAAGACCTAAATCTACGTCCTGACACCATTAAGTTATTAGAGAACATTGGAGAAACCCTTCAAGATATTGGCACAGGCAAAGAATTTCTGGAAAAGACCCGGGAGGCACAGACAGTCAAAGCCAAAATCAACTATTGGGATTGCATCAAATTGAGAAGTTTCTGTACTGCAAAAGAAACAGTCAGGAGAGTGAAGAGACAACCGACAGAATGGGAAAAAATATTTGAAAACTATGCAACAGATAAAGGGTTAATAACCAGAATCTACAAAGAGATCAAGAAACTCCACAAAAACAAAACCAACAACCCACTTAAGAGATGGGCCAAGGACTTCAATAGATATTTTTCAAAAGAGGAAATCCAAATGGCCAACAGGCACATGAAAAAATGTTCAAGGTCACTAGCAATCAGGGAAATGCAAATCAAAACCACAATGAGGTTTCACCTCACCCTGGTTAGAATGGCTCACATACAGAAATCTACCAAAAACAGATGCTGGCGAGGATGTGGGGAAAAAGGGACACTAACCCACTGTTGGTGGGAATGCAAACTGGTCAAGCCACTATGGAAGTCAGTCTGGAGATTCCTCAGAAACCTGAATAATAACCCTACTGTTCGACCCAGCCATCCCACTCCTTGGAATTTACCCAAAGGAGTTTAAATTGATAAACAAAAAAGCGGTCTGCACCCTAATGTTTATTGCAGCACAATTCACAATAGCCAAGACCTGGAACCAACCTAAATGCCCATCAATGGTAGACTGGATAAAGAAATTATGGGATATGTATTCTTTAGAATACTATACCGCAGTAAGAAACAACGAAATCCAGTCATTTGCAACAAAATGGAGGAATCTGGAACACATCATGCTGAGTGAAGTAAGCCAGTCCCAAAGGGACAAATACCATATGTTCTCCCTGATCGGTGACAACTGACTGAACACCAAAAAGAAACCTCCTGAAGTGAAATGGACACTATGAGAAATGGTGACTTGATCAGCATAGCCCTGACTGCTAATGGACAACTTAATACATTATCCCTCTTAGTATTTTTTTTGTCTGTTCTACTTAATATGACTGGTTTAATTCTGTAATTATCACACAGTTATTCTTAAGTGTTGAAAATTAACTGAAATGTGATCCCTGTTAAACATAAGAGTGGGAATAAGAGAGGGAAGAGATGTATAATTTGGGGCATGCTCGGGCTGACTTGCCCCAATTGGTAGAGTTGGAAACATACCAGGGGATTCCAGTTCAATTCCATCAAGGTGGCATGTGCCAATGCCATCTCACTATTCCAAGTGATCAATTTCAGTTCACAATTGATCATAATGAAAGGACTAAGAGTCAAAGGGAGCACATAAACAAGTCTAGTATCTGCTAACACTAACCGATAGAATAAATAAAGGGGAGAGTGATCCAACATGGGAAGTGAGATACTCAGCAGACTCATAGAATGGCGGATGTCCTAATAGCACTCTGGCCTCAGAATCAGCCCTAAAGGCACTCGGATCTGGCTGAAAAGCCCATGAGAGTATTTCAAGCATGGAAAGCCAAGACACTCTGGCAAAAAGATCTCTGTGAGTGAGATCCCAGTGGAAAGAACAGGTCTTCAAAGAGGGAGGTGCCTTTCTCTGAAGGGAGGAGAGAACCTCCACTTTGACTATGACCGTGTCTAAACAAGATAAGAGTCGGAGAACTCAAGGGGCTTCCATAGCCTTGGAAACTCATGACTGGTGCATAGGGAGATTACTGATGCCATAAACAGGAGTGTCAATTTGTAAAGTCAACAACAGGAGTCACTGTGCACTTACTCCTCATGTAGGATCTCTGTCCTTAATGTGCTGTACACTGAGGCTTAATGCTATAACGAGTACTCAAACAGTATATTTCACTTTGTGTTTCTATGGGGGTGCAAACGATTGAAATCTTTACTTAATGTACACTAAACTGATCTTCGGGAAAAAAAAAAAAGAAAGAAATTATCAATTCCCAACTTGACTCTCACTGGGATTAAACATGACAATAGGTCTGATCTGATTTCATCATCATTTAAAAAAATCATCTATTATTTTTCACTTTATGTTTCTGTGTGGGAACAAACTGTTGAAATCCTTACTTAAGGTATACTAAGCTGATCTTCTGTATATTAAGATAATCGAAAATGAATCTTGATGTGAATGGAAGGGGAGAGGGAGTGGGAAAGGGGAGGGTTGTGGGTGGGAGGGACTGTATGGGGGGGGAAGCCATTGTAACCCATGAGTCGTACTTTGGAAATTTATATTCATTAAATAAAAGTTAAAAAGAAAGATAGAGTAATTCCAATGAGTAAGGCTCCTCAAGCAAAGAAGGTCCTTCTGTGTAATAAGTCATTGCTTTTTTATTCTGTAAAAATCACAAGTTTACTAGACAAAAAGGTAAATACATTTGTCTATTGAGGATAAATAGCCTACAAGAAGTAATAAAATAGGACTCCATCCTAGATATATCCAGCCAACAAACATATTTGTCAGTATATAGCATATATCTCATGCTCACTTTGGTTTTCCAGAAAAAAGACTCTGAGATGAGAATTTGTATAGAAAGGGTTTATAGGAAGTTTTTTTGGGGGGAACAACAACACAAGAAAAGAAATTGGGAAAAATATGGTAGGTGAGTGGAAAAAAGTAGGAAAGGGAAAAACAGAAGACCAGAAAAAAGTGAGTGAGTCAAAATAAAGTCCCACTGAGACTTTTTTTTCAAAGTTATTGTCCTCTAGACACAGTGTAGATCACAGTTAGTGCTATCTCAACCAGAAGGCAAAGGGGCTGGAGTATTTATACCCCTGCAACCAACTGACTAGCCTTCAGTAGTTAAGGACTACGTCTTGGGGATCCTATATTACCAGACACTTATACAGCAGTTCTACAGTGAGGGGGAGTTTTCAGTCAGAAATCAGAATGGCTGATAGGAGTGAAAGCTCACTGAGAATCCTTGTTCACACAAGTAGTAAAGGGAGCAGAACACAGATAGTAAGCTTGATTTCCAAAGTATACAAATCAAAATCATAGGAGGAATGCATATTTTTAAAAATAATACTTATTTTGTCTCACTGCATCACAAGAAGGTGTAACTGTCAAACAACAGGAGAGTAATCACATACTTGCCACATTCATACTGAGAAACACTTACAGTTACTATTTAATATTCTGGAGATTTGTGCTGAACATTGTCCCTAGACGTGGCTCTTCCCATGCCCAATGCTATCAATGCCTCCGTTGTAAAGTACCTTTCAAAGAGGAAACTTCATTCACTACCATTGACTTTTTCTTAGCAAATATTTATTTACTAACCCAAGCTTGCTTAGTCTAAATCATCTACTAACTGTTTCTATAATGAAACCCAGAACCAAGTTTTTCTAGTGTCAATTCCATTACTCTTCTGTTTCTGTTTGGTAGCGTTCTTTTTAAATTTATTGTTACTACTCATGCTGAGTTTTGTTTTACTTTATATTATTTTGTTTGTCCATTCAAGGCTTCTTAAAATCTCCATGATGTTTTTGAGCGTTTCTAAATTGGTTTAATCAGGACTCTGATTTTAAGTAATAAAAACAAACCTTAAATTTGACTAAGCTAGTGATGTTTATTGGCTGGAATAACTGGGGAGGACAGAATTGGAGCTGACCTGAGAGAGCTCTGGAATTAGTAACTAAGAAGCCACTGGACTTTGCTCTCTGCCTGTCACCTCTGCTTGTCTCCAAATCATTCTCACAAAGCACTATCTCCCCATGAAGGAGGCTGTTCCTATAGATTCTTTTGAGTTTACATTTTTTTAGTGCTGTGACTAGTGCTGAAGGGCTTGTTTTATTTTTCACAGTGCCAGTTAAAGAATATCAAGTAAGGAATATGCATGGCCCAACTTGAGTTCTGGGTCCATCTCATATATCAAACACACTGGGAAGGCAATGGTATGAAGTTCTGAGATTTCCCAATTTAGTTCATGTTCTTAGTCCTAAATCCAAGGAATTATGCTATCTTGCCATAATCACAAACACAGCCACTTGGCATACTGTAATGCAAGTGGTCATACTTGTTTGTGTCTGCCACAATAATGGTAAACTCTACCATAATCTTGTAGCTGCTTAAAAAATAAACTTAGTTTTTCTGATAACTTTTTTTGTCATCGAAGTCATCCTCATTCTGCCTAAAATATTGCTATGTGCTTCCCATTTTACTTACTAAATCCTGAAGTAACAAGCACTTTAGTAAGAATACTCTATGCATATGACCAGTTTCTAGGAGGTTTCAAAATTTAGGGCCGGCGCCTCGGCTCACTAGGCTAATCCTCCGTCTTGCGGCGCCGGCACACCGGGTTCTAGTCCCAGTCGGGGTGCCAGATTCTGTCCCGGTTGTCCCTCTTCCAGGCCAGCTCTCTGCTGTGGCCAGGGAGTGCAGTGGAGGATGGCCCAAGTGCTTGGGCCCTGCACCGCATGGGAGACCAGGAGAAGCACCTGGCTCCTGGCTTCGGATCAGCGCGGTGCACCTGCCACAGCGCACCGGCCGTGGCGGCCATTGGAAGGTGAATCAACGGCAAAGGAAGACCTTTCTCTCTCTCTCTCTCTCTCTCTCTCTCTCTCACTGTCCACTCCACCTGTCAAAAAAAAAATTTAGGTTCCTCTCTTCTCCCATACTCCAAATTCGGAGCCATAAAGTGGAAGCAGTCTTGAATACACAAAAAGGAAATCATTTCTAAACAATGCAGTGTACATCTATTCCATCTTCTTTTGGTATTTTCCCATTGTCAGTCAGATGAGAACCTTCTTTTGATGATGTCAACTCAGAGGAAGGAGATCCAACAAAGAGAGACAATTCAATGGCAAGAAGTATTTCTGAGCTCTTGAAAGCCATTTCTGGTCTTTGCAGTTTCTTGAGGCTTTGCATTCCCATTTGCTAAGGCAAATTTTGTCTCTGTTTTCTGTCACTTTCAACTAAAATTATTCCAAGTGAAATATACAATTACACAATTACTCAGTAATAATATATTTAGGGAGCATCATTTTCAAAATAAGTCATGGAGTGAGTTCACTGAAACCTCAAAGCATGTCAGTTTTTATAATAATGAACCCAGAAGGAAGTAATGAAGTGAAATTTACAGGCTACATTAAAAGAAGTTTTAATTAGTCTATCTTAACATAGAACTAAAATCTTCAGAACAAAAATAAGTTCTAAGGGAAAGTAGAATTATTCATACAGCGTTACAAATGGACATAATCTAGAACGAAGCTTGCTGAAAAGTATGAAGGCAATTTCCACATGTAGAAAGATTCCTTATCAAATAGAGTGTCTGCCTTTGATTGCACTGCTGTAAAATAATCGGTTCATATTATTAGAGTGAGAATGTTCTTTGAGAGCTCCAACTTGTATAGGTCAGCTTATCCAAAGGTGAGCATAGGGCTGGGTTATTTGGGTAATCATTTTGAACATTCCTTTGGCTATCCTAATTAATTATTCAGTGACATTCGCATCACTTCCCTGGCTTGCAATCAGTTAATATATAGCATCTGCCAAGCAGACCACTCAAGAAGATGAAGAACACTGCATTTTCTTACATACTTCCAACACAATGTTGAAGCAATTTCGTTAGGTCTTAGACTTTCATTTTAAGAAACACCAACTTAAAGTTTTCACAGTCACTGCATCTTTGTAGCCTCACAAAGAGAAGAAAGTATTGCAATGCATCACAATAGGGAGGTCTAAGAAGGATAAATGGATTGAGTAGTACTGCCAGTTAATCACTTTGAGAAAATGGCCTTCACCTATAGCAGGAATAAATGAGGTTGGCAAAAAGTTATTTCTGACTAATGCAGTCTGAACACTTGAGGCCAAGACAACTACAGGGTAAAACTTTATATTTGATAAATAAAATTCTTCAATTTCAGATAAAGTATAAGTCATGGTTATTTCCTCAAAATCTCTCATGTTTCCTTTTCACATGTCAAATTTGGATTTCCAGTTGGAGTGATAAGAAAAAAAGTCTGCATATTATTTGAATTAGTTAAAAAAATAGCAGTGGCTTCTATATTGTTAGATTGAAGAGAGATGAAATTTCTGCTCAGGACATCTTCACTTAAATGTGCAATTGAGGCCTAGAAGAGTCTCCATATGCCCTTAGAGAGTTTTGGGTAACTTCATCACCCCTCCCCTGCCATACACAACACATGCATACTCATACATACTCATATTTAAAGCAAGGCTGCTAGGAAGTACTCTATATTACAGGGGTGTGTGTATGTATTTAACTATGTTTATTTTGTTGAAAGTTCTCAGGAATGCAAATACCAGCATGAGACTTAGATATGACTTGAGAAATATTATTAATTAAATCAATCATTAATTAAAATAGTATTAACAATAATAATTACTTTTATTTAGTCCTGTTCATATAAGAAACTCCTTGGGAGCCACTTTCTATATATACTGTAATGTTACTATATGCCAAGCACTTTATAGATACTTCATATGTATTGACTCACTTATTTTTTAGAACTCTTCGAGATATATGATTTTTTAAAAAGACTTATTTATGGCCGGCGCCGCAGCTCACTAGGCTGATCCTCCGCCTGTGGTGCCGGCACCCTGGGTTCCAGTCCTGGATAGGGCACCGGGTTCTGTCCTGGTTGCTCCTCTTCCAGTCCAGTTCTCTGCTGTGGCCCGGGAGTGCAGTGGAGGATGGCCCAAGTGCTTGGGCCCTGCACCCAAATGGGAGACCAGGAGGAAGCACCTGGCTCCTGGCTTTGGATTGGTGCAGCGCACTGGCCGTGGCAGCCATTTGGGGGGTGAATCAACGGAAGGAAGACCTTTCTCTCTGTCTCTCTCTCTCACTGTCTAACTCTGCCTGTCACAAAAAAAGAGAGACTTATTTATTTATTTGAAAGACAGAGTTAAACAGAGAGAGGAGAGGCAGAGAGAAAGAGAGAGGTCCTCCATCCACTGGTTCACTCCCCAATTGGCCTCAACCACCGGGGCTGCGCCTATCCAAAGCCAGGAGCCAGGAGTTTCTTCCAGGTCTCCCATGTGGGTACAGGGGCCCAAGGACTTCAGCCATCTTTTACTGCTTTCCCAGGCCATAGCAGAGAGCTGGATCGGAAGTGGGGCAGCCAGGACTCAAACTGACGCCCATATGGGATGCAGACACTGCAAGCATTTTATGTGTATGCTTGTTTTATACGTAAGGTAACTGAGGCACAGTGTTTAAACATCTTGCTCAAGATTACACAACTAGAAAATAGGATATTCAAAATATCAGACCAGGCAGTCTGCACTTGAATCCTATATGCTTTAATCGCCAATCTTAACTCGAAATTTCCCAACTTTTCTAAATATTGATGATTCTTAAAAATACAATTGGCTATTTATTTAATGAATCAGATAGTATAGTATTTAAAAACCTAGATCTTAATGTCAGAAATACTTTCCACTTACTGTGTTAACTGACACTCAGCAGGTTGACTTCTTTGTGACCTATTTAAAATTCTTAATTTTCTAAAACAGTAGAAGACAATTGTATCAGTATGCAAGAGATCAATGAAACAACATATGTGTGTGTAACTTACCACATTTCCAAGCATTTATTTTTAATAGATGGTATTTATTTTATTTATTATGCCATCTCTGCATATTTCCAGGAAGAATGTAATTTACACTGTGAATTATATGAACTTTTTCTACTTAAATAAAATTCAAAATAGGGAAATACTAGAAAACTAGGGTGTAAGGCAGGGATAGAATCTTAGAAATACAATCTATCAGCTATGCCAGTGGAGACATAGAGATGCCAGCAATAGTATGTCTGGTAAATCTAGCAACAGCTTATACACTGTCTTTCTCATTTTTGCTTTCAGGGAGCACTCATCCAGGGTACAATATTTGCAATCAGGAAAAGACTTTCCTATATCTCTTATTGATTATCTCTCATAATGCTTTGACACTGACAAGAGTTTAAGAATCTGAAGAAAGAATAAAAATGCTAAAAAAAAGGAGAAAAAATGATGCTACCCATTATTCCCTTTTGCAAATTATAGATTCTTATCTGTAGCAAGCCTAGGTTGTAGGGAAGGCAAAGGTTTATCTATAGATACCCTATTAATGTCCATGCTCCTTTTTACTTATTCAATGTATTATTTTTTATCATTCCAACTCAGACTCTAAAGATGTGAAACACAGAATCTTGACCTGAAAAAGTATAGTATTTTAGTAATTGTCATGTTTATATTTGGAAGACAGAGAAGACTTGGAATACCAAAAATTCCTCCTAAATCCCACTATGTTACCTTTGCCTCTACAAGTAGTTCCCTGTCTCTTGACTGAGAAAGATAACAAGTCCCTTTTGTCATCATTGTTGCTTAAATGGGAACAACATTCAAATTTAACAAGGTCTGGTAATGAATGTGAGTGAAGCATAGAGCAAAAATTGTGAAAAGTATTCAAGCAAAAGTATCTGAAGGAGTTGGTTAGAAATCATTGTAAAAATCTGTCAAATAATCATTGAAATAGATTGTGAAGATGCCAGACCAAGCAAGATGTAATATACTTTTAGATCAGACTGATTATTTTACATTTATTAATTTAGTGGAGGGTATGCATCCAGTGTGCTAGTTGGGCAGCTGCCTGAAATTTTAATAGTTTTTTTTAACGTGACTAATACAAATATGGATTCAATTAAGTGAAACATCTTATATGATATCACTATAGCATAGAAGGTACTCACATTCTTTAAGGAACAGGAACATTGTGCAATTCACATATCCATTCTCAAACCTAGAGGCCTTGAGGAGGATATAAATGATGACAACATGCAAATATTCAAAGTGTAATATATTTGCTTTAGGTTAGGTTAGGGTGAAATGCAATTTTATTGTCTTCCTGATCTCCATGGGATCATAAGTTTGCAGAATGCAGTTAACCACCAGAAACAAAGTGGACATAGTCATCACAACAGGTAACAGAGAAAGCATGGTAATCAACTGTCAAAGGATGCCTGATTTATAAAGATCTTTGGCTATGCTTAATTAATCATAAGGCACCTTAAGTCTGATTTAATTTGCATAATCAAATGCAGAGAAAACAAAACAAAACTTTAGTTCTGCCTTAAGCCTCCAGGAAAGAGATTCACGATTTATTACCCCATTTCTAATCTTGAGTCTGTTCCCAAGCCCAGAACAATCCATCTGCAATACCACTGAAGTCTTCCCTGTAATACCTCTGAGTATTCTGTTTCTCTCTGTAGGCTTCTCAAAGTGATTTATACTGATGAAGCTGAGTCACTGGGTGCTGAGACAAGGAAATTCAAATATATCAGGTATAATTATAAAAGACATGGATTGACATTAAATTTTGAAGACACAGAAACCACTATAGTCTAAAGTAGTAATATATGGTGCTCAAATTTCAAAGGAAGTTTTAATGTGAATCTATATGGTCTGATATAGAAATATATTTAACTATTTTTGTATGTATGCATGAATAAATATATGCCTACTTAAACAATTTTTAGATTTTAACATAGGTTCTGTGTTACCTTGGGACATTTTAAATAGAAGCCTTTGAAGCTCCTATCTCCTGCCAAAATAGTGAATAAAAAATCCCTAGGGGAGTAGCAGAGATTAGAACCACCATGAATGAATCAAAATAAGTAGGAGTGGTAATTGTCAGCAACCACTGTTTGGTTCAACAGTTTGCTCAGAAATGAAATCAGCATATTAAACTGTTGTCTGTACCCCTATGTTTATTGCAGCTCAATTTACAATAGCTAAGATATGGAATCAATCCAAATGCCTGTCAACTGAAGACTGCATAAAGGCATTATGGGATTATGTACACCATGGAATACTACACAGAGGTAAAAAAAAAAATGAAATCCTGTCATTTGCAACAAAATGTATGCAGCTGTAAAACATTGTACTTAGTGAAATAAGCCAGTCCCAAAAGGAGAATAATATATTCTCACTGATCTGTGGTAACTAATAGAGCACCTATAAGGTAATTTATAGAAGTAAAATTGACAGTTTGAAATGTGATGACTTTGAACAGCCCTTTTCTCAACTGTTGAGGAACAGTTTTTTTTCCCTATACTATTTGTTGAACTCTTTACTTAGTATAGAGTTAATCTTATGTGTATAAATTTAACTGAAAATAGATGTTAGTAAAAAACAAGAATGGCAATAAGAGAAAAAGGAAGAAGGGTGGGAGTGTAGGTGGGAGTGCACGTAGGGTGGGAAGAATCACTATGTTCCTAAAGTTGTATTTATGAAATGTATGAGGTTTGTATACCTTAAATTAAAAGGTTTCTGGGAAAAAAAAGAATGTTCAACTTGGAGAAGGACAGTAGATTACCATAACCTTAATGAGGCACTGACTCCAACTGTTGCTGCTGTTGCAAGATATGTTTTCTAAATTAGAGAAAAATCAGTGTAGCTCTTGTTATTCAGTATTCACCTATTGATTTTGTGAATGCATTTTTCTCCCTTTCAGAAAACTGAGACAACCAGAAGTAGTTTGCATTCACCTTGGGACAAGTTTGCCTAGACTGCCTCTCATGCCTAGGTCTCATCAGACCTTTCTCTGCTGGTTGTAACTTTCTACCTATACAAAGTGCTATACTCTTCCTCTAGGAAAAGCCAACTACTTTGCAAGGAAGAGGGAATTGAGTTTGTAGGATTTGTAAAAAAAAGAAAAAGAAAAACTGTGTGCAAGTGCATGCTTCTGATTAGTTTTAAAGCTATGCTGAACTTGGAATTATGGTGTTCAGCAGACGTGAATGATATCTAAATGCATTAGTTATTGGAAATGCAAATGTGAATAAGTTGGTGACTAATCCTTATCTGAGAAAAGAGCTTGAATTCTGTTGAGGATCATGAAGACATAAACTAATACATTCCTTCATTCCACAAACTACTCTGTACCAGGGACTGTGATGCCTATTAAACATATGGAGATTTGAAAAGGTAGACATGATTGATGCCCTTTTGAGAATTATTTTCTAACGGAGAAGACAGATTTCACTTAGATACTCAGGTAAATAAGGTGTAAACATGTTTATATGTTAAGTTTCAGGGAAAAAAGCAGCATATTAAGGGGAGCTTGAGAGAAGAAGTTTAACCTGATATCAAGAGATTAAGGATCGCTTACATGTGGTGATGAGGAATGGGGAGGTAGTAAAGTAAATATCATTCACCATAGTCATGTTCCATGTAGGAAGTGATTCATTAGAAACCCAAGGAATCTCAGTATGATGAGAGATCAGAGAATGAGTCAGGGTTTCATGACAGATGAAGCTTAGGAATAGAAGTCAGATCATGTAGGGTCTGCATGTAAAAAATTGTGGTCTTTATTCCAGCAATGTTAAACTACTGAATATTTTTAGCAGATGAATGATATCAACATATGTGAACTTTCTAACTATGCTGTGGTGCAGCATTTGCAGAGGTGAGAACGGATGTAGGTAAATCAGTTAGGAGGCCATTACAATATTCAGGTGAATGATAATGAATATTCTTTCCAGAGAAATGGTGATAGAGAAAGAAATAAATCAATAGGTTCAAGAAATTTTAAGGGTTAAAACGGATGTGATAATTATATGAAAGGTGAGAAAGAAGGTGACATTAAGAGTGGCTTCTACTTAATACCATTGGTTGAACTCTTTAATTAATACACAATTATTCTTAGGTGTTTAAATTTAACTGAAAAGTGATGCCTGTTTAATATAAGAGTGGGAATAAGAGAGGGAGGAGAGGTACAGTTTGCCAGCTGCTCAATCGGACTTACCCCTAATGGTAGAGTTAGAAACATAACAGGGGATTCCAATTCAATCCCATCAAGGTGGCATGTACCAATGCCATCTCACTAGTCCAAGTGATCAGTTTCAGTTCATAATTGATCATAATGATAGGACTAAGAACCAAAGGGATCACATAAACAAGACTAGTGTCTGCTAATACTATCTGATAGAATTAAAAAGCAGACAACGATCCAACATGGAAAGCGGGATACACAGCAGACTCATAGAATGGCAGAATTCCTAAACAGCACTCTGGCCTCAGAATCAGACCTTAAGGCATTCGGATCTGGCTGAAGAGCCCATGAGAGTATTTCAGGCATGGAAAGCCAAGAAGAGCTAAATAAAAGATCTCTGTGAGTGAGATCCCAGTGGAAAGAACAGGTCATCAAAGAAGGAGGTACCTTTCTTTGAAGGGAGGAGAGAACTTCCACTTTGACTATGACCTCGTTTAAATAAGATCAGAGTCAGCGAACTCGAAATGCTTCCATAGCCTTGGCAGCTCATGACAAGAGCCTAGGGTGATTACTGACGCCATAAACAAGAGTGTCAATTGTTAAGTCAATAACAGGAGTCACTGTGCACTTACTCCCCATGTAGGATCTCTGTCCTTAATGTGTTGCACTGTGTGAATTAATGGTATAACTAGTACTCAAACAGTACTTTATACTTTGTATGTCTGTGTGGGTGCAAACTGTTGAAATCTTTACTTAGTATATACTAAATTGATCTTCTGTATATAAAGATAATTGAAAATGAATCTTGATGCTAATGGAATGGGAGAGGGAGTGGGAGATGAGATGGTTGCGGGTGAGAGGGTGGTTATGGGGGGAAAAAGCAGCTGTTATCCAAACTTTGTACTTTGGAAATTTATATTTATTAAATAAAAGTTAAAAAAAGAGTGGCTTGCCGGCGCCGTGGCTCACTAGGCTAATCCTCCGCCTTGCAGCGCCGGCACACCAGGTTCTAGTCCCAGTCGGGGCGCTGGATTCTGTCCTGGTTGCCCCTCTTCCAGGCCAGCTCTCTGCTGTGGCCAGGGAGTGCAGTGGAGGATGGCCCAAGTGCTTGGGCCCTGCACCCCATGGGAGACCAGGAGAAGTACCTGGCTCCTGCCATCGGATCAGCGCGGTGCGCCGGCCACAGCGCGCTGGCCACGGCGGCCATTGGAGGGTGAACCAACGGCAAAAAGGAAGACCTTTCTCTCTGTCTCTCTCTCTCACTGTCCACTCTGCCTGCCAAAAAAAAAAAAAAAAGAGTGGCTTCATATTTTCTAGTTTGTATATCTAACTAAGTGGCAGTGCCATTCTCCAAGAGAATACTAATGGAGGGACAGGTTCTTTCGGGGGAAAAACAATACATTTTTTATTGAAGTGTCTATGTCATATTCAAATGTAAAGGACATGTAAATATATCAAGAGTATATGGTATGGAGGTTCCTCAAAAAACTAAACATAGAATACCATATGACTCAGCAATTCCACTTGTGGTTATATATACCAAAGAATGGAGAGCAGAGACTTGAGCATATATCTACACACTAGTTTTTATATATCAAGTGTGTGTGTGTGTGTGTGTGTGTGTATGCATGCACATGAACTGTCATTATTCAAAAAGGAATAAAACTCTGATGCTTGTTACAACACAGAATGAGCTTGAAAATACCATGCCAAATGAAATAAGTCAAACACAGAAGAGCAAATATTGTGTGAATTCACTTATATGAAGTATCTAGAACAGATAAATTCTTATACATAAAGTAGTATGGTGATTGCCAGGGGCTGAAAGGGAGTTGTTGTTTAATGAGCATGGAGTTTCCGTTTGGGAAGATGGAAATGGATAGTATTGATAGCTGCACAATAACGTGAATGCAACTGATGTCACTGAACTATACTTGTATGCTCAATAATGGTTAAAATGATAAATTTCATGTTATGTTTGTTTTCCACAATAAAAATTACATAGTTTTGGAGTTCAAAGTCCTACACTAGAAATAAAAATGAAAGTGTCATCACCATATCTATTACAAATGAAGCCATGTAAAATTGCCTAATTTGAATGTAGGATAGAAGGAAGAGTCTAGAACTAAATATGTTGAATTCAAATAATATTGACTATGCAGAGGAAGATTGATCTTCAAAAGGGACAAGAAATGAATAGCTAGAAAAGTTAGAGGAAGACAAACAGAATAATTCAGGGAAGTTTAGGGGAGAAAAAATTCTAGGAGGCAGAGATCAGTCATGTTTCATTGCTACTTGAATCCCTCTTGGTAGAAGGATTCCATTTCTCACTTAAAGACTCCTCCTGGGGCTGTAATGCGGTAGTGGTTCAATTTTGCTGTAAGGCAAAGCTTTCTGTAATTCTAGTTTGAGCTTTTTCTCCCCTATTTAATTTATCATAGGAAATTCCCCATCAGGCCACAGATGTGGTTTGAAGAAGGGGAAGTAATTTGGCAGGAGTAAGGCATTCTGGATGCATGAGTTATCTGCTTATGTAAATTACTTGTGCCTTTAGAACCTGCTGGGGTTCAGTGCTGTACATGTATCTTTTCACTTGATATTTAAGAGCTTCAGAGAATACCGGACTTTATGGCTAAATGTAACAGATTGCATTCAGTTCATGGTGAGCAGCTAGTGTCAGATATCCCCATGGTTCTCTGAGCCTGGGATTCAGCCTCTGTGAGCTGATCCAGAGTTGCTTCTCCAAGAGAAAATATACTTGGTAGATAGGCATAAATTCACTACAAAATTTTGGAGCCACCTTCATTATCCTTCTTTCATGGTGTACAGTAGGCACTACAGCACATTCCCACGTGCTTCTGACACTTCAAGCATCACAGCACATGCTGGTTTACAAGAGTCAGTTGACAAATTCCTTTGTCCTGTACCTTAGACCAGCTAGTGAAGCCTTCTTTGCTGTGGACCCCACTGAAACAAACATGCTTTGGCTTTACCCAGTAAGTAGACCTAGCACTTTTCATATCACACATTTTACTAATCCAATAAATAGTCCTAAAATCTTTTCATATAACTTGTACACACCACAAGGTATCTTCAAAAAGTTCATGGAAAATGTGTTAAGAAAAAAATGATGTATGCATTTTCAAAATTCTTGCACAAAACAATCTTTTAATTCCATTTTCAATGAGCTTTCTGCAGAACTCTCATATTTCTCAAATATCTTGAGAAGTCTTCCAGGCATGTATAGTGGTAAGGAAGTAAGGATGTCTAAATGCCTCCTTTATTTTGTGTCAAATCAATGCGAATCAAGAAAAATTTCCTTGTGTTGTGTAACCTGTCCCTCAATCTCTGGCATCAAATTCAACCATCTAGGGTCCTGTTTGCTTCTTCCCTCATAGATCTTACTGCAAGAAGTTACTATGTATAAGTTCATCACAGTGACCTGTAGCAGGATGAGTCCATTGGAATCCCTCTGGACTAACTAATGGCACATTTCCTAAGAGTTGACATATCCCTAGGGCAGAATTGTGAAAGTTTGCTTCTGCCCTTCAAATCCCAAGATAGTAAAATCATTCTTCAATGTTGTTGAGTTAAGAAAAATCAACTTCATAAAGCATGTCACCCATGGTCAGCAGTCATGCAGGATCTTAATAGCAGCATTAAAGTAAGCATGAGCATGAATGTGTATGAGAAAAATCAATAAAACACTCTGTATATCACTTCTCTCCTTTTACACAAAGTTGGAGTTAAACAACAGCAAAAAAAAAAAAATCACTAGCACTGGAAATTGTATTCACTGAGGCCTGGCCTTCCCTTTCAGCATTCCTCGCCCTGTACTTCACAGGCTATCTACCTCCTCTATTTTTCTACCTATCCGACCTCCAGTTTACCATTTCTCTGAAACTGGAAGTATCAAAACTCAAGCATTTAGAGCAGTTAAACAACTGGCTAATTGACCTCCCTGCATTCCCTGGTTAAGAATTGGGACTTTAATGCAACTGTTAAGTGAATTCCTGTGTTCTACAATAAAGGAATTCCAGGCACTGTCAAAAAAGTAGAAATGCATTAAAAAAGGCATTTAAAAAGTGTTTATTTACTATTTGAAAGGCATAATATAAGAGAGAGAGAGAGAGAGAGAGAGAGAGAGAGAGAGATCTTCTATCTGCTGGTTTATTCCCCAACAGCGGGGCCTGCACCAGGCAAAAGGCAGGAGCTAAGAACTCCATGGGTTTCTCACATGGAAGACAGAGACCTAATACTTGGGCCATGATCTTCTGCCTTCCTAGCCACGTTAGTAGAGAGTGGATTAGAAGTAGAGCAGCTAGGACTTGAACCAGCACTCTGATATGGGATATGGACATCACAAGCACTGGCTTAACTGGCTCCTTCACAACATCCACTCCTGGAAATACATTTCAAGATGTTAATATATTTGATAATTCATTTTATGTGAAAATAAACTTGATTCAGTCAGTTTTAGAAGTTTGGAGAGCTGGAAGCAGGTTGAATTTGCTTTCTCATACAAAGAAACATACTCGGGGGGGGGGGGGGATGAGATCATTATCAGATGGCATTGTTGAAGGTTGGACCCAAAATCGTGCTGGAGAAACAGCAAGAACTCTGTAACCAAAGATTACTGAACATAGATGGAATTCTGTCTTATAGGTAATTATCTATAGGTTGGCTAGTGCTCTTCAGTTAGTCTAATGGGGGAGCTCTCATACTCATCAGTTTGAAAGAATAAAGGAAGAAATTAAATCCTTTGTGTGGTTAAGTTTGGGAGTGAAATTGCAGTCCACAGTAAAGACAGAAATTAAACACACAGACACGTACACACACACATCTGGAAGCATAACCAGTAAGTCAGTATTGGCCTTGCAATTAGGGAAAGAACAGAAAGAGAGTAAAGTGGGGGCAAAAGCAGAGATAGTAAGTATTCCTAATAAGTAGGAATAGAGACAGGGAATAGTCCTGAAATAGTGTTATATCTCTAGATTGTGAAACACTAGTTCTCTCTTTTTTTTTAAAGATTTATTTCATTTATTTGAAAGACAGAGTTAAAGAGAGAGGTAGAGACAGAGAGGTCGGTCTTCCATATGCTGGTTCACTCCCCAGATGGCCGCAAAAGCCAGAGCTGCGCTGATCCGAAGCCAGGAGTTTCTTCCGGGTCTCCCACATGGGTGCAGGGGCCCAAGGATTTGGGCCATCTTCTACTGCTTTCCCAAGCCATAGCTAGATTGGAAGAGGAGCAGCTGGGACTAGACCTGGCACCCATATGGGATGCCAGTGTTTCAGGCCAGGGCTTTAACCCACTGTGCCACAGCGCAGGCCCTCTCTTTTCTTGAATGGGGTTGCAAGGTAATCAGGTCATTAGACCTACACACTCTGAATATCAATCATGTGCAATTATATTAACTAAAATAAGCTAAAGAAAAAAAAGTCTAGTACACCTATTTCCAACAGATCAGTCATTTATTGTACATTTCATTATGTAAAAATGTATCAGTCTAAGGGCCAGAGCTGTGGTGGAGTGGGTAAGGCCACTGCCGGCAGTGCCAGCATCCCATATGGGCACCGGTTTGAGTCCTGGTTCCTCTCTGCTAATGGCCTGGGAAAGCAGTGGAAGCTGGCCCAAATCCTTGGGCCCCTGCACCCGCATGGGAGACTTGGAAGAAGCTCCAGGTTCCTGGTTTCAGATTGGCCTAGCTCCAGCCTTTGTAGACATTTGGGGAGCACACCAGCAGATGGAAGGCCTCACTCTCTCTCTCTGTAACTCTGTCTTTCAAATAAGTAAAATAAATTTAAAAATAAGTAAATAAATCTTTAAATATATATCAGTCTTTAGTATTCTATTTTATTAAAATGAGCTGTATATTTACTTATGTGATTTGATTAAATTATATGGTCATATCTGAAATAGTATATCAATACTATACATAATTGCCTATTAAAATGTTTTACAGAAATAGTCTACATTTTGAATATTTACTCTCTGAATCTTTCTGGACCCCAAATTTCCAAATTAATAGATAAGTGATCCACACTGTATGCTCATTCTGATACTACTTCTCTTCTAACCTAAAATGCCCAGAGTCCATGGCTGTGCTACAAAAATTAATCTTATTACCTAACATACTGTAGAAATGCAAAGAATTATTTCTGGTCACAAACTGCTACAAAATGTCACTTTTTTGGTTTAATTTTTTTAAATCTTCTGTTTATTTTATTTTATTTGAACAAGACAGAGAGAGAAGGAGATAGAGATAGAGATCTCCCACCTGTTTGCTCACTTCCCAGATGCCTGCAATAACTGGGGCCAAAGCAAAGAATGGGAAACTCAGATCGGCATCAGGCACTCAACCATCATCCTGTCACCTCCTGCCTTCTATGGTTCACAAAATCAGGAAGCTGGAGTCAGGATCAGAGGCAGGACTAGAAATCAATCACTCAAACTTGAGATGCAGACATCCAAGCAGTGTCTTAACTGTTATGTCAAACAACCCCTAATTTTGAAATGAGACTTGCCAAACACTTAAACTGTTTTAAATGTTAAACTGATGATATACTTAGTAAATGAATTCCAAGAAAGTCTCTGAATATAGAACTTTCTTATGAAATTAAGGAAGGGAAAGATAGATACTTAAAAGTATATATAAGAAAGCAAAGTACAATAATTTGTTTTAAAGAATATCCAATAAGAAAGGAACATTGAGTACTACTTTAGTGACTTTTTCAACCTGGTTTAGATTTTTCTTCCTTAAAAAAAAGAAAAAAACCCTTTTCTGGGGCAGGCATTTTGGTGCAGCTGGTTAAGCTATGGCTTGGCAAGCTTGCATTCCATATTGGAGTGCCTAGGATAGAGTCTCACCTCTGATTCCAAGCCAGCTCCCTACTAATGCACCTGGGAGGCAGCAGATGATGGCCCAAGGATTTGGTTCCTACCATTCACCTGGGAGACCTTAATGGAATTCTTGGCTCCTTACTTAGGCCTGGCTCAGAGCTGGCTATTGAGAATACTTGGGGAGTGAACCAGCAGATAGAAGATCTTTCTCTCTCGGTGTCTTCCTCTCTCTCCCTTATCTACCTTTCAAATATATAAATAATTATTTAAAAAAAAACTTTAATGAGTAAACACCTTACATTTGTCAATAAAATTAATTTATATAATGGAATTAAATAGATTGTTCTTGTAGATAATACATAGTACATTTCCATATAACAAAAGATTGTGGGTCATTGTAATTCAGGTCAATGCAAGTTCATGATGTTGGCAGAATGTGTATTTTATATGTTGAAGCTGCCAAGAATCTTCCCAGAGTCTTATTTAAAGAAAGAAAATTGTATTTTTCAAGAAAAAAATCCTATAAGGTTTTATGTGCTTTATATTGACTCTTTGTCTTCCTGACATATTTAATAGTTCCTGTTAGAACCACAAGATATTGAATGGGAGGTTCTCAGTTGGGTCACTGATTTATTTGAATAAACTTTAGTTTTCATTGGTAGCAATTAGTGTGTGACACAGCGATGTCTCCCATATAAGCTTGTCCAAAGATCATTATAAACACATATGAGACTTCTTTGAAACTCAGTTCTTCAAAAAGGACTAATTAGTAGTTGAGCAATGAAGCTTCTATGATTTTGTCTTCGCAACTTTGAGAATTCATAACTCAAATTTTGACTTGACATTGGCAATCTTTTTGTGCCATGCAACAAAAGGAGAAACAATTGTTTTTTTTCTGTACTGATTCATCAGTGTTCATTTTAGAGAGACTCAAAAGCCCTTCCCACTATTATTTCCTGTTCCCCACAACTGTATTTCAGGTTATTCATTCAACAGGCACAAAGAGGAGTGTAGCAACTGTAGGATTTGAACTATCACCCAGCAAAATACAGCAAATGAAGAGCATTTTCTTTGTTATGACTTCAGCTTTAGATTCATATACCAAATTAAGTTTCTACACACTTCTTACAGTTGTGTTCAGTGAGTTTTTTGGTATTTTATCAGCATACACAGTAGCAAAACAGCCCTCCCAACAGTCACTTTATAGGTACCATCAGTTTTTTTTTAAGATTTATTTATTTGTAAGTCAGAGTTACACAGAGAGAGGAGAGGCAGAGAGAGAGAGAGAGAGAGGTCTTCCATCCGATGGTTCACTCCCCAATTGGCTGCAACGGCTGGACTGTGCTGATCAGAAGTCAGAAGCCAGCAGCTTCTTCTGGGTCTCCAACGTGGGTGCAGGGGCCCAAGGACTTGGGCCATCCTCTACTGCTTTCCCAGGCTGCAGCAGCCATATGGGATGCCAGCTCTTCAGGCCAGGGCATTAACCCACTGCGCCACAGCGCCAGCCCTGGTACCATTGGTTTTTAATGACCATGTTCTTGCCAGAGCACTTCAAATCCCTTTTGACATCATTTATATCCTTTTCCCTTCCAAGCACCAGTGCCAGTATGCAGCATTTTGGTCCTCAAACTCCTGATGCTGCTTTTGGCCCCAGGTACAGAGATTTTAAAACATCTAGAAGTTAATGTTACGAATTTTCAAGTTATGAATTCTCAAGGTTAATGTGCACAATCCTTAGGGTGGCCCTTAATCAATGACTAAACAGGGTAGGAATATCAAAGTCTAGCCCCATTGCCCAAGATAAGGATAAATCTCCAGAGTTCCCCAGGAAATCAGGCTAAAACTATCCAGTGAGGGATTTTCACTGGAGATGGTTCATTTCCTTAGCTTCCACTGTCTCTTACAAGATCCCCTTGGGAGAGCTGCCTTAAATTATCCAAACAGACATCCTCACCTCAGAGTGTGTGTCTAACCTAAGGTACACCTAGAGACCTCACTATCAGGACTTAATATCACTGCCTGGTGGCAACATTAAGAATATCAGAGCTATTTGCTTTTACTCCATGACCTTTTATAGAATATATGCTCTGCAGTAGATACTGAGAGAGATACAAAGAAAACAATGTCACAGTTCCATGATGTGTACACTCAAAGAGCTAAGGATGTCTGAAACCAAAAGAGAAGTGACAGCAAATGTGACCACAGGTAGGATTAGCACAGCTAGGTCATTAGGAAACAAAAGGGAAGCCATATGGGAAGGCCTGAAGCTTTCTGAGTATCAGAGCCATAGAATTCCCTCATCTGAGACACATTAAACATAGCATCTTTTATCATCATACATGGATAAAATAGACTTTTACATACATGAAAACTCAGTAAATTGTTACAGGCTTGAGTTATGAAGATTTGTTTATGTCCAGTGAAAGTGAGCTTCAGGAAGGCAAAAGAGGTGAAAGTATACTGGTGGACAATAAAAAGAAAGATTGAGACTACCAGCCCAAAGACCATTTGACAGCAAATAAAATTCCTCTAATAAAGGTCAGAACCACATATTATGCTATATTTTGGGCATTCAGAATGCAATGATAAGTCCTATTATATTAAGATGGAACCATGTATTATTAATATAAGTACAAAATCATAAAAAATTTCATATGGGCTCACTAATAAAATGCTCTACATGGTAGCACATCTTGATGTGAATTCAATACATAAAATTGTATAGGTAATCTAATCCAAACTAGCCATCTAAATACTTATGGGCTCTTACACAATATTCTACAGATTTGTTTTTGGACATTTCAGTGATGCAAAGCTCTGTCACTCATTTGCTGGTCATTTTCAGTCCTACTCAATTACAAACCTGTAACTTTAATCCATTACTTTTATTGATAATATGAGAATTAGGAAGTAACAACTGTGCTCCTCTTTACTTTTTTCTGCTTAAAATCCAAACTCGTGCCTATCTTAGTATCCTCTTAAAAATGAGAACCTTTTTGATTCATATCCTCTGGGATCATTGTAAACAGTTTTAGAATGGGAGTGGTGTGTTCTCATCGACATTGCACTGAACTTACACACTGTGGTTTTTCCTCTGTAAGTTAATTGCAAAGAAACTTTATGCTTTGCAATTAATCTCTCATAGAAAAATGAAGGAGAATTTTTAAATTATATCTTAAAATAATATGTAAAATGTAACACAAGTGGGAAACCCTAAGTGACTAGATAAAGGATTTTTTATATTGCCTTTATAATTCTGAAGAAAGCAGAATAGTAAGGGTAATCTACATCAAGAGAATATTTGTTAAGAATGTGATCATAGGGACTGGCATGGCAAGTTAAACTGCTGCTGGCGACATCTGTATCCCACATCAGAGTGCTGGTTCAAGTGCTAGATGCTCCACTTCTGATCCAGCTCCCTGTTGATGAGCCTGGGAAAGCAGCAGGGACAACCCAGGTGCTTGGGCCCCTGCCCACTGATCTGGGAGATCAGATGGAGTTCCAGGCTCCTGGCTTCAGCCTGGCCTGGCTACAGCCATTGCAGCCATTTGGGGAGTGAACCAATGTATGGACTATCTCTTTCTCTCCCTCTCTCTCTGTCATACTGACTTTCAAATAAAGATTTTTAAAAAGAATGTGACAATAATTTGGAGTGAATGAAAAAACAATTTATGTGTAAAAAGACTTTGTCTCACAAGACAATTTCTTTGAAATATTAAATCACTGTATAAAAGAACTGAAATATGATTATCAAATGGCTTGACCATATTGTCATTTTTAGAGTAAAATGTGTGTGAACAGTTGGCAAGGCAGAACCTGTTTGGAATGAATAAATTAAATGAAGGAAAATACAAAAAGAAATTTGTAACCTCAAAATAAGATACCAAGACAAAAATAGTTGCAAGTGTTGAACTTACTTTTAAATGACAACAAAAAGTAATCTTTAAACTATTGGACAATGTAACAATAAAGTCCACGTGATTCTGAAATGTGTTAAAAATACAATGCTGTTGAATCATTAAGAAATCATTCTTTCTTTATGATGATACTTGGCTGTTGTTCCTTAGCTAAAACTCTTATTAGAGTATTATATTTAATTTGGGTGGCTATTTTAATAAAGGACATGGAGAAATTGATGTTTATGCCAAATAATATTTTACATAGTAAAAGGATAAGTCTAGTTGTATTTAAATGCTAGAGTTTTTGCCTATTCAAGAAATGTAATAAAAATGTGAACTGATTATTATTTTTAAGTACAATATTTTTTTGTATGCAGAGGATCAAATGAAAAGAAATGGACCTAAATGAAATAAATATTTCAGTCACACATGAAGAAGTGGTTATTTATTCTTTTTTAAAGATTTATTTATTTGTTTGAGAGGTAGAGTTATAGACAGAAAGAGGGAGAGACAGAGAGAAAGATCTTCCACACACTGGTTGACTCCCCAAATGGCCTCAATGGGCGGAGCTGGGCCAATCCAAAGCCAGGAGGAGGAGCTTCTTCTGGGTCTCCCACGCTGATGCAGGGGCCCAAGGACTTCAGACATCTTCTGTTGCTTTCATAGGTAATTGGCAAAGAGCTGGTTCAGAAGAGGAGCAGCCCGAATTCGAACCGGCGCCCATATGGGATGCCGGCACTACAGGCGGCAGCTTTACTTGCTACGCCACAGTGCTGGCCCTGAAGTGGTTATTTATTTAATTGATAAGGTACAATGAGCTCATTATGATGACGTTTAAAACAGTTTTTTTCAACAATCACATTTATAAATACAGTTGGACCTAGGCATGTGCAGGTTCCACATTCACAGATCCAAAAAATCATGGATTGAAAACAATCAGAGAGGGATAGAGGATGACTAAATCAGAGTTCAGATAGAAGATGTCTACCTGCCTAGTGTTACAGAGCATAGCAGGGTGGCTGTAGTTCACAATAACCTATTATATATTTTATGAGCAAATAGAAGAAAGGAGCCCCAAGTATCCAATCATGAAGTAATGACAAGGAGGGACTGGTGCTGTGGTGCAGCAGGTAAAGCTGCCACCTGTGGTGCCAGAATGCCATATAGGTGCCAGTTTGAGTTCCAGTAGCTCCACTTCCGATCCAGCTCTCTGCTATGGCCTGTGAAAGCAGTGGAGGATGGCCCAAGTCCTTGCGCCCCTGCACCCGCATGGGAGACCAGGAGGAAGCACCTGGCACCTGGCTCCTGGCTTCAGATCAGCACAGCTCTGGCCATTGGGGCCATTTGGGGAATGAACCAGCAGATGGAAGACCTCTTTCTCTGTAACTCTGCCTATCAAATAAATAAATAAATCTATTTAAAAAAAGGTAATGACAAAGAGGGATAAATGTTAATTATCCTCATTTGATCAATACACATTGTATACATATATTGTAATATCTCACTGTAAACCCATTAATATACATAATTATTCTTAGTAATTGTAAAAATATTCAGAAACAGGCCGGCGCCATGGCTCAATAGGCTAATCCTCCGCCTGTGGCACCAGCACCCCGGGTTCTAGTTCCGGTCGGGGCACTGGATTCTGTCCCGGTTGCCCCTCTTCCAGGCCAGCTCTCTGCTGTGGCCCGGGAGTGCAGTAAAGGATGGC
This sequence comes from Oryctolagus cuniculus, assembly GCF_051225735.1. Classification (NCBI taxonomy): domain Eukaryota; kingdom Metazoa; phylum Chordata; class Mammalia; order Lagomorpha; family Leporidae; genus Oryctolagus; species Oryctolagus cuniculus. The sequence continues at coordinate 13,715,062 of NC_142888.1, forward strand.
CCAAGTGCTTGGGACCTGCACCCCATGGGAGACCAGGAGAAGCACCTGGCTCCTGGCTTCAGATTAGCACGGTGCGCCAGCTGCAGCACGCCGCCCGCGGCGGCCATTGGAGGGTGAACCAACGGTAAAGGAAGACCTTTCTCTCTGTCTCTCTCTCTCTCACTGTCCACTCTGCCTGTCAAAAATAAAAAATAAAAATAAAAATAAAAAAATAAAAAAATTCAGAAACAATTGTATCTATACTGAACATGTACAGACTTTTTTTCTTGTCATTCCCTAAACAATAGAGAATAACAATTATTTACATAACATTTATATTTTAGGTTTTATAAGTAATCTAGAGAGAATTTAAATCTACAGGAATATGTTTGTCATTTTATGTGAGGAATTTGAGAATATATGGATTTTAGTATCCAAGCATGGTCCTGGAACTAATCTCTGTGGATACCAATGAATGATTCCACTAGGACTGAAAGAAACAAATTGTCATCTGATCTCTCTTCTTCATGCTTTGGACCAAGAAGTACAAAGAAATTTAATCACAGAATTCACCTCATCAAGTCAATGCTAAATCTAGAGCTAGAGCTCCCAGTTTTAAATTTCTTGACAAGATCTATGGCCTTGGGTAAGCCACTTGAAACTTTTGCACATTAGTTTGTTTTGTTTTGTTTCCATTTATACAATGTGGAAATAATGTATAATTCAAAAGGATGATTCTAAGTTTCAAATAAATATTTAGCATGAAGATTATCTAAAACAATTGCTCAAAATTCAGACGCTTTTTTGTTATTGTATTGGTGTCATTGCCTAATGCTTTTTTATTCTAAACCACGCTAACAATAACAAAAGAACATAATATGTAACTATCTTTTTTGAGCCATCTTTTTGTAAAAAGTCAGGTCAGAAAACTTTAAAGTGTTAAAAGTATATGATTCTTGGCCGGCGCTGTGGCTCAATAGGCTAATTCTCCACCTGCGGCACCAGCACCCCAGGTTCTAGTCCCGGTCGGGGCGCCAGTTCTGTCCCGGTTGCTCCTCTTCCAGGCCAGCTCTCTGCTATGGCCTGGGAGTGCAGTGGAGGATGGCCCAAGTGCTTGGGCCCTGCACCCGCATGGGAGACCAGGAGAAGCACCTGGCTCCTGGCTTCGGATCAGCGCGATGCACTGGCCGCAGCACAAAAGCTGCAGTGCACAAGCTGCAGCGGCCATTGTTGGGTGAACCAACGGTAAAGGAAGCCTTTCTCTCTGTCTCTCTCTCTCTCACTGTCCACTCTGCCTGTCAAAAAAAAAAAAAAGTATATGATTCTTCCCTTGAGATAAAATGTGTAATCTTAAAGGATATCAGTAAGAAAAATGCCACTAAAATATTAATATCTAACTATATCTATTGAGTAAATATATGGAGGTCTTTTTTCATTTTCATTCTTATTTGTTGCTCTTTTTCAAATCTAAAGACAAGTTCTTTTTAGAAGTCACATTCAAGGTAGATTTTATTATCATTCTCACTTTATAGATGGAGAGACTCAAATCTCCAAGGGGTGAAATATATTGTTAATGTTCATCCTTATGTGTTTGGTTAACTCTTCGAATCAGAGGCCTCAGGCTGATGATCATAAAGGATATGAGCAAAGACATTGTTTTACTGTAATTCTAAATTAATATCCCCTTTGCAGAGTACAACTGACCATAGCTATCGAATTTGAAATCATATGTTAATTTGATTTAGCAAACTTTCCTTTAGATGAATGTACTCAAAATGTACATATAACAAGTGTATTCACAAATATTATACAATAAAATTATGTATGAAAATGCATTGTCATATTAAAGCCTTTATAACAAGAAATAGAAAGATAGCTACATAAATTAGCGTTACTTATAGAACAGAATGGAGTGCAGTCATTAGGGCGAACAGGATATAGGCTGACATGACACAATATAAATGATTTATTAATTCACACATGCAGCAAATATTTCAGTTCATACCAATTTCTAACCATTAGTGATGAAGCTGTGAAAAAGACAACAGCCCTGCCTTTATAGATTTTACAGTGTAGTAAGAGAAGACATTAAACAAAAATAAGCATGCAATGTAGCGTTAACAGCCATAAAAAATAAGAAAATAGAAACAAAAAGTACATATTGCTCAGTAGAAATAAACAAACAGAACCATTTGTCTAGTACAGTCCTGGCTGTGCTACAAGTAAAAAGGGGTGGGCATTGTGGCAAAGTGGGTTAAGCCTTCATTTGGAGTACCGACATTCCATATCAGAGTGCCCAGAACTGAGTTCTGCCTCCACTTCTGGTTTGTTTTCAGGTTTATATTTGAAAGTAGAGTTACACAGAGAGATGGGGAGAGACAGAGAGAGAGAGAGAGAAAGAGAGAGTGAGCAAACTTGATATTCCATCTGCTTGTTCATTCCCCAAATGGTCACAATGGCTGGGGCTGGGCCAGGCTGAAGCCAGGAACTTGAAACTGCATTTGGGTCTCCCACGTGGGTGACAGGGGGCTCAGGTACTTGGGCCATCTCCTGCTGCTTTCCCAGCAGCATTAGCAGGGACCTGGATCAGAAGTGGAGTAGCTGTGATATGAACCAGCACACATATGGGATGCCGGCGTGGCAAGCAGTGGCTTAACCAGCTGTACTACAATGGCAGCCTCCCTTCCTCCATTTCAGATGCAGTTGCATGCTAATAGGCATTCTGGGAGGCAGCAGAAGACAGCTCAAGTATTTGTGTCTCTGCCACCACTTGGGACACCCGGATTGAGTTCAAGGCTCCTGGCTTCACCCTGGCCAAACCCTGGCTGTTGAGGACTTTCGGGGACTAAACCAGTGGATGGTTCTCTCACTCTCCCTCTGTGTCTCTCTTTCACATACACACACACAATCTCCCTTTCAAGTAGATGAAATATATTTAACATTTAAAAAGTTAAGGAGAATATGAAAATATTATTATGTATATGAATATTCAAGAGACTTTGGAGGATGCATAATATGCTATTGATAATATTTCTGAAAAAACGTTGAGGACTAAATTACAACAGAAATATATCAAAATACTAACATTAGTAAAGTATGACTTTTGTGATATACATCTTGTACACTGTGGATTTTTAAATGAAGTACACACCTTATTCTCCAAATAATAAAACAAGATGAGGCCAGGAGTTTGGTTGCAGGCAATGATCTTTGTTGGTGTTAACATTTAACTGGGTTGCAAGTCCAAATGCCATCAGTAGCCATTGCAATAACATAACTGTAAATAAGACAGGCTAAAACAGTATAGGGAATTATAGAGCATGCAATAAAGTACAGAATGCCTGCCTTGACTATAAATGCTTAATTTTTCTTTCAAATTTAAAAGTTTTCAACTCTGTATCTTTTTTTTTTTTTTACAGGCAGAGTGGACAGTGAGAGAGAGAGAGAGACAGAGAGAAAGGTCTTCCTTTTTCCATTGGTTCACCCCCCAATGGCCGCTGTGGTCGGAGCACCGCGCTGATCCGAAGGCAGGAGCCAGGAGCTTCTTCCTGGTCTCCCATGCGCGTGCAGGGCCCAAGCACTTGGGCCATCCTCCACTGCACTCCCTGGCCACAGCAGAGAGCTGGCCTGGAAGGGGGGCAACCAGGACAGAATCTGGTGCCCCCAACCGGGACTAGAACCTGGTGTGCCAGCGCCGCAAGGCAGAGGATTAGCCCATTGAGCCGCGGCGCCGGCCTAACTCTTCTTACAAGAACTAGCTCTAGTATTTGGCACTCCTGCTCACCAAGGTCCGCCCACCAGATTTTTGTAAGATGATCTTGCTGACATGTGAATTACATCTAAGGGTTGATTGTTAAAAGAAAATATATACTTTTAATAGCTTTTTACTATCAGACAATAAAATGCCGGAGTTTTATAATGACTTACAAATCCTCTCTTATCTGACTCTGTAGATCTTTGTTTACTCACTAGTTCCACTTTTCCCTTTGTTGGTTATGGTACATCAAACAGAGTTTTGCTCTTTTTCTCTCTTGAATCTATGCATTCAGTAATGCCTTTGATATAAACTATTCACAACTCAATTGAATTGATACAAAAAGCAATTCTATTTAGAACCACTAGGATTCCTAAATTAGAAGTAGTTTCAAGTTTTTCTTAACTGAGATGGAAACTACAAATTGAGAACATAAAGGCCCATGTCTATTAATATTCTCATGTGTCATCGAATATCTCTGAAACAAGCATTTTTTTAAATGAAGGACAAAAATGCATTTCCCTGTGCCAAGCAATTTTTCTGTATTTCTCTGCACATTTACCTGAAACTTCTTTAGATATATGCACATTTATCATTCTATCAAAGTGACATTTAATATATTAAGGAAAAAAAGCTAACAAAATATCACATTTAAGTTCCAAATCAAATGGTATCAGCTCATTAACTATATGAATCTAACAAGGTTATAGCTCTTCATAAAGTAACTGATTTTATACCATAAATTATGTTTATGTTAAATAGATATGGGGTTTTTTTGCTTCATTTATTTCTGGAAAATCATTTTAAGAGAAATGTAGCTAAGATATTCCACATATCCTAAGCATTTATAGAGTGAATTTAAACCCATTTTGGGATAGGGAAATACAGACAAGATTGCATTTCATTAGCAAATAAAACATAATTTTAAAATCCTAGCTGTGTCATTTAATATATGCCAAAACTAGAGTATTGGTTATTTAAATGAAAAGATGGTTTCATGTAAGAGAAATATAAAAAAATTAATAATGATAGCTAATCTTCATTGAAACATCTACTTCTTTTTCTGTGCCCTCTTTTCATTACACGTGTCAATGTTATTAAGATATTGGGCAATGGAATATCCAAGGAATTTGCATGTAATAATCTTAAGACAAGCTTACAATATGGGTACTCTTTTTTTTTTAGAAAAGAATAGTTATTTACTTATTTGAAAGTCAGAATTACAAAAAGAGAGGGACACACACACACACACACACACAGAGGGACAGACAGAAAGAGACAGAGAGAGAGAGAGAATCTTCTATTTGCTGGTTCACTCCCCAAATGACTGCAACGGCCAGGGCTGGGATAGCCTCTGCTGCCTTCCCAGGCACATTAGCAGAGAGCTGGATTTGTGAAGTAGCCGGGAATCAAACTGGTGCCGAAGTGGGATGCCAGCATTGCAGATGGCCACCTAACCCACTGCGCCACAGCACTGGCCCCAGTATGGGTACTCTTACTATATTTTACAAATAAGGGATGTCTTCAGAGTGATTACATGACAGCAAGTGGCAAACTAAGATTGTCAAAATATAAAACCCTTGATACTATGTGCACAAACAGAACAAGGGTAGGTGGTGCCTAGCAACAGAAAGTGAGATTTATAGGCTAGGAGATTGAAAATATGGAACTGTAATTAGTATAAATAAGGTTATCAGAAGAAGAAAGTTGGGGGAAATGCCAATTCCATTGTAAAGAGACTGTACTTCTGTTGAAGATGTAGTCAACGTGTGGAATATAGTTGAAAATGTTTTTTAAGCAGCTGAAATCATAATAGTGCTGATTTAGAAAATCATTCAGTTGAAAGGGAGTACAGTTAATTTTAAGGAGTGACTGGAATTTTCTAACTATCTTACAAAAAACATAGCCCTCCTTTTTACGATGTTTCTATGAACCTAGGTTTACTATAAAATTGCTTGTCGTCAATAGTGTTACATTAAGATTTCTGGTTTCTAGGGGATATGTACTTAAAGCTGAACATTAATTTAACATGAATGTTAAGAGGGAAAAGAATAAAAGCCTTAAATGGACTTTTCATCATGTGACTAGACAGGATTTACTTACCTATAGGCATGCAGGATATGACTTTATTGGCAGTTGAAATGAATCCTCGGTGTACCAAGAATACAATCTAAGTACCCAAAGAAAATGTTTCTTTTTCCTCATCTTCATAATTGTTATGCTCATTCCAATGTGTTATTTGTAAATATTCCCTAGAGAAGGTTTTTTTTGAACCACAGGACATGAATGAGTTTTAAAAATCTTGATCATAATTTAATCCCATCAAGGTGGCATGTACCAATGCCATCTCACTAGTCCAAGTGATCAATTTCAGTTCACAATTGATCATAATGAAAGGACTAAGAGTCAAAGGGAGCACATAAACAAGTCTAGTACCTGCTAATACTAACCGATAGAATAAATAAAGGGGAGAGTGATCCAACATGGGAAGCAAGATACTCAGCAGACTCATAGAATGGCGGATGTCCTAAACAGCACTCTGGCCTCAGAATCAGCCCTAAAGGCATTCAGATCTGGCTGAAAAGCCCATGAGAGTATTTCAGGCATGGAAAGCCAAGACACTCTGGCAAAAAAAAAAAAAAAAAAAAGAAAAAAAAAACCTAAATGAAAGATCTCTGTGAGTGAGATCCCAGTGGAAAGAACAGGTCTTCAAAGAAGGAGGTACCTTTCTCTGAAGGGAGGAGAGAACCTCCACTTTGACCATGACCTTGTCTAAACAAGATGAGAGTCGGAGAACTCAAGGGGCTTCCATAGCCTTGGAAACTCATAGGGAGATTACTGATGCCATAAACAGGAGTGTCAATTTGTAAAGTCAACAACAGGAGTCACTGTGCACTTACTCCTCATGTAGGATCTCTGTCCTTAATGTGCTGTACATTGAGACTTAATGCTATAATGAGTACTCAAACAGTATATTTCACTTTGTGTTTCTATGGGGGTGCAAACTGTTGAAATCTTTACTTAATGTATACTAAACTGATCTTCTCTAAAAAAAAAAAAAGAAGAAGAAGAAATTATCAATTCCCAACTTGACTCTCACTGGGATTAAACATGACAATAGGTCTGATCTGATTTCATCATCATTTAAAAAATCATCTATTATTTTTCACTTTATGTTTCTGTGTGGGAGCAAACTGTTGAAATCTTTACTTAATGTATGCTAAACTGATCTTCTGTATATAAAAGAGAATCGAAAATGAATCCTCATGTGAATGGAAGGGGAGAGGGAATGGGAAAGGGGAGGGTTGCGGGTGGGAGGGACGTTATGGGGGGGGGGGAAGCCATTGTAATCCATAAGCTGTACTTTGGAAATTTATATTCATTAGATAAAAGTTAAAAAAAATCTTGATCATAAGCAATGTAAAAAACAAAATACTGTTTCTGTGTGAAATGTTTTTGAGAGAGATAGCCAAACTCAGATGATTCCATGATTTCAAACAATGAAGAATATGAGACTTAGACAAAAATCATCTTTCTACTTCAGTGAGTTAACTCTATCTTCCTAAGCCACTAATTCTCCATCTGAGTGATTATGATACCCAAGGGACATTTGGCAAGTATCTAGAGACATTTATGAGGTATGAGGGATGGGTCCTTATTGGTTTTTAGTGGGTAGAGACCAAGGAGTCTCCTTAACCTTCTATAATGTACAAGACAGTTCCCCAAACAACAAAAATTATATATGATCCCAAATATCAACAGTGCCAGGGTTGAGAAACTCTGCCTTAATCATGCAAAGTCTTAGGATAAATAAAAGGGACGGGATCCAATATTTTGTTATGCTACATATATGCTAGTGTATGAACCAATTATTTTAACCAGATCAATGATAGATATATTTCATGTGTGAGCTGTATCACGACTAACAAATGAGAAGCCTTTTACCAGGATCTTCTAACAGCAAATGGCTCTTAGCCTTAAAAAGAAAACATGCATACACACAGAGACAGGGGGAGAGTGAGGGGGGGGAGAGACTTGAAAGGATCTTTTTGAAGCTTCTTAAAATATATGGAAATTAAACTGCCACATGCTATGTCTCATTAGTAAAACCGTGGAGCCCATTAACAAATAACTACACAAACTAAGCTCTATAAATCAGGAAATTTATAAAGTGTAGCTGCTGCTGCATATCTATGAGTATCTGAATTAACTAGAAATTAAATGTTAGGGGGAAAAAAGAAAGCCACTACTCCATAAATTATTATTATTTTACTATAAGAATTTTTGGCACTTGGAGCAAAGGGCTTAAGGGGAAAGAAACTTATGTTTATGAAAATTGTATTGATTTTTATGTATTTTCTGATAATACCATCTTTCATTTTTCTCTCTTCTTTTCTTTCTTTGCTCTCCTTCACTTACTTTATTTCCCTAATCATATTAAAAGCATTATTTTCCCTCATTGCCTAGTAGAATGTTTGATTGTAAAGAGATTCTCAATATTTGGAGGATTACTATAGGATGCCGTGAGACAGTCTGTTTTCAAATTTTAAGAGTTTCTTTGATATACATTAAACATAAAAAAATAGCTAATATTTAACTGTATTTAGTAAAGAAAAAAACATAAAAGAGCAGAATAGTTAATAAACCATTATAAAATTTGTCTGTTTTTTTGCTGTGTTTCTGTTGAATTGATTTTTGGAGTGCTGGAAATATAATCTTCCAATTCTGAAATTTAGTAAATAAATTTAGATGAGCACTATAGCAGTTACTGAAAGGTACACAGGATATAGCTGTATCTGATACTATATGTTATTGGACATTACTCTCATTTTCTCAAGCCCAAAAGCTACTAGGAAAACATAAATCTTTATACAAAGTCTTTATATATCCAGATGTCTGGTTTGAGGGAGAGGATTATCTTAATGATAAAAAATGTTATAGGTGCCTGCGTTGTGGCATAGTGGGGTTAAGCTGCTATCTGCAACACCAGAATCCTATATGGATGCTGGTTTGTGTCCTGGCAGCTCCACTTCTGATCCAGCTTCCTGCTTGTGGCCTGGGAAAAGCAAATGAAGATGGCCAAAGTGTTTGGGGTGCTGCCACCCATTTGGGATACCCGGATAGAATTCCCGGCTCCTGGCTCCAGCCTGGCCCAGCCCTGGCCATCATGGCCATGTGGGGAGTGAACTAGTGGATTCAAGATCTCTCTCTCTTTCTCTTTCTCTCTCTCTCTCTCTTTCCATATTCCTCTCCCTCTCTCTCTTTTTCTCTCCCCCTCCCATTTTCTTCTGTAACTCTTTCAAAATAAATAAATAAATCTTTAAAAATGTTACAAAGTACAATGAATAAAATTTCCATAAGTAGATTTTCTTTAGCACTTATTTAATCATTTAATTATTGCATATTTTTATTCACCTCCGTAAAGTTCTTTCTAGGATTTTCTTCTGTCAATCAGACAAGTGCAAAACAGTGACCTTAGGCTTTTATTGATGAAAATTTTTACCCTAGAAAAAGTGCCATTTTGCTCTTACTTGAGTATCAGGGGTTAGGTCAGGTTATGAGAAGAATATTGTGCACATTCTTTTTACAGAAAGTATTTTCAAAGTGTTTTTTAAACTTTTGTAGCACACGCAGTAGTGCCCTCCTCACCCTCCTCTGACCTGCTAAAATAATGCCAGATCGAGCTTCTCAGTGCAGTTGTGGACATCTCCTTCTGGGGATATTATCAATTCTATACTTAGAAGGAAATGTGACTGCTTCTAAAAGATGCAAGGCTTTATGACTTGACTCTAAATGTCTTCCCCACTATTGTGTTCTTTGTCTGGGCTGCCCTATGGAGTCTATTTAAAGAGAGATTCAAGAATCAAGCCCACTGACAGTCTTTCAGAAAGATTTGCTGTTTCACTTGACAGGAAGCAGCTTATCAATCATTTGGAAGCCTTTTGTTAAAAAAAAAAAAAACCCTAATATATAGTAGGAAAATAAAAGTGTATCTTGAGGGTCACTTGTTCACAACTTATCCATTCTAATATGCCCTGTATTACTTCTTTGGTTAAAGGACCATCTGTGTACAGACTTCATAAAACTGTTACTATTAAACAGTAAACATGAGAAGTAGATATCTTAGAATTATAGAATCAAAACATAAAGTGGCTTGTGGAAACGTCCAGCCTAAACTCTCATTTTATTAAGAACAAATAACTGAACATGATGTAGTATCTTCTTCAAGGTCCCAAAGCTAGAGTCAATCTTGGCAGTGTTCTAACATTCCATCCAATATCATGCATTTTAATTTCTGATAGCAACATAAATCTTATTATATTGAATTTTTAAATATACTTGTATGCAAATTTAAATGTAAATTTTAAAATGTAATGTTTTAAATTTGAATAATTGTTTCTGGTACACCATTGAAAATAAGTTAGAGAGAATTCTTTATAATGTATATAGGCATTAAATGTAAGTATATGGATTCATCAGGGCATAAATGTTGATTACTTTCTTTTTTAAAAAAAGATTCATTTATTTATTTGAAAGGCAGAGACAGAGAGTGAGAGAGAGAGATCTTCCATCTCCTGGTTCACTCCCTAAATGGCCACAATGGCTGGAGCTAGTCTGATTCTAAGCCAGGAGCCTGGAGCTTCTTCAAGGTCTCCCATGTGGGTGTAGGGATCCAAGCACTTGGGCCATCTGCTGCTGCTTTTGCAGGCCATTAACAGAGAGCTGGATCAGAAGAGGTGCGGCTAGGACTTGAACTGGTGCCCATATGGAATGCCAGCACTGCAGGTGGTGGCTTTACCTGCTATGCAACAGTGCTGGTCCTGACACTTTCTTAATCATAGAAAGGGTTATAATATTTATGACTATAATTCACTATGATTATGTCATCTGCAAAGCCAGGCACTATGTTAGGCTCTAAAGATTTTATTTTGAAAAGTAAGTGTGGGTGATCCTGTGCCTGGCTTGAAGACTGCCTGCCTATCCTATGCAGGAGGTCAAGAGGGTATGGCACACCATGCCCCGTGGGGGAAACCCTGGTTGAGGCCTCAGCACACTGAGACCCACCCATGACCTGACTTTTGGCAGGCCACAGGAGCCCCTGGCACATTTTCCCCACCCCACTTCCTGTTGAGGGGCCTTGTAATTATCAACTAGGTAAACAGCTCCTGGGTGTGGCCCAGACCCATAAGACTACCTGGAAGACTACGTGACCTTCAAGCTGATTGAAGAAGCATAGCGGGTGCTAGTATCGGCTTTATCCCATAGAATTAGTGCTGCTACCCTAAGCTAGCTACTCCCCTTTACCTGCCCTATAAAAGCTTGTGCCTAACTGCTAGTAAATGGACATGTTCACTGAAACTGTCTCCAGTGCTTCTTGTCAAAGAATGCTGTCACTCCACCATCCCAACAGTGTGGGCCTTTCAGGATGAGCCCACAAGTAGTGTTATATGCATATTTTATATGAGGACACAGACTCAAAAAGGTAAAGGACTTTTCAAGGACATCCAGTTAACTAGTGACAGAGGACTGATTCCACTTTAGTTGAGTGATTTCAAAGTCCAACTTCTTATCCTTTAACACCATAATGCTATTCTGTATCCCATCCCAATAACAAATCAGAACTCATTTCTCTTCTGATTTAATTTAAAGTTTGTTTACACAGGTTTTTTTTTTTTTGTATTGGAAAGTAACATTGTTCTGCATAAATTCAATAGATTACCAGAAATCTAACTTGCAAAAATAACAGTACCCTTCATAAAAGTGATTTTTAAGTCATCCATTAGCCTTCTCTTAAAATGGAATACTAGGAAAGAACCTTAGACATTAAGAAATAAAACCCAATAATTTTCACAGGGGGAAACTGGGACCTATTTGCTGTGTAGGATCATGAAGCTAATTAAGTTTTAGGAAAATGTGAGCTCACTCAGAGGATCATATCTGTAAACCAAATCTCCAAACTCTTATGACTATTCTGTATGCTCTGCAAACTGATGTAGTTTAGTTGGAAAGGAGGGGAAAACAGGCAATTAAAACCCATTATCTAGTCAGAGTTCAACTCTCTGTGGTGGCCCTTTGTGAATTAAAAAAAAAGTCCTACAGTGTAGGCAGAGTGTTATTATACTAGGCATGTTTACATTTCAAGTATGATCGTTTCTATTGTCATAATAATGAAAGACAAGACTGGCATGGGACACTTTCAAATCTCATAGGTATAAGACAAGAATGCATATGTGACTCTCTCTCCAATCTACTTGATACCTTTGGATACCTAAAAGTTATCTGTAGAATATTATTTTAAGACTTGAGTTTGTTTTTACTTAGTAGTAGTAAAATTACTGATACAGAGAAACAGAAAAAAAAATAGGATCCTAACTCTTTAATTAGATAAATTTTTCTGTTCAAAGAGTTGAACTTTCAGTGTCAATTTTGTAGACGCTATAACTTGATGTGCCTTAAAGAAACAATAGTTAGTAACAACATCCTTCACATACACATTAAAATGTAAGAGACTGAAGAATGTGGATATTTGCCAGAAAAAATTCTTCAGGAAGAGAGATCAACGAAGGGCAAATGCACTGAGGTAAGAGTATTGGTGTGTCACTGGAAGTATAGTAATGATATCAAAGTGGGCAAAATACAGTGAGTAAGGAGGAAAAAGGTCATAAATGAGTTAGGAGAGGAAAGGCCTTATAGGCCTTTATGAGGAATTTGACTTCCACGCAGACACAAAAGTCTCTGTAGAGTTTTGAGTATAGTATTGACATCACTTGGCTTACATGGCAAAGAGCTTATAGATGAGCAAATATGTAAAGAAAATGAAAAATTATGATATTGTCATTACACCAGCCACAGATTATGGTGTCTCAAGCTAAGAGCAACTATGATACAGTAGAATTCTGAGGTGTTAAGGTGATCTAACAAATAACGCCTTCCTTTATACTCAGGTTGAGAGACCATTGAGAAAAAAAATACAGTTAAGCAGATAAATAACAAAATACTATGTTTATATATATTTTTAACTGATAAAGTCTAGAACTGGAGCACAGAGCCTACAATAAGTTTGAAAATGGACTGATAACTTTCTGGTCCTTTTATCTAAACCTTAGATCAACCTACCCAAAGAAAGATTGCACCTGTAAGCCAGAATAATTTATCCAAATATCTGCCTCCCATTTCTAAATGGAAGGAGGGAAGAATTCTCCTGAGCACTCTAACTTTGATAGGATAGTCCAGCCAACTGAAAAAGGAAGACCAATGATCAGGGAAAACTTCTTTTATATGTTGCGAAGTGTAACACATTCAGAAATAAACCATACATGTTAAGGAAATACATTTTAATGGGAGAGGAAAAGAAAGCCAAGAGTAGGGAAAAACTTCTCTCCTTAATATTCTCTGTCTTGTGCTATTAGACATTTGGAAAAACCATGGAACATGGAAAAACACAAGCAACAGTTTTGCATTCTTATTAGAGTTCATTGGTTATCTTTGAAGGCCATTCTTCTCCCACCTACATGTGACTGTTTCTTTAACAACAATCATTGAACTGACTGCACAGTATTTATTTCTTGAAAATCATAAACCAATAAATACAGAGGAAAATAAGATGGCAGATGGCAAATATTTTCTTTAAGGGACCAGATATAAAATACTTGTGGGCCATAGGATATGTGTCACAACTATCAAGTTCTGCAGTTATGACACAAAAGCATTTATAGACAATGTGCAAATGAATATGTGTGGCTGTGTTTCAATAAAACACTGTTTTCTAACAGATGAAATATGGGATTTGGATTGTGGGCCAAACACAATATAGGCCATCCCCTGATATGGGAGAAATGAAGACAATATTAGAAATGAAGTGCTTGAGTAAGTGGACTTTGATAGGATCCAGTATGAAAGTACAGAGATAATAATTTGTAAAAAGAGAAAGATGTTTCCATTTTAACAGAATCTGAGATGAACTATGTGCCCTGATACAGACAGAAAGGTAGATTGTGGTTGTAGAAGCGTGTAGAGATTTTCTTCTGATTGCTTGCATTTCCCCATGTTAGGAAATGTTAAACTGCCCATATTATCTTAATTATCCAGCATATTTCTGGTGAATATCCTAAGTTCTGCTTATCCCATAGCAACTCCTGATAACAGTAACAGAAACATTTTTCCCATTTTATCTGAAAGGCAGAGAGACAGACAGTGAGAGAGAGGGAGAGGGAGAGGAAGAGGAAACAGAGATATCTTCTATTCACTGGTTCACTCTCCCAATCCACAACACCCAGGGCAGGGTCAGACTGAAGACAGGAGCCCAGAACTCCATCTGGCTCTTCCACGTGGGTGCCAGGGACCCAACTACTTAAGCCATCATCTGATGATCCCCAGAGCATGCAGGACGTTGGGACAGAAGCAGAGTAGCTGGAACTTGAACAATGGAATCCAATATGGCATGTAGTCATCCCAAGTGGAGAGGAGACTTAAGAACTGTGCCAAATACTCATCCCTAAATTAAAGACATTTCATACTAGGAGAAAGAGAGGAAAGTGCAATATCTCTTAATGCATAACCCTAATTTTGCTTCTTATCAAATAGTTAAAAAGATCATTCTAAGAAACCAAACTGTTGGAGTTATTTTAATCTTCAATTGTGCCAAATCATATTCTAAATATATGTTAACCATTTTTGTCACTTGAGACTGTTTTATAGGTGACCTACAACTTCTTTTGCCTTTTCCATATTTCACTTTAAATTCTATTATAATGGATGAATTTTATTTTTGAGTCAAATGATAAATTTGTGTATTATAATAAGCTGAAGAAACCTGCCTAGCAATTCCTTTTGTAGCCACGTTCTTTCAACTTCAAAGAATTTTTCTCTAAATATGCCTAGTTTACTAGAGAAGTATTTATTCCCATTCTATAAGATAACTATATTTTACCATCACTAAGATTTAGGAAGCATTGGCTTTTGGAGAAGGAGCTATTCTTTGGAAGCCAACATTATATTGCAGAGTGCCATAAACTATGGAGATTGCAGACGTCATAGTGATGAGGATAAAGATATTTGAGAAACTTGTGTTTTCTGATAGATTGAATATACTGACAAGTGTGTTCCAGCCTGCCCATCTTCCCTACTCCTCCAATTCTGAAGCAATTGCAAATGTCAGTGCCTTGGACTCTTTCAGGTTTGAGATCCTATTACCTCAGTCTTAGGGGTAAGAATACTGCAGACATCTTATTAAACACGTTTCAAGTAGAAAGAGCATAGGCAGATTTTTTTAAAAGGTAAAGGCAAGTATTTCTGTATTCAGGTAGAATTTTCTGAAAATAGTTTCTCACCTGTATGCTGGAGACTTAAAATGCTTTACTGTGGCATACATTTTTTTTCCCTCCACAAGGCATGGTATTCCATAATTTCTAGGGAAAAGAGCACATTTGAAGGGAAATAGGAGGCAAAAGGCACTGATATTAAATCTATTCTTACATCAAGGGTGGAATTTGGAAAAAGTAATAAAACATCAAAGCACTTTAACCTAATGGTTGAAAGCACAGATTCTGGATTCAGACTCACAAGCTTGGGAAAGTTACTTCACATCTCAGGATCTCAGTTTTCTCATCTGTGAAATAGAAATATCAGTAATATCTGCTTCATGGGTTATTACAAGGGGTAGTGTTTTAATATTTGTGAAAACTTCAGAATATTGCCTTGTACAACAGGTATTATGTTTAAATGAAAAATAAATACTACATAATAGGGAAGTCATTGATGTAAAGAAGGGCACAGGAAAAGGGTTTGGAGGCATCACTGCATCAAGTTATGTCATAAAAACACTGAGAGTAGTGAAACACAATTGTATTTATGCTTCCAAGTCATTCTGCCTCAATCACCTTGGCTACAAGTATATCCAGACTTTCAAAGATGCCTTATGCTAGATTAATGAAACCTCTTATTCAGGATGAACAAAAATATTTTTGCTTTTCTATCTCAGGTCTTTTAGTATTTAATCGAATGTTTCTGAACCCCAACTGCATAACCTTACATTTAAATTTGTTATGTTCTTTTTCATTGGTATCAGATAAATTTATTATCTCTGTTAAGAAATCTGATTAGAATTGCACTGAAACAATTTATTTGATCCTGTTAGGAAGTCATACTATTGGAGAGGCCCATTAACTCTTTCAGCATGTTGTGGAATCAGTAGGGAAAATTCCAATTGCTACTGGCACAGGTGAGTGCCGTGGGTACCAAATTATGCATGGCAGCAGCAATTTCCTAAAAGATCTGTGATTTCTTAGTGATTTTAACCAGTTTAATGTGCCTCCAGTGTCTAAGTCATTAACAGAGAATGATGCAGGCACAGAGAGTTTCTAACTAAAATGGAAAGCTATGAAGGCATTGCAAGTAATAGTGTACCTAATAAAAGTGCTTGAATATTAGTTAATGTCAGATGCAAACGTTTTCCATTAACTATGACATTTCAAGAAAGATATGAAGCAATTGAAAAGCACATAGAGATTCTTGTCATAAAATGGGATCAGAAATAAATCAAACATCATTTTCCTTATATGTTTACATTTTCCTCCCATTCACCTTTTAAAGAGTTTAAAATACCACAGTCTCTACATCACTGGCCCTCCAAACCTTACCATCAGCTCCTTTGAGAAATGTGTCATTGACTGGGTGTCATTTACTCATCCACTTAATTTTATCTTTTTGCACTATCTAGAACTGAATATACTGATATAATAGTGGTAAATATTTTAAAGGTAAGAACTCTTGAAAATATTGGATGCATGAGGAGGAAAAAGAAACATAAAAAGCTAATTAATTTCACTATTGCTCATAGATGTCAATAGATACCATCTAAAGAAGGAAAAGACTAAGATTATTACATAAATCTATAAATTTAACAGTAAGCACTAGAACGAAGTTTTTTTTTAAATCTTAAATATTGGGCAGGCATTTAGCCTGGCAGTTATGATGCCCATTAAGATACTTGCATTCTATATTAGAGGATCTAGCATCAATATGCAGCTCTGATTCCTAACTCCAACTTCCTGCTACTGCAGACCCTGAGAGGCAGTTGGAATGACATCTGTAATTGGATTAATGCCGGTGGTACCTGGTAGACTTGGATTGACTTGATGGCTTCTAGCATCAGCCCCAGTCCAGCCTCAGCTGTTGCAGGCATTTAGGGAGTGAACAAGTGGATAGGAGCTCTGTCTGTCTCTGTCTCTATCTCTCTCCTCTCAAAAAATTATTTCCATGTCCCAAATATTGACAGAACTGCAAAACATTGAAGATGTTTAAATTAATGCAAGTGGATATTACTCACCTATTTTATTTTAATGTGAGAAGTGAAGCACAAAGTAAAATCTAGCTTAAATCTATAATCCATCTATACCTAATATAGGTGAACTCTATAATATGTATATATATATGTATATGAAAAGATTGAAAATGAATTGATGGAAAAGAAAAATCTGAAAATAATTTTTAAAGAGTGGCTTTTAAAAATCCATAAAATAAAACATTAGCTCCTTTACAAAAGAAAAAAGAAAGCAATAAAACACAAAATAAGAAATAATAAGAGTCAAAGTTACTAAGGGAGGTTAAAAAATCACCCACAAACTATTGTTGCAGTCCCATACTAAAAAGTGAAATGGATTATTTTCTAGGATAAAATCTATAAGAAGCATTACCAGAAGAGAAAATTGACACAGATAATTTCTCTAGATAATTGGAGAAATTTATAAATAAAGTAACATTCTCCTCTCTGCAAATAACACCCACCTCAGATGGTTTGACGTGAAATCTTACCAAATCCATAAAGAACAGTGTCATTCTGATGGTAATTCACATATTCAAAAGTACATAAAATCAGGAAAGCATTAATAAAATATGAATGATATTTCATCCATACCTGAAAAAAAATCACTAAAAAAATATTCAGAGCATTCTCATTATCTTTCAAAACATCTCAATGAAGCAATTCAATGCAAACCCATATGATTTGTTTCAAAAATGTTAAAAAGATAAGTTGACTTTTCTCAAAACTATCCCTTCTTAAAACAAAATGAAATAAACACCTCGGGGCCAGTGCTGTGGCGCAGTGGGTTAATGCCCTGATCTGAACGCCAGCATCCCATATGGGAGCCTGTTCTAGTCCTGGCTGCTCCTCTTCCAGTCCAGCTCTCTACTGTGGCCTGGGATAGCAGAAGAAGTTGGCACAAGTTCTTGGGCTCCTGCACTCACCTTGGATACCCAGAAGAAGTTCCTGGCTCCTGGCTTTGGATCGGCGCAGCTCCGGCCGTTGTGGCCATCTGGGGAGTGAACCATTTGATGGAAGACCTCTCTCTGTCTCTCTGCCTCTCCTCTCTCTGTGTAACTCTGACTTTCAAATAAATAAATAAATAAATAAATAAATCTTTTTTAAAAAAGAAATAAACACCTCACTAAAACAGAATTAAAATGTACTTCATTAAAGTGATGTATGTAGGCCAGGATTATGGTGCACTAGCATCCCATATTAGAGCACTTGTTTGAGTCCCAGCTGTTCTGCTTCTGATCCAGCTCCCTACTAATGTGCCTAGGAAGCCAGCAGATGATGGCCCAAATGCTTAGGTCCTTGTCACCAATATGGGAGACCTGGATGGAGTTCTGGGCTTCTGGTTTTAGCCTGGCCCAGCCCAGGCTCTTGCAGGTATTTGGGAAATGAATCACCAGACAGAAGATCAAGCTCTCTCTCTCTGTCTTTCACTGTCTTGCAAATAAATAAAGTCTTTTAAAAATATTTGTCATATAATATACACACTAGTATTAATAAAATCTCAAAGCAAACATTTTAATTATGACATGTTGCTGATGTTAAAATCAGGAAGAGAACCAAATGCTCACTACCACAAGTACTACTTAACATTACATAAGATGCATTAACCAGTGAGATTAATGTGAGGAAGAAGTTAGAGGTGCACAGAGTAAAATGGGGAGTCAAATATATTTCATATAGTAAATGATAAAAAGGATGTGTGTAATCCTAGGAAGGTGTTCTGAAAAGCTCCTGGAAACAATCCGTTATTGGAATTATTGGAATATAAAACTAGTATTAAGAAATCTATAGACATCTACTTCAACAAAATATATTAGAAATCAAATTTTTTAAAAAAAGACTTCATTTATATAGCAACAAAAAAGAGAATGTACCTAGAAATACACATGTAAGTTTCCTGAAGGACACAATACAATGTTTTATCTAGAGAAACTCAACAATATAAAGATGTCCATTCCTCTTAAAGTTAATTTATAAGATGTAACATTTATAAATAAAATTGAATGTAATCTCAAGTACTAACTTGTTTGTCTTATTAAAAAAATAAGAAAGTATAGTTTAAAGTTCATACTAAAAACCCAGAAGGTAAAAATAGATTAAAAATATTGTAAAAGTAAGTCAGTTAATGGGTACTAGCCCTACCTGAAATTAAAATATACCACTAATATGTTAATAATGAAAACCATTTTGTAGTTGTATTTAAATAAAGAAAGCAATGAATAGTATTGGAAGTTCAGAAATACACCAAAACAAATATGGAGAGAGTGCATGATTAAAAATATCATCTAAAATCCATGAGTAAAAGTGATATTGTGAAATGAACTTTATATAACTGGAAGCCATTTAAAGGGAAGAACAGATAATTTTTGAATCTACCTCTCACATTATATAACAGGATAAACTCCAATTGGATTAAAGGATTCAACTTTTTAAAACAAAGCAAATACCACAAATATCATAATCAACATGGTGAATTTTTAAACGTTGTAGTTAGGCAGTACTTTATACCTAAAAGCCAAAATCCAGAAAGTCCAAATTAAAATTTTTTTTAAAAATTCCACCAAGTATTATAAATAAATATGGGTGAATTTCTGAAGTGAGTATTTATGTAGTATTTTCTCAAAAAATCAAAATCATAAGAATTAAAAGAGTAATCATTTTTAAGAATAATGAGAAGTATAATAAAGGTTTCTAAAATTTTTTAAATAAGCAAAATTGAAAGACATATTCAAAGCAGTTAAACATCTTTACACTTTGTAAAATGGACAAAAGATCAACCTTCCTAATATATAAAAAGTTCTTAGAAAAGAAGAATAATAAGACAAATAAGATAACATAAAATGACAATTTTTGGAAAAACCAATACAAAAGATTTCTTAAAATAGGAAATCATTTTCAGATTTTTCATTTATAATACAATATGCAAAGACATACTGCAAAGATACATTTTCTGATCAATCAGATTTTAAGTTCTTAGAAAATCATGATTGTTGATGTGGAGACAGCATTCACATATATTTCTGGTAACAGTGAAAAACAGCACACCTCTTGTGCAAGGAAATCTGACATTACTATCCCTTATTTTGGATATTTGTACTATAAAAATGCATATGCATTCTAAATGGTATATCAAAAAGGTTCATCACTGAGGCATTGTATTAATAATCAACTGGAAACAAACCAACTATGTATAAATAGGAAATTAGTACAGTAGTCCAGCCTACAACTATATAGTGGGATATTATGCACCTGTGAGAAGAATGAGTATAGCCTTTATGTACTAAGCTAGAGTAATCTAGAAAAATCTCCAATGATAGTTTAAAGTAAAAAATGCAATATTGTGTGTGCTATCTTTTATTCAAAGAAATGAAACCAGTGGGTATATTTCCTTCCTTCCTCCCTCCCTCCCTCCCTCCCTTCCTTCCTTCCTTCCTTCCTTCCTTCCCTCTTTCCTTCCTTCCTTCCTTCCTGATTTACTTATTTATTTGAAAGGCAGCATTACAGCAAGGCAGAGAGAGAGAAGTCTTCCAACTGCTGGTTCACTCTCCAAGTGGCCACAATGGCCAGAGCTGGGCCATCCCGAAGCCAGGAGCTTCAACTGGGTCTCCCATGCGAGTGCAGGGGACCAAGAACTTGGGTGGGCCATCTTCTACTGCTTTCCCAGGCCACAGCAAAGAGCTTGAACCAAAGTGGAGAAGCTGGGACTAGAACTGGTGCCTATAAGGGATGCCGGCACTGTAGGCAGTGGCTTTAACCTCTATGCCACAGTGCCAGTCCCGAGTGAATATATTTTCACTATTGCATTTGTTTCTATAAAGTACTGGGAGAACAAGAAAAAATAATAAAAATATTTAACAGTATACAGTAGGTTAGAATGGATTGGGGTGTGGGGGGATTGAGATAGTAACAACACTTCCTAGCCAGCATTTTATATGATTTTGAAATGTAAAATACACTGCTTATTCAAAAAAATTAAATGTCAAAGAATAATAAGTAGTAATAGGTCCCTGCACTCCAAGTTTGAAGTATTATTAGGAATAATAGCTTCAATTGATTTTTCTGCTTGGTTTTAGATGATATGATTACACATGGAGAAAGAGAAATTTTTATTGGATAAATCGGATATAAGATGTTTTGTGTATTTCCCACCTATGAGACAAGCATTTTATTAGTGATTATCTTTACCTTTTTGTGGAGAACAGTATACCTTGTTTATTTCACATGTTATTGAAAGTTGGGCTAAACTACTGGAAACTGAGTTTGTAGCAGTTTGTAATACAGAACTGATTTTTTGCTAGAAAGAACAAGAAAAATAATCCTTTTTTAAAATTCCAGCAGTAATTACATTATAATTCAGTGAGTTATCTGTCTGTTACCTTTGCTAGAATATATCAAATTCATCAGATAACAGAAAAATGGGTTATAAAAATACATTTTGTCATTTCATATCTTAAAAAGAAAAGAAATAAGCACATTTAGTTTCTCTCTGCTACAGAATTGATTCTCCAAATAATTTACCTGTATTAATAACTTCATAAACTATTGCATGATTTTTAACTAAATACAGCATATCTGCTTGCATATTGTAGATGTCATTCATCTCACATATACTTTAAAATGGAAGAAAGTCATATTTTAGGCTAAAGGAACTGTTAATATGAATTTAATGTAAGTGTGTATGAGTGTGTGTGTGTGTGCATAGTACTTCCGAAAAATGTAATAGAAACTGCATTTTTTATGTTAAAGATTTATTTATTTGAAATGTAGAATAGCACAGGGAAGAGGGAGAGAGAGAGAGAGAGAGGCAGGAAGAGAGACAGAGAGAGAGAGTACGCTTCTCTTTGCTGATTCCCTCCCCAAAAGGCTGCAATGGCCAGGAACAAACCAAGATGAAGCCAGGAGCCAGGAACTCCATCCTGGTCTCCCACACAGGTGGCAGGGGCCTAAGTACTTGGAGCATCTTCCACTGCCTTCCCGGGCACTTTAGCAGGAAGCTGGATTGAAAGCAGAGAAGCCAGGACTTGAACTGGCATTCCCCTATGGGATATCAGCTTCACATTCCTCTATGGGATGACCACTTAACCCTCTGCACTACAATGCCAGCTGCAGCTTGTCTGTCTAAACATATTGAACTCGGGTAACTATTAAGGAAAATAAATTATTAATATTGTTCTAGGATTAATATCAATTATTCTATTCAGATTCCATGGTTGCAATTCTACTTTTATTCATTTTTATAAAATATATGATACATGATAATACATGTAGTACATGCTAATTGTAGGACTGAAAGACTCCATCCACAAGAACAGATTGCATAGACCAAGTCAGAGTCTTTAGCTGAATTTTTCAGGAGCTCTGCAAGATTCATCCCTAGTGACATTTAAATTTGTAATATGTAGGACAACACAATCAAATACTAATCTCATTTCCAAAGGACATGCAAACTGTCTAAGGAATGAATTCCCCTTCAAAAAATACTTCAAATGCTACTTAAGTATTAAGACAATGGAGGCTGCATTGAGAGTTAATGGTAACTAGGATTGAAGAGTTTTGTTTTTCTTCACACAAGAACCTACTTATTTGTGAAAATTATAAATAATAAATCTGACTTGCTGAATATAGATGCTAGTATTTGAACAAGATAGTATATTTACATTTTAACCCTTTATTTTCAGATTTTGTGTTTGATAAGGGTCTAGATAAGTCCAATATTTACAGAGTTGGAAATTGTAAAGATCATACCTTGCATTTCAAATGCACTTAAAAATACACACACAGAGAATAGTATTATAGGTGGAATAATATAACTTGTAAATTAAAATTTTTATAACTAAATAAATTATATTTGAAATATATTTTATAAATTTAAATTATAAGTAAAATTTATAAAGTTTCAACATAATAAAAAGCATATTATAAAATTGCTCTGGACAAGAAATTAGTTGCTAATCTTTTAAAAATATTTATTTATTCATTTGAAAGCAGAGCAACAGAGAGAGAGAAGGAGAAACAAAGAGAGAGACAGATCTTCCACCTGCTGGCTCACTCTTCAAATGGATGCAAAAGCCAGTTCTAGGCCAGAGCAAATTCAGGAACCAGGAACTTTCAAATAAATAAATAAGCAATAATAATTATTGAAAGAATAACTTACTAAATTAAATAAATCTTTTATCAAGATACGATTTAATTTTTAAAAAGCAATATACTCATAACTGCCACCCATATAACTGAATTTAAGTCAAAACATGAAATAAAAATAGGTAGAATATAAACCTCCTTGGAGATACAGATAGAGTATTACACGACGCTATATTTAACAAGATGAAAATGGTAAGTCTTAAGTTTTTTAGAATGTAAGAGGGAAGGAGACTGGGAGGAAGTAGCTCCAGTGAGATACAATTTATATTTAATATAACACATCAATTTCAGGAGTACCATTTGATGAGATTTAATGAATGAACTCATACAAATAGGAAAGAAATCATGATATAGATTATTTCCATCATCTGCCCAAAAGTTCTGTAATGTTCTTTTGTGTTCAGTCCTCTCCCTTGACTTCAGCCCAAGGAAAACCAATGACTTTGTTTACCCTGTCCTATCACTGTTCTGTCTTAGTAAATTTGAGCTGCTATAAAAAATGTAAATGGGCAGCTTAAAATTAGAGGAATCTGTGTATCACAATTTTGAAAGACTAACGTTAAGGCACCCAGAGATTCCCCACATTCTGAGGACCTACTTCTTTGCTTGTAGATGCCACTTTCTTGCTGTATCCTCACATGGTGGGAGGGAGTCTCTTTTGTAAGGGCACTAGTCCTACCCTCCTGACCTGACTGCCTCCTAGAGCCCCCACCAACTAATACCATATCCCTAGGGGTTAGGATTTTAACACATAGTTTTGAAAGGACATGAATCTCTCTTGAAGATTCTCACTGGTAGATTATGTAGGGATTAGCTATAAGATTTCAAGACTGGTTGTCAAAAACGTCTTTATGTTATAGTGCTTGGACAAAACATTAAGAAATTTATCAGATAATCCTTATTTGGATTTAGAAGTTGGACTGAGCCACCTTCCCCATGATTAAGACATGAACAAGAGTCCTCTAAGATGGCGGAATAGGGAGGGAGCACATTGATAGTCCGGGAAAAGATAGTTTAATAAAAGTGGAGATACTGAAGTTTCAGGGAAAAGTTAGGGAAAATTCTGCAGAGGAAACTCTTCCAGAACTAGTGGGACACAGTGGACCTACGTGGAAGACATGGGCGCCCACCGCTTGGGACCCCAGCTGCTGAGTCTATGCACCAACATGGAAAGGGAGGTGAGGCAAAACTGCAGTAGCCCGAGACACTGGCAGGGAAGCGGCAGGAAGAGCCTACAGGGAACGAGCCTTGAAGCCCCGTGGGGGAAATTTCAACAGAGGAGAACTAGAGGAGAGGAAAAAATTAATTAATTAATTAATTAATTAAAAAGGGACCAGTATAGACACGATTCTCTCTCTCCACTCACCTTACAAAGGCAAGCAAACAAAGAGCAGGCACCATTTTGGACATACGTAAAAGCTGTGCCCACCATCAGCCAAGCAGAAAAATCTGACTCTGGTGGGGAGAAATAACAGGAGCTTAGGACCTAGTGAATGTGTGGAGCTAATGAACTGAGACTGTGAAAAAAAAAAAAAGACCTAGAGTGTGTGAGGACTCATGGAGTACCAGAGAAGTGAGTACTCTCCAGAGACGCCACAATCTCGGTAACCTTGGCAACCCGGTGGTGGAGTACAGGGAAATTTGAGCTTACACTGAAGACTGCACAGATCCTTTGTGTGGTCCCTGGGACAGAGCAGACAAATATTATACCCACGGAGGCCAGAGCTCAGAGCTCAGTACTGCCTTCATCTCTGCTCAGCTGTGTGGATTTACTTCTCTTCTGAATAAAAGAGACAGAGACAAAGAGAGAGAGAGAGAGATTTACCATGCCTAACCTGGGTGTGTCACCTTTGGTACACCCTTAACCCTGAAGAACCAAACAGAGCTTGCTGTCCACACCCATCACAAGTCTCTAAGGATGCATCAAAAGCAGACAGTCCACTTAATGTAGGGGCATAATGTACCAAAAAAACCCACCACAGCGAGGGGAAAAAAGAAAAAGAAAAAAGAAGAAACCAAAGAATATCTCCACAATGCCAAGCAACAAACACAAGAACAAGGAAGACATTATGACGCTCCCAAATGAACTAGACACCACAATTCAAGATTATGTAGATGATGAGATAGAAGAAATGCAAGATATGCATTTCCAAAAATTTATGATAAGAACATCTAGAAGTTCTCAAAAACAAATTCTTGAACTACAGAAATCCTTACTGGACGGGATAGAAAATCTCTCTCATGAAAATGAAATCTTAAGGAGGAATCAAAATGAAATGAAGAAACTAGTAGAACATGAAATTGTGATAGTGAAGAGAAATCATAATGAATGGAAGAATTCAATGGATCAAATGACAAACGCATCAGAGAGCCTTAAAAACAGAATGAGTGAAGCAGAAGAGAGAATATCAGACTTAGAAGACAGAACACAGGAAAGTATACAGTTAAACCAAAGAAAAGAAGAGGAAATTAGAAATCTAAAACATATTGTCAGGAATCTACAGGATACTATTAAAAAAACAACATTCAGGATCTAGGAGTTTCTGAAGGCATGGAGAGAGAGAAAGGATTATAAGGCCTTTTTAGTGAGATACTAGCAGAAAATATCCCAGGTTTGGAGAAGGATACAGACATCCTAGTACAAGAAGCTCATAGAAGCCCTAATAAACATGACCAAAAGAGATCCTCACCACGACATGTTGTAATCAAACTCACAACAGTGAAAGATAAAGAGAAGATTCTAAAATGAGCAAGAGAGAAACGTCAGATTACTCTCAGAGGATCTCCAATTAGACTCACAGCAGACTTCTCTTCAGAAATGCTACAGGCTAGGAGGGAATGGCGAGATATAGCCCAGGTACTAAGAGAGAAAAACTGACAACCCAGAATATTATATCCTGCAAAGCAATATCCTGAAAGAAATAAAGAAACAGAAATTGAAAGAATTTGTCGCCACTTGTCTAGCCCTGCAAAAGGTGGCTTAAAGATGTGTTACACACAGAAACACAGAAATACGGCCATCACTATGAAAAAAGGTAAAGAAAACCTCACAGTAAAAGATCAGGGGAAGCTCAAAGCATATACCAGAAAATATCTTTGGGAAAATGGCAAGGCAAAGTTACTACTTATCAATAGTCACATTGAACGTTAATGGCCTCAACTTTCCAGTTAAAAGACACAGACGAGCTGAATGGAATAAGGAACAAAACCCATCTATTTCCTGCTTACAATAAACACATCTTTCTGGCTGCCGCCGCAGCTCAATAGGCTAATCCTCTGCCTGCAGCGCCGGCACCCTGGGTTCTAGTCCCGGTCGGGGCACCGGATTTGTCCCGGTTGCCCATCTTCTAGGCCAGCTCTATCCTATCACCCGGGAGTGCAGTGGAGGATGGCCCAAGTGCTTGGGCCCTGCACCCGCATGGGAGACCAGAAGCACCTGGCTCCTGGCTTCAGATCAGTGCGATGTGCCGGCCACAGCTCACCAGCCACATTGGCCTTGGAGGTTGAACCAACGGTAAAGGAAGACCTTTCTCTCTGTCTCTCTCTCTCACTGTCCACTCTGCCTGTCAAAAACATAAAAATAAAAAAAAGAAACACATCTTTCTAACAAAGATGCATGCAGACTGAAAGTGAAAGGTTGCAAAAAAAGATATTCCATGCCTACAGAAACTGAAAAAAGGGCTGGTGTAGCCATCTTTTTTTTTTTTTTTTTTGACAGACAGAGTGGACAGAGAGAGAGAGACAGAGAGAAAGGTCTTCCTTTGCCGTTGGTACACCCTCCAATGGCCGCCGCGGCCGGCACGCTGCGGCCGGCGCACCGCGCTGATCCGATGGCAGGAGCCAGGAGCCAGGTGCTTTTCCTGGTCTCCCATGGGGTGCAGGGCCCAAGCACCTGGGCCATCCTCCACTGCACTCCCTGGCCACAGCAGAGAGCTGGCCTGGAAGAGGGGCAACCAGGACAGAATCCGGTGCCCCGACTGGGACTAGAACCCGGTGTGCCGGCGCCGCTAGGCGGAGGATTAGCCTAGTGAGCTGTGGCGCCGGCCTGGTGTAGCCATCTTAATACCAGACAAAATAAATTTTAACACAAAAACTTTTAAGAGAGACAAAGAGGGGCACTATATAATGAATAAGGGTTCAATTCAACAAGAAGATGGAACTATTATAAATATATATGCACCTAATTACAGGGCACTGGTTTATTTAAAAGATATGTTAAGGGACTTAAAGGGAGATTTAGATTCCAATACAATAGTACTGGGGGACTTCAATACTCCACTCTCAGAAATAGACAGATCAACTGGACAGAAGATCAACAAGGAAACAGCAGGTTTAATCAACACTATATCCCAAATGGAACTAACAGACATCTACAGAACTTTCAATCCTACATCTAAAGAATTTACATTCTTCTCAGCAGTGCATGGAACCTACTATAGGATTGACCACATACTAGGCCATAAAGCAAGTCTCAGCAAATTCAAAAGAATTAGAATCATACCAGGCAGCTTCTCAGACCACAGTGGAATGAAGCTGGAAACTAGCAACTCAGGAATCCCTAAAGCATATGCAAATACATGAAGACTGAAGAACATGCTCCTGAATGAACACTGGGTCATAGAAGAAATCAAAAGAGAAATCAAAAACTTTCTGGAAGTAAATGAGGATAACAGCACAACATATCAAAACTTATGGGCTACAGCAAAAACAGTGTTAAGAGGAAAGTTTATAGCAATAGGTGCCTACATCAAGAAATTGGAAAGGCACCAAATAAATGAGCTTTTGATGCATCTCAAGGACCTAGAAAAACTGCAGCAAACCAGACCCAAATCTAGTAGGAGAAGAGAAATAATTAAAAATCAGAGAAGAAATCAACAGGATTGAATCCAAAAAAAACATTACAAAAAATCAGCCAAACGAGGAGCTGGTTTTATGAAAAAATAAACAAAATTGACACCTCATTCGCCCAATTAACTAAAAAAAGAAAAGACCCAAATCAATAAAATCAGAGATGAAAAAGGAAACGTAACAACAGACACCACAGAAATAAAAAGAGTCATCATAAATTACTACAAAGAGTTGTATGCCAGCAAACAGGGAAATCTATCAGAAATGGGTAGATTCCTGGACACATGCAACCTACCTAAATTGAACCATGAAGACACAGAAAACCTAAACAGACCCATAACTGAGACAGAAATTGAATCAGTAATAAATGCCCTCCCAACAAAGAAAAGCCCAGGACCAGATGGATTCACTGCTGAATTCTACCAGACATTTAAAGAACTAATTCCAATTCTTCTCAAACTATTCAGAACAATCGAAAGAGAGGGAATCCTCCCAAATCTTTCTATGAAGCCAGCATCACCTTAATCCCTAAGCCAGAAAAAGATGCAGCATTGAAAGAAAATTACAAATCAATATCCCTGATGAACACAGATGCAAGAATCCTCAATAAAATTCTGGCCAATAGAATGCAACAACACATCAGAAAGATCATCCAGCCAGATCGGAATGCCTTTAGGGCTGATTCTGAGGCCAGAGTTCTGTTTAGGACATCTGCCATTCTATGAGTCTGCTGTGTATCTCACTTCCCATGTTGGATTGTTCTCTCCTTCTTAATTCTATCAGATAGTATTAGCAGACACTAGTCTTGTTTATGTGATCTCTTTGACTCTTAGACCTATCATTATGATCAATTGTGAACTGAAATTGATCACTGGGACTAGTGAGATGGCATTGGTACATGCCACCTTGATGGGATTGAATTGGAAATCCTGGTGCATTTCTAACTCTACTGTTTGGAGCAAGTCAGATTGAGCATGTCCCAAATTGTACATCTCCTCCCTCTCTTAATCCCACTCTTTTATTTAACAGAGATCACTTAATGATAATTGATAATGAAAATGATAATGATAATGATAATTGAAAATGAATCTTGATGTGAATGGAATGGGAGAGGGAGTGGGAGATGGGAGGGTTGTGCGTGAGAGGGAAGTTATGGGATGGAAAAAGCCATTGTAATCCATAAACTGTACTTTGGAAATTTATATTTATTAAATAAAAGTTTTTAAAAAAGACAAAAAAAGACTTGAACAAATGGAAAGTTAGTAGAGTGGAGCACTAATATTGTTAAAATGTCCATAGCCAAAGCAATATACAAATTGAATGAAATTTCTTTCAACTCTTGCATTTTGTTTCCCTAGCTGCCTAAAACTTTGAGACCCCTCCTTCCTCTGAATTTCTTTAATTATAACTGAATAGCTCACTTGGTAATGAATGCATGCTATTTGAATGAGTTCTTGGCATGTGAATGTTAGAACTAAATGGAATGAAAATATAGGACAAGCATTTGGCACATTGGTTAAGATGACATTTGAGATGCTCAGAGCCTATACTGGAGTACCTGGATTCCAATCCCAGGTTTGTTTCTGATTCCAACTTCCTGTTAATAGGCACTCTGGGAGGTAGCAGGTGATGACTCAAGCACTTTGGATATCACGTATTCCAGTCCTCTCATTTACAATTTTTGAAAACTAATTCTAAGCAACCAAATCTAGCCACTCACCTCTTTTCCCATCAAGTGGATTCATTAATTTTTAAAACACTATGTGACTCCGTCAAAGCAACATGGTCCAGTACAATCTGAAGTGGAAAACATTTAAAGTTGGAGGCTGAGTGATAATCTCCTAAGCGAAGCCAAATCTAAACCTTGGAAGTGAATATTCATGGAAAGTGTCTGAGCTGTAGAAAGGGACAGGGGAGAGAAAGTCAAAAGAAAGAAAAGCACGTAAACAGAGAGATGATGAGACTTGCAGAGCACTGGATGCACAAACAAGATGCAAGGTCCAAATAACACACATTCAGTGGTGAGAAGGAAAACCAGGAAGAAGGATGACCATCACTACTGAAGGCATATACTAGGCACTGTCCCAACATGCTTGCTTCATGTTAACAAGAAGAGCAATTGTGCCCATTCTGCCTGAACATACAGAGTGCAAGAGGGCAAGAGAACAAGATAATATGTCACATGTGAGCTATGACTGCCCACTAATAGAATGTGAATTGTCACACTTCAAAGTATGAAAGGCCATGTTAGGAATAAAGGAAGAATTATTCTCTTCTGCATGTACATGAGAAGAGAAAGAAATTATTATACCATTTCCAATAACATATGTTTAATAAAACATACCTTTGATAACTTTTAAACCTCATGTACCTAATTTTTTATTGAAAAGGGAAAAAATTCCACTGGATTATATCAAATTTTTTGTGTTTTAGATTTACAACTTTATTTCACACATTATCCTAAATATCCATTTTGCATACCCTTAGAAATAGCCTTCTGTTATTCATTTAAATAACAAAATTACATCTTAATGAGTTGCCTGAATATCTTTTTCTCTGTTCAATAGGTGCTTTATTAAATGCACAGCCACTAATGAAAAGTAAATACAATATAGTTTTCAAAACTATATTTTTATTTTTCTGGAATGGTACAATTTCTGTACTGACTAAATAATGGAACCAATTGCAAAGAGTTGTATATATCAAGAAATCAAACTTTCACAAACACTTTTTTATAGGAAATGATAAAAATAATTAGAGTTTGGGGGCTGCCTTCAGATTTTTTGACAGGTGGTAGTCATTCATTCTTTAGAGATATTGATACATTTTTGGCATAATTAAAAGAAAGACAAACAGTAATTATAACGAAATGGCTGCTATTTTCTATCTATGCAGATGTTTCTCTTTCTAAATTTAAAATGATTCACATTCTCCTGGGACAGGGCAACAATTAGGCTTGCTGAGTACACTGGAAACAAAGTGTAAAGACAGGACTGTTTTAAACAAAGAAGTACTAGATGAAATGGCAACTCTGGCAGGATGGAAAGACAAGCAGCAATAAATGACATGAGAACTAAATCCCTTTAATGTTTAAAGTGTTCTTTCCTCTCTGTTGGGGCCACTCTCTTGAAAATATGAAACCAGATTGTTTTGTTACCTTTTGAACTCCCTTTAAGTTCTCTGCAACATACTCTTTGAGTAATACTTTATTTTTAATCACCTGATGTATATTTAATGAATTGTGAGTTGCTAGCATTCATGATTGCTGATATTCACACTCCTAAATGTGCCATCAACTCTAATTGGGGTTTGCAAAGGAGGATGGTGACAAGAGATTTGGTCAGTTTCTGTGAATGGTATGTCACATACCGTGCCTCCTATTTTCAACCACAGATGCAAATTAAGAGCCAGGTCAGCAGATTCCTTCTCACAGTTGTACCGGTAAGTTAGCTTTCTACATTCTGATTGTAAGCTAGCAGTACATTACAGTGAATGTGAAGACAAAATAGCATCCACTGCACAGCAGCCAAATTAATCCCACTTGGTTGGCAGCAAATCAGCACCTGCCAGTAGAACTAGATATTTAGGCAAGGAAAATTTCAAGAATTCTGATTAAATTTTTAAAATATTAAAATGTTAAAAATTAAAAATAAATGTGAGTATATTATGATATTTGCTTAATTAGATAAGACACATATGTAACTTTAAAACAGCCTAAGGTGCAAGGAAAGGCTCAGGTACCACAAGCATATCAAACTCATTACATTCAAAATGAAACCAGAAATCACATCTTCAAACTCTACCCCATTCTGTTCTTTCAATATTCTCTGGATCAGGGTTACACATGGTAGGTGAATAGCCAACATGGCATTGTTACTTCTCTTTCATTCATAGTCCTTATTCATTAAGTAGGTCCATGTCATTTCTAGTAACTCAACAGTGAATTCAGTGTATTTCTTGAATTTACTGAATGAAATTACTTCTTTGTGTTGTCACTGCCATTACATTTATGACTATATCATCATTTACCTGCACTATTCTGATGGCAACTTATTTGGCTTTCATTCATTTTCAGCAAATCTTTACTTGGTGCCTACTCTGTATACCATAAGTTGTAGTTATGAAGATGAATCAAAAGCAGTACCTACTTTCAAGTAACTTAGTCTTGAGTAGAGGGTGCTAGACACATAAACATGTATCGCCAGCTTTATGTATATGTGTGTAAAACAATCATTCCTTATGTATTTTGAAAAAAAGTTGAAATTTAATTAGCTTCCAATTATCTAGCCTTTACTTTCTCCAACTTATTTCCCACCCAGTATGCAATAATTATACAAGGTAAATTGAATCAGGTAATCTCTTGTCTAAGTTATTTAAGTATCTACATATCATCAACTAGTTAAAATTCATCTTCCCTCTATGCCTTTTTAAGAAAGCAACAAAGAGGATCCAAGATGATTGGATAAGGAAAAGGTACACTGATTTTGACCATGGGAAGATACCGGAAGAACAGGGGAGGAATGACCTTCCAGGGGGCAGTTGGAGAGAAGTTTTCAGTGGAAAGTCTACGGAAGGGAGAGGGACTCCAGGGAACAGCAAAGACTGTACACTCAACAGCTGGGAGGATGCCACCAGTGATTCCTAGATCTGGTGGGCTGGTGGAGACACAATCTTCCCAGAGTGAGATGAGAGAAGCCTGCAGCAGCCTGTATGACACGGGCAATCTTGTCTGAGGGAGAACTCCAGGGTCCCAATGATATTGAGTCTGGCCTGAAGAACAGGCAGGGGGCAGGTTGCCCACTTACCTCAGTTAAGGGAGGGTACATTACTTTCCTCCTGTCCCCTGACCAAGGCACTCAGTGTCTGGCAGGGAGAATGTGTTGTCTTCCCAGGATAAGGCAAATAGAGGCTGTTATGGCCTAAGTGCCTCTTGTTGGATTTTGTCTGAGGGAGAAATCTTTGGTCCCCACTGACTTCAAGTCCAGACTGAATAGTGGCAGGAGCAGGTTTCCCATGAATCACCATGAAGGAAGGGCAAGTTACTCCCTTCCTTTCTCACCTACAGAAGTACCAGACTCCAGCTTGCCAAGGCAGAGCACTGACCAACCTCTGTTGGGCAGGTGACTGGCTCCAGAGATGGTGCAGCTCTCTCCATGGACAGGGAGGCTCACTGGGCATAAAGTGGATCTCCTTGTACCCTGTGGCTGTGAAAATCCTGTTACTGTGTGTTAGGCCAGCAAACTGAGAAGGGTGTGGGATGTGACTGGGACTTTGGCAATCACTTGTTCTGATTCTAGAAATTCATCCCTTCCCCTCTACTGAAGATAGAGGAGATCTAAAACCCCCAACTCGGGTGTCACAGTGGACTCTTACTCCATCCATAAACACTGGCCAGAGCTTCCTGGCCAGACCCAGCACACAAATTGTATATCTGGTAAAGGTACAGCCACTCCAGTAAGCAATAAAGGTACATTTCCAAGAACAAAGACTTCAGAGGAGATACCAACAAGTGTTTCCCCAGATGTGTAAAAATAAATGTAAAAACAGAAGAAACATGAACAAGGAAAACAATATGACCCCCCTAAAAGGAACACAATAATACTTCAGTATTAGACTGTGAGACAAGGTTGATGAAAGGCCTGGAAAAAAATTAGAAGAATGAATGTAAGAGTACTCAAAAATACAGAGAAGCAATTGCATGAGTTAAAGAAATCCACACATGAAAATAGTAAGAAATGCTGCTGGGAGGGAAGAAGGCAAATTATCTCTGTTTGTAAATGGCATGATCCCTGCAACTTTGCCAAACATGGACAGCCTCCCTGTCCATGGAGAGAGCTGCACCATCCCTGGAGCCAGTCACCTGCCCAACAGAGGCTGGTCAGTGCTCTGCCTTGGCAAGCTGGAGTCTGGTACTTCTGTAGGTGAGAAAGGAAGGGAGTAACTTGCCCTTCCTTCATGGTGATTCATGGGAAACCTGCTCCTGCCACTATTCAGTCTGGACTTGAAGTCAGTGGGGACCAAAGATTTCTCCCTCAGACAAAATCCAACAAGAGGCACTTAGGCCACAATAGCCTCTATTTGCCTTATCCTGGGAATCATACATAGGGGAGCCAAAAGACTCCATTAAGAGACTATTAGAACTCATAACAGAGTTTGGCAAATTTGCAGGATATAAAATCAACACACAAGAATCTATAGCATTTGTATACACAAACAATGAATTATTGGTTCAGAAAGAACTTGTAAGATCAGTCCCATTCACAAAGCTACAAAAAAAATTAAATACCTTGGGATAAATTTAACCAAGGAAACTAAAGATCTGTATAATGAAAATTGTAAAACATTAAGGAAAGAAATAGAAGAAGAAGCAAAAGGAATGGAAAAATCTTTCATGTTCATGAATTGGAACAACTGATATCTGTTAAATGATGTTTGGAAAATTGTATCTCTACATGCATAAGTATAAATATGATCCCTACTTTACACTCCATGCAAAAGTCAACTCACAATGGATTAATGATATAAGCCTAAGCCCTGAAATCATCAAATTACTAGAGGAAAGCAGGGGAAACACTGAGTCACTGGTATAAAGGGCGCACTGTAGCACAGCAGTTTAAGCTGCCATGTGAAGCAAGGCTTCCCATACAGGCACCAGTTCTAGTCCTAACTGCTTCACTTCTGATCTAGATCCCTGATGATATGCCTGAGAAAGCAGCAGAAGGTGGCCCAAGCACTACACATCCAAATTGCTGCATCCATGTGGAGACCCAGATGAAGCTTCTGGCTTTGACTTGGCCCAGCCCTGGCTGTTGCAGCCATTTAGGGAGTGAACCAGTAGATGGAAGCTCTCTCTCCCTCACTCTTGCTCTCTCTGTCTCTTCCTCTCTCTGTGTAACTTTGACTTGCAAATAAATAAATAAATAAATATTTTTAAAAAGACACTGGCACAGGAAAAGCTTCTTGGATAAAACCTCAGAAGCACAGGCAATAGAAGCAAAAATAGACAACTGGGATTGCATCAAGCTAAGAAGCTTCTGCACAGAAAAGGAACACTTGACAAAGTGAAGAGGCAACCTACAGAATGAGAGAAAATATTTACAAACTATACATCTGATAAAGGATTAATATCCAAATTATATAAGTAACTCAAGAAACTCAATAGCAACAAAACAAACAATCCAATTAAGAAATGGACAAAGGACATGAACAGGTGTTTTTTCAAAGGATGAAATACAAATGGCCAATAAACACATGAAAAATGCTAAGGATCACTAACCATCAGGGAAATGCAAATAAAAACCACAGTGAAGCTCCACGTAACCCAAGTTAGAATGGCTAGCATCTCAAAATCAATTCTAACAAATGCCAGTAAGGATGTGGAGAAAAAGGTACCCTAATGCACTGTTGGTGGAAATGTAAATTACTACAGCCATTATGGAAGACAGTATGGAGATTCTTCAAAAATCTGAAAATCAATCTACCATATGACCTAGCCATCTCAAGCCTGGGAATTTATGCAAAGCAAATTAAATCTGCACACGAGTTATCTGTACTCCCTCAATCCCAGATGTCTATCAACTGATGACTGGATAAAGAAAATGTGGTTTATATATATATATATATATATATATATATATATATAATATAAATATATAATATATATTTATATAATATATATTTAATATATAATTATATATATAAAATGGGGTACTATTCAGCCATAAAAAGAATGAAATCCTATCTTTTGCAATAAAATGGATAAAACTGAAGACCAGTATGCTTAGTGAAGTAAGTTAGACCCCAAAATATATATTTTATCTGATTTGTGGTATAGAGTACAAAAAAGTTATATGTATGAGGGAAATTGACATCTCAAGATTTGATTATTGTTTTTAGCCCTTGTCTACACTCCCATGGAATAGTGGTCTTTTTGCTTTCTACTTGTTGAATTATTTATTTAGTGGACAATTAAACTTGTGATTATAATGTATATTGAAATCATGCTATCACAAAATATTAATTAAAAAAGGAAGAAAGAAAAAGAAAAGGAGGAGGAAGGGAGGATGAGAAATATCACTATGTGCTTAAAAATTCTTGTATGACATATGAAATCAGTTAATTTATATAAATTAATTTTAAAAAAGAAAACATCATTTCAGAAAGTGTGCTTGGGGAACTTAAGGAAGGGTCTCTGAGATCTTTTAGTGGCAGGGTCAAAATTATTCTCATGATAATCCGAAAATGTTATTTGCTTATTTCAGTCTCATTCTTTCACAAGTGTACAGCTGAATTTTCCAGACACTGCACAATGTGTGATAATGCAACAGATTGCATGAAGGAGCAGATATGAGAATCCAGATGTCGTCTATTAAACCAGACAATAAAAAATATGTGAAATTGTAAAATGCCAATCTCCTCATTAAATTTGTTTTGTTTGGCAAAAAGGAATTACCTTTCATAAAATATATTATTTATGTTAACATGCAATGAATTAACTATTGCTTTAAATAAACTAATAAACATCTAAATATCTCTCAGCTTTAATTTCTAGCATGGCAAATATCAATAGACATTCATATAAACACAGTCCTTTGAGGTTGTCAATAAGTTTTAAGAGTGTAAAGGGGACCTGAGACAATAAGTTTAAGAACTGCTACAGTAAAACACATCAGGTTAAGACACTGCTTTGTTGCACACTGCTGCTTACACTCACTCTGTGCTCCAACTACACCAAGACTTTCCATTTTCTAGAATATGTCATGCTCTCTCTTCCTTCCTGTCACAGACCATGTGTTAACCTCCACCTGCTTCCTGCCTTACTGGATCCCACACAGAAGAGGTACTGAAGCAGAATGAGGATGAGCCAGAGGAGCGTGGGCATGCATAGCAAAGGGCCCAGGAGAAAAATTCACATTAGGTGGTGGCTGTGTGCTGCTCCTTTTTTCGTCCTTCAACATTATGCTCAAATGTCTTTCCTGGAAGCCGAGCTGAACACTATGCCTACCCTAAAACAGGATCTCCTGTCACCCTGCTTTCACAGAGCCCTCTGCTGATAATTCAATTAGCATACATTCTGCTCTTTTAATTGTTTATAAAGGAAATTATTCCACAACACAGAAAAAAATTTTCCCTCTCTCTCTTTTGATTCTAAATGATGGAATGAAGTAACTAAGCTTCCTGGAAATTTGAATAGATGTTTCTGAAATCTAGGACTCATATTTAAATGCAAATTTTGCCAATATCTTATGAAATCATCACAGAAAATGTTCTGCAGATCTTGATATGAATTTCACTTCATGATAATTACCGATTTACAAATCTAGCTTCCTTGCTGGGGTGTTATTCCCATGAGCATAGAAAATAAGACAAACCCATTCCATGAAAGAGGTAATACAGCATTTTAGAAATGACTGTATTTTGAATCTCTAAACACACTGTGGCAATCAGATAAGGAAACCATTTTTTAAAGATTTATTTATTTATTTAAAAAGATTTATTTATTTATTCATTTATTTGAAAGATTTCTTTATTTGATAGTCAGATTTACAGAGAGAGGGTGAGAGATGGAGAAAGAGAGAGAGATCTTCCATCCACTGTGTCACTCCCCAGATGGCTGCAATGGCCAGGGCTTGGCCAAAGCAAAGCCAGGAGCCAGGAACTTCATCTGGGTGCCCCACATTGGTAGCAGGGTCCCACACGCTTGGACCATCCTCCACTGCTTTTCCCAAGCCATTATCTGGGAACTAGATGGGAAATGCAGCAGCCAGGATATGAACCAGTGCCCAAATGGGATGCCAGTGTTGCAGGAGGTGGCTTTACCTGCTATGCCGCAACACGGGCCCCAGGGAACAATTTTTTTTCTTTGACATTTTTAGTATCAGATTGTCATGTTCTACTCTCCACGGGTAGTGATGGGAATGTCCTGTGATGTTTACATTGGACGGGAAGGTTTCTTGTAAAACCATGTTTCCCCCAGAAAAAGATGTTTCCCCTTAGAATAAGGAAATAGCTTCTGGGAAAATTAGGCTTATCAGTCATCCATATTTTTGAGTGAACTACTATAATGGTTTTGTCAAATTGCTTTTGCTTTATAGCTTGAGCACAGATGACGGTGTTCTGGATCATCCTGTTCTCTTGAATTTAAAGTATATTTAGAGATCATAAGAAAAGTGAGATCTAGTTCCTCTCTTGTTGAACACATTTGCTAATCACAACAAACTTTGACTCTTCTGGGACCTCCAGTCTGTAGCCCCTATCATATTTGCTCTGTCCATCTTCCCCTTCATGTTCCTAACTCCCTCTACAATATAGCTGCATTCCATGGTTTGTTACCATAATTACCTTGTGTGGAATCTAAGCTCCTTTGTCCCCAAACTGTGTCATCCTTAAGCAGGAAAATAATTTGGAATTTACTTGAATCCAAATAGTTGCTTACTCTATTCTTGCACTCAAACATCTGAAAAGGTTAGAAAAAAATAAGAGTTCTGTTTTACTTTATTTTTATGACATGAAAGCACAGGTGGAACCTTTCTACTTCTGGGTACCATATATCATTTCTCTAATGGACTCACTCTCTTGTTCTCTGACTTGGTTTTTACAAACCTTCTTCTGCCTCAAAATTCCAGTAAAGCATTATCCTCCTCATTCACAGATCATTTCTTTGACTTTTTTTATTGACTCAGAAATAGAAGCAATTAGAAGAGAATATACACTTTCTTCCACACCAGATCTAACAGCCTACCTGCCTCTAAGACAAATATCTGCCTCCCCTCTTGTTACAAGTCCTGCACCTTTGTGTTGTATATTATTCCCTCTCCCCCACTTAAGACTTATCCTCCTGATACTTTCCCTGCCCTTCATTATGGTTTGCCTTTTCACTAATGAATCATTGTCATTAGCATGTAACATCTTGTGATAGCCTTGAAGTTTTAAAAAAAATCACTGAACCCCATTTCTCGCGATGTTACTCTGATTCTTTCCTCCTCTTTGCAGCAAAATTCCTCATAAGGTTTTCTCTACTCATTGTGTTCACTTTTCTCTCCTGAAACTTTACTGGCTGGGCATTTGTTTTCATAAGTGCTATAAAAAAGTTCCAAGGAGTCACTCCTTAGCCTGTTTCATATGAAAGAAAACTACTTTAAAAGGCAAGGGAATGACTGACTCACAGTTCAGGATATATAACAATGGTCAGTTCCCAGGCAAGCTTAACCTCTCAGCAATATTTGATACACCTGATTACTCCTTCCTTTATATTTTCACTTTTGCTCCTGCATGACTAGACACTTTTATTGCACCTCTCTTCTTCTCTTCTTTTTTTTTTGAGATTTATTTTATTTGTTTGAAAGACAGAGTTACAGAGAGATGTAGAGACAGAGAGAGAGGTCTTCCATCTGCTGGTTCACTCCCCAATTGGCTGCAATGGCCGGAGCGGCGCCGATCCAAAGCCAGGAGCCAGGAGCTTCTTCTGGGTCTCCCACGTGGGTGCAGGGGCCCAAGGACTTGGGCCATCTTCTACTGCTTTCCCAGGCCATAGCAGAGAGCTGGATCGGAAGAGGAGCAGCCGGGACTCGAACCGGCACCCATATGGGATGTCTGCGCTTCAGGCCAGGGCTTTAACCTGCTGTGCCGCAACGCCAGACCCTTTATTATTTTTTTTTTCTTCTTTTCTTCTTAAAATTAATTTAGGAGCTTTTCAGTAGCCATCCCTCAGATTTTTGCTCTTCTCACTTTGTGTTCACCCCTTGATGTCCAGTTTCCAGTAACTTCCAAATTTATATTTATAATCTTTCATGAAAACTCCTAGGCATGCATATCCAATTGCCAATTCAATGCTTTCATTTTCTCAGTGTTTCATGAAAATTTTTACAAGTGATAAAAATGAAACATTCCCATCGTTAGCCTTCCTTGTAGTAAATGACACCACTATTCCCCATGGTTCCTGGAAAACATTTAGGAGTTACCATTGATTCCTATTTGTCTCTCCGAGGTTGGTAGCTTACTATTGCCCATCCAGATTCCCTCTCCTCCCTATTTTACATGACTCAGCGGGAAGCACCAACAGGAGAGCAGAGGTAGTAGAACGAATCTAAATCATTTATTTCCCTTATTTTGTCCCAGTGGATTCACAGAAGTATGCCTAATGTCTGCTCATCTCTCCACAATGCCCTTTATGTGTCAGGTTTTTCATAACTACTCTCCTCTCCTCTATACATTTAGGCTTCAGGGTGTTATACTTTCCTGCTCATAACAATTCTTAAGTCTCAATCTTCCCCTTGTGATTTCCCAACAGCTTGCTCTCAGCTTTGCAAAAATTTCACTTGTTGAACTGCTTCAAATTACACAATCGGTGTGTTTTATGCTAGTAACCTCACTAACTCACTTCACAAATTCAACTCACAAGCAGATGCTAACATTTCCATTTAGAAAATACATTGCAATCAACCAATTTTCACCACCTAAACCATTTTCATTCCTTGTTTAAACTGCTTTAATTTTTCACTTGTATTTGTGCTATCATTTAGTACTTTCACACGCTTCCCATTTCATGCTACTCTCCACACAGAAGCCAATGTCATCCTTTTAATAAGTAGATCACATAATGTAATCCCCTACTTATAAGCTTCCAAAGATTTCCCAGCACACTGAGAATAAAATAAAAATTCAAATTCCTTTAGATGGCCATCCAGGTTTTGCTTAGTTTATTTGTGGTTTCTTTCAGTCCTTTCACCTGCCACTCTCCATTAGGCTTACCTGCTCTATATCAGTCACAGTGCATCCTTGAATTTCCATGAACACTCAAGTTGTGCTACTATTTCAGAGAATTCACACACAAAGTCATTCTATAGAAAACATTCTTACCTGTATATTTGATGGGCCACTTCTCTTTTCGTTCAGCCCTCCACTTAAATGTCACCCCATAAAAGAGACTTTCCCTGAGTGCACTATCTAGTATAACAACCCATATTCTATATCCACTTACACAGCTTTATTTCTGTCCATAGTATTCAACACTGCTTCATCTGGTCTGTTTATATATTTAAGTGAGGACCAGCATTATGGCACAGCAGGTCAAGCCACTCCTGCGATACCAGCATCTTGTATCCAAGTACTGGTTCAGTCCCAGCTGCTCTGTTTCAGATCCAGCTCCCTGCTAATGTGCTTAGGAAAGCAGCACAAGATGGTTCAAGCACTTGGGCCCCTGCCATTCTTGTGGGAAACTAAATTAAATAGAATTCTGGGCTCCATTGCAGCCACTTGGGGAGTGATCCAACTAATGGATGATCTTTCTTTCCCTCTCCCTGCCTCACTGTCACCCTGCCTTTCAAATAAATAAAATCTCTCTCTCTCTCTCTCTCTCTCTCTCTATATATATATATATATATATGCATGTGTGTGTGTACATTATTTCTTTTCTCCACTATATATTATATACCCCATGAGTGGAAAGAGTTTCACTTATTTTTAAGATTTATTTATTTATTTGAAAGAGTTACACAGAGAGAGGAGAAGCAGAGAGAGAGAGAGAGAGAGAGAGAGAGAGAGAGAGGTCTTCCACCCAATGGTTCACTCCCCAATTGACCGCAACAGCTGAAGCTGTACTGAAGCCAGGAGCCAGCAGTTTCTTCCAGGTCTACCACCTGGGTGCAGAGCCCCACGGACTGGGCCATCTTCTACTGCTTTCCCAGGCCATAGCAGAGAGCTGGATCAGAAGTTGAGCAGCCAGGACTTGAACCGGTGCCCATATGGGATGCCGGCGCTTCAGGCCAGTGCATTAACCCACTGTGCCACAGCGTCATTCCAAAAGTGTCACTTTTATTCACCAATTTAGTATCAGTACCTAAAACAATTTGTAGCACATAGAAGACCTTAAAAAAGATGTAGT
Source organism: Oryctolagus cuniculus (assembly GCF_051225735.1). NCBI lineage: Eukaryota > Metazoa > Chordata > Mammalia > Lagomorpha > Leporidae > Oryctolagus > Oryctolagus cuniculus. The sequence continues at coordinate 13,756,987 of NC_142888.1, forward strand.
AAATAAATGAATGAAAAGTGTGGGAAATAAACCAAATTAATCAATTAAATGTAAAGCTAAATTTAGATGAAAAGTTCTGTATTCAAAGTTTGCTTAATGAGCAAACACAAAGAAAAATTGGTACAATAGCATGAGGCTAAAATAATCTGATTCAGCCTCTAACACTTGAAACTTTCTTCAATAGGCAGGATATATTCAAAGTCTATTAATAAGGCTTCTTCTCCTGCCTAATGCCAATATGGGCATGCCATGGTTTGATGCTCTAGATTTCCTGACTTTGTACTCCATGGTTGAGCAAGAGCCTGTGTTAATGAACATAACATCTTTAAAAAAAACCATAGTACTTTTGTGCAGTATATCATACATAAAAGAATATCTGAATATATATGCATGGTAATAAATAACAAAAAGAATAACAGTATACTTATACACAGGGTAAGCTATAAATATTTCCAAGAATTTTTGAATCACTCTCTCCCAGATTGCAACCTCCTCTTCCCTCAAAAGACAATTATTAGCCCAAATAATCTCTTTGCCTTTTAAAATATTTTATTACATATGAAAACTATATAGACCTGCATAAAAATAAAGTTATTAACTATCCTTGGGCCACTTGTATTTTCACTCATCACTGTTTTTTAAGATTCATCATGCTGATGAATTCAATTTTAATTCTTTACTTCTCACTTCTCTATATTATTCCATTATAGAAAAATGTGCTGATTTTTTTTACCCCTGTTGCTCCTGATGGATTTTCAGATGGTTCCCAGGTTGCTATGCTATTCTTTACAAGTTTCTATGAATATTCTTTGACATGTCTTCTCATTACTACTAGCCTTAAGACCAGATCTCTTTCTACAGAATTCATACTTCTTTTATACTTCTGTTTGTATTTACTCAATTTTGTGATCATCTTGCAATTATTCTGAAGGAGATCATGTTTTTCCCACTCCTAAATTCTTTGCAGTGTGCCTTAGCTGTTCTAAAATGTATTCACATCGCTTTAGATAATCCATTCCAAGCAGCTCTGAAGTTAACATAGCAGTGCCAATTAGCTGTCTCTGCAGAGCTGTTTTCTTCTCCTAAAAGGCCCAAAATAAGTTTCTCACATGTTTGGGAGATACATAAAATATTTTTATAGTTCTATTATAAAACATAATATGCTTTAATAAAATTATATTGATGTTCTCTAAGTATCTTAAATTGAATTGACTCCAAATAAATATTTAGAATCTCTGGTGGAGAAAGAAAAAGGATACATTTCTGTATCAAACTGGTGGAACTGTTACTCATTTCAGTGTCCATTTTAAATTGATTGATTTTAGCCTTGGTTACTCTTCTCACTAAGGGAGCCTGCTATATTTAACAAATAAAAACATAGGACCCCAAGTTGAATTTGAATGTCAGATAAATAATGAATACAATTTTAGTGAAAGTTTGTCTACTATAATATTTGAAATTGCCCATACTAAAAAAAATATTGTTTTTTGGAAATGCACTTAGATATGCATCATGTGTTTTATCTGGCAGCCCTGTATCAGTTTTCATAGTCTCTAAGTTTTCTCTCAAGTTACTTGAATTATTTATTGTATGTCAAGAAGTCACCGTGGCGTCCTTAGCTAGCCTTTAATTGCTCTTGCCTCTATCTTCATTTCTTACTACTGCATGTTATCTTCAAGCATAGCATTGATAGGCTTATAAAAACTATTTTGTCTAAGACGAGTCACTTTAACTGATGACTCTTCAATAAGAATATTTTCCAAAATGCAGCGTTTCAATTTTCAAAAGAAGCGCATGTACAGTCTCTCACGGCATTGAGAGGGCTTGGAGGTGGAGCTCTGAACACCGCGAGGTGAGATGGGAAGGAGTGTTTGAAGCATCGCCAGCTTCCATACGGTCAACCGCTTCATCCGGGTATTTCTGTTCCCCCTTTGGCCTACTACGTTGGCGTTGTTCCTTACCGCTAGCCTATTCTCTTCTATTCCGGCCCATCGCCTTCCAGGGTGGGCCCGCCTGCTTTCCTGAGCTTCGTAAAGTTCCACTTTTCTCTGATCCAGACCAGCCACAGCAAACGGCGTTCAGAATGTCTGGCCGAGAAAGCAGCACAGACAGCGTACCAGACTTTAGACACGGAAGCCTGATCGTCAGTCATGAGGCAAGGTCTGGAGCGGAGGCGGGGATAGATACAACCTTAGATCTTGAAATGGAGGCCCCAGAACTGAATTTGGGTTTGACCAGAGATGATGGCAGAAATATGGATGATGGTGTCCCCAGCCGTGTTAGTGCAGAAAGTGACGACCCAGACCAAGAAAGTTCAAATGAAAACACCAGTTTTAACAGCGGGAGGGACTTGGGCGGGCATTTCATCATCAATATGAAAGGTCCTGCCCATCACCACTTAGAGAAACAGAAGGAGGAATCGGAGGAAGAGGAGGAAGAAGAGGAGGAAGAAATTCCTTACCCAAGTGCACAGTGCAGTGAGGCTATCCATAAGCAGTGTCAATCAAATGATGACGGGTCCCTAGAGGACTTGATGTCCTGGGAGACATCTTCTCTACCCCGACCTCCCTGGCAGATCCTTACTGCTCTTCATCAGCGACAGCTGGGTTCAAGTCCCCACTTTGTGTATGAGGCCTGTGGGGCAAGAGCCTTTGTGCAGCGTTTATGCCTACAGTATGGTCTTGAAGGCCATCTTGGCTGTGTCAATACCGTGCACTTTAACCATCGTGGCACCTGGCTGGCCAGTAGCAGTGATGATCTGAGAGTAATAGTGTGGGACTGGATGAAGCAGCAACCGGTCCTGGAGTTTGAGAGTGGTCACAGAAATAATGTCTTTCAGGCTAAGTTCCTTCCTAACTGCTCAGATTCGATCATTGCCACATGTGCTCGTGATGGGCAGGTGAGGGTGGCAACATTATATACTGCACCAAGCCTCCAGAATACTAAGTGTGTGGCCCAGCACGGAGGAGCCTCCCACAAGTTGGCTCTGGATCCAGACTCTCCCTTTAAGTTCTTAACATCAGGTGAAGATGCAGTTGTCTTCACCATTGACCTCAGACAAGACCAACCAGCTTCAAAAGTGGTGGTAACAAAAGACAGGGAGAACAAAGTGGGTCTGTACACAATCCATATGAATCCCACTAATACCTATGAGTTTGCAGTGGGTGGACAAGATGAGTTTGTAAGGATTTATGACCAGAGGAAAATTGATGAGAATCAGAATGATGGAATACTTAAGAAATTCTGTCCTCATCACCTCATTGACTATGATTCCAGGACAAGTATCACCTGCCTTGTGTATAGCCATGATGCCACAGAGCTCCTGGCCAGCTACAATGATGAAGATATTTACCTCTTCAATCCCTCTCACAGTGATGGCGCTCAATATATTAAGAGATATAAAGGGCACAGAAATATTGCCACAGTAAAAGGTGTGAATTTCTATGGCCCCAAGAGTGAGTTTGTGGTGAGCGGTAGTGATTGTGGACACATTTTCCTCTGGGACAAATCATCTTGTCAGATCATTCAGTTCATGGAAGGGGACAAGGAAGGGATAGTAAACTGTCTTGAATCTCACCCTTACCTTCCTGTGATGGCAACCAGTGGCCTCGATCATGATGCCAAGATCTGGGCACCCACAGCTAAAACTTGCACTAAGCTTACTGGGCTGAAGAATGTGATCAAGCAGAACAAGCAGGAACGAGTTGAAGATAGCTTACACCACAGTGGCCTATTAGATAGCTACATGCTTCGGTTACTTGTGAATCGCCTGACACAGAGAGATGGTCACCAGCGCTCAAGAAGTCCTGTATTTGAGGTCACAGATGCAGACTTGACTGAGTCTTCCAGCACCTCAGAGACATCTGAAGATGAGGAGAACCAAGGTGAAGTACAGCACCCACCATTCTGAAGTTCTCATATCCACTCCAGCTAGATGCTACCTTAGTAGACAAGACTTTAAAATTCAGCTTGGCTAATGTCTTCTATTTTTCAAAACATGTCAAAAATATCTCATCTCCTTCCTCTGTCTTACTAGTTTCCTTCCACACATTCCTCCTCTACTCTTTCTTTACTCTTCTTTCTTTCCTCATTATCTCTATGTGAATGTCTAAGAAATTTATACCTCTTACACCTCTTTTCCTTTGTGCACTTATAGTTCACCTCTAAAGTTTCTTAACTCCGGTTAAAAAATAGCTTTATTAGGTTTGTTTATTACTTTAGTTATCTATTCTGAAGGGCAAATGTTTTCAGAAATGTGTTTATTCTTTAGAAGAAAGGTAAATTCAAACTGTGGTTTTATTCCTTGAATGCTGACACTTGGCCCCCTCCACACATGCATGGTTTCAGGTATGGAGACATGCACATGCTCTCACAGATAAGGAAAAGTGAAGAAAAGGTGGGTAGATAAATGCATAGTGAGATAATTCATTCCTTTAGAATAACTAACTTGGGGTTATCCACATTTCCTGAATACATGGTTAATAATATTAATTAATTTGAGTACATTTAAGCTGTTATGAATTAAATTTAATCATATGACATTGTCACTTTGCAGTTTCAATTTTCTTAAAGTTTCATAGTTGATAACACTCAAAGGATTATCTTTCAGGTAGTCCTCTTGGAATGACCATCTCCTATAAGATGCCAGCCAGGAATATAAGAATTTCTTACATTTGAAAACATATATATTTAAGTAACTTTTAGGAATAAGCTAGTGTTGCAATAAAATTGTTTATACATATTGATAAATATTTGATATAATTTGATATAATATATAGCTTAGAATTCTCTCCAGTAGTTTATAAGAAGTTAAATTAATTTTTAAAAATTATCTGACTATGTTTTGGTATTAATTATTCAAACTTCCTCTATTACATGTTAAAAATTTTTATACAAGTTGATTTTAATCCTTATTTAATATAGTTTTGGATATTCAATGTCTAATTACTGTTAAATAATAATATTCATTTGGGTTTTTACATATTATTTTCATAAGTGAATGAAGAAGAGTCCACCAACACCCATAAACTATAACAGAGTTTTGATGGGAAAAAAAGGGATGTAATGAAACATCCTATGGCCTGATAATGGCTTTCCTTTGTTCTTTTAAAGACATATTCTGGCAGCCATTCCTTAATAGTAGGTGTCTAAAAGAATAGAAATGGAAAACTATAATGGAGCACAACTGATTAAATGGCAGGACAAAAGTTTTTGGGAGAGTTCTCATAGTCCAACAGTGAGCTTCAGTAGTATCCATTCTATGGACAATGCAACAAATTCAGAATAGACTGGAACTTAGCCATCCTGTGATCAACTTATATGATCTTCACTATATTAAATTGCCTCAATTTTAGTCTCAACAGAGAATGAGAAGTTTAAATTTTCAGATTTAGTTCTCATGTCTATATGGAGCATTTAATATATATTTGCTGGATGGTAACTGTTCAGAGATGAATGTATGCGAGTCTCAGTAGTAAAATGAGAGGTTTAGATCTTTAGATTTAGTTATCCTATCCCTATTGAGGACAGGAAATAATAAATACTTCTTCACTTGATAGTGGGAGTTCAGAGATGTATGTATGATAATCCAGGTTCACAAAGAACTTAGTTACATTAGTCTCAAGCCATGTTCTGGGGAGCACTAGGGATTCTTTGGAAGTTTTCACTGGGATGGGATTGAGAAAGTCCCTATGCTGCTCTTCATTCAAAATATAATGGCTGCTATTCTTTCCAAACTTTAACTTCTCTTTATCTTTAGCCCTGTTAAATAAGCAACCATCTAAGGAAATTAAAGACACCTATATTGTAAAGAATATATTCAAGTGCAGTGTATCAATTGATCTTCATATTAACCATATGAAAATAGAAGAGAGGAAGCTTAAGTTCAGAGAAATTAAATAACTTTCCAAAATGAGTCAGCTAAAAAAATACAGTGTAGGAACTCAAATAGAATTTATAATTCAACCCAACAAACTCTGGTGCAAAACATCATTGTTTTGTTGCATGGTGATTTAGGCTTAATTAACAATATAAACTGAGAGCACATGATCTCAGATTTTTTCATGACATTTAAGAATCACCATTTTAACTATTTAGTCCAAGTCTCACCTTAGACTCCCTGACAGCTCTCTTGAGAAAGCAGAAATGGCAACCATGTTAATGACTCAAACCCCTTAAATTGAATTATAGGACTCTGAGAATAAATAAAAACAAGAGCCAAATAAAAACTAAAATGAAATGAAAATACCAAAACCGTACACAGTGAAATAGTGACAATACTTCCAATCTCAGCTACACACTGATCTGCACGTTAGCTGCAAATATTGTTCCTTTCAGATCTGTCTCTGAAATCAAACTCAAATCATAGCTGAGCCCGGGTGCTTGGTTCTTTTGATTATTGCGCTAAAAAGCTAGCATGGCCTGGATATTCTAGGGGCTATCTTCCCTACAGGAATGACCAACACTGTGAGGGACTGAGATCCATGAAAAGTAGTCATTACGATCTTAGATCATATACAGAAGTGCCTCCTCTCTTCAGTGAGTTACTCTCTCAAAGACAAGATTTGAGCCTTAGATATTTGTTACCCTAGAAACAAACTAGTAACTGATAACTAATAGTTACATTCATTCATGAATGCTTTCTTATAGCTGCAATTATGAGTTCTTGGTGGGCAATGGTGTGTGTCAAACTTTAAAAACTGTTTTTGGAAATATGGCAATAAACTGACCTTTACACCAACAGATAGAACCAAATGTGTGGGAGAAAATTTTTTGTTCCTTGTGCTTTCTCACAGTAGTCCACCCTCTCAACAAAAATTTCTGTAGAATTTTAGGATGATGGGACTGATCAGTATGGTACTGGAGTAGTGAATATATGACTCACTGCATTTGTCAAAACTCATATAATTGTATGTCAGAAAGCAAATTTTAATATATATAAACTAAAAATTTTAACCAGAATGTCAAGAGATCTCAGGATGGGATACAGACTATTACAAATGAATCTAACTCCATTACAAATGTATGACATCAGATGAGCGGAAAAAGAAGCTGTTTTAAATAACTGTCAAATGGTGTTCTAAAGGGCAACTATAAAGCTAAAGGCAAAAGGAAATGTACATAAAAACTATACTCAAGTTGTTAAATTTGTTTCTCACTGATGTTCAGGTTACTAATTCTCAACCCACTTTAAATATATGTCTGGAATTGAATATTAAGTAAGTGGATGATGGATATTAAGAACTAGTCACAATGAGAGAGGAAGCTCATTGATAAGCAAGGAATGAAAGCTAGGTTAACCCAGTGGTACTGGATTAAGGTTAGAGATGTCAGTCTGAACTCATGATTACCTTAGTATATAGAGGCCTAAATAATTACAGAAGCGTGTATATACATGGGTAAGTGTCCATATATATTTTATCACTCTCCCCATTGAGATGCTCTGGGAACAGTAATACCTCAGAATCAACAAGCACACCCAGCACCCAGATCTTCATTCTGAAAGCATTCTCTAATACAAGTAACCAGGAATCCTTGGAGAAACAGCTGATTCTAGGTCTGGGACAGGGAATATAAAGATTATCTTGGTGCATCTTGTGTACCAGATAGCAAAGAAGTTCTCATAAAACAGAAATATGAGAACATATCAAAGGGATGAACCAACTGGAAGTTCAAAGTGTACACAGCTGAAATAATTTAATTAGAAAATGAAATAATGGGGTATTATATTATAATCTAAAGTATAAAATAAATACTCATGAATCCATACTAATATAAAGTGAATAAATAAACAGAAGAAAAAGGACACATCTCCCTACAGAATAATTCCAAATAATGTAAGTAGTTATTTCCTCCTTCAAAAGATGGAGTTTGATTTTTCTCCCTGTTTGTGACTGGATCTAGTGTCTTGCATCAAAAGAACAAAGTATAAAAAGAGGGAAAACTCACTGTTTATTAAATAAATGTAACAAACACCACTTAACCAACTGGTGGAGCTTAACATCACCAATGTAAGTCATGTTCATACTGCAGGCCTCCAAACCTGTGCATTCACCAGCATTCACCTCTTAGATAGTTCTCCAAAGCCACTAACTGCCTTCCCCCTCATCTAGCCATAAGGAAAATTTCAGACAATACAAATTGAGGAACAGTTGAGGAACCAAGAGTATAGGGTGTAAGCAAGAGGAGGTCACAAAAACAGGGGCAGAGACTTTGTGTTTGCTCATCAGAGCTTCATTTTCAAAGGATATTCTAGGAAGGTTTATCTTGGAAGTACTCAGAGGGGATCAGAACACCAGTCAACCAATGAAAGCTGCAAAAGCCAGTCTGAGGCAGAGGTATTTTTAACCTTTTTTATTTGTTTATTTTCATTTTCTGGAAGGCATAGAGACAGAGACACAGAGACAGACAGAGGAATAATTCTTCTGCTGCTTCATTTCCCAAATGCCTGCATGGGGCTGGGCCAGATCAAAGCCAGGACACTAGAACTTGACCCAGATATCCTATCTGGATAGCAGGGACCCAACTACTTGAGCTATCACATGTGGCTCCCAAGATGCACACTGGCAGGAAGGTAAAATCAGAAGTGGAGCTGGGACCTGAACTCACACACTCTGATAAGGAATGTGGGCTTCTCCAGTGGAGTCTCTGCTACCGCACCAATTCCACGCCTCTGAGTCACAGTTTTCAACTTACAATGTATGAAGCTGTACACTGCTTTAACAGGAAGGGTCCTCCTACTCCCCTTCGTCTACATGTGGGATGCATATTACAAGCAAGAAAGACCCTCCCGTTTCCCCTTTTCTACTGCTGGGACACTTCCCCAGCCCTTGCTATAAAAGCCCTGGCAAACTGCTTCTAAAGAGAGGCAATTTCCTCATCACAGGTATAAAAGCTTTCCTTTGAGCACCTCCCATTTGAGGCTGATTATTCAGTAATACCCGATGAGGATGGACCTCTTGTGTCTGCTAATCCCAATATAAGATGTAAATATTAGAGGGAACTGTGAAAACCACTATCTTTGGAATTTTTCTTTAGATCTAAAATTATTCCAAAGCAATAAAACATTTTAGGGGTGGGTGTTTGGTGCAGTGCTGAAGATGCTGCCTGAGACACCAGTGTCGATCTAAGAATGCCTGGGCCCCAGTCCTAGCCCTGCTCTAGATCCTCCCTTCCTGCTAATGTGTACCTGGGGAGGATGGGAGGCTCAAGTGTGGGTCCCTGCCTTCCAAGTGAGAGGCCTGGATTGAGTTCCAGACTCCAGGCTTCAGCCTGGCTCAAGCCCTGCCTATTGTGGGCATTTGGAGAGTGAATCAGTAATAAAAGATATATCTCTATCTATCTATCTATGTTTCTCTCTCTCTCTGCCTTTCAAGTAAATAAAAATAAACAAACAATATAAAAATGTTGAATGTCAGAAAATCTGTAGAAAGAATCTTTAATGGTAGTAGCTAAAGTAATTCTGGTAATGTTCATCTTGTGTAGAACTAATTCAGTTACCTTAGGCTTTTATTTTTTTCAGATTTATTTATTTATTTTTTTGCAAGAGTTACAGTGAGAGAGAGGGAGAGACAGAGTGAGAGATCTTCCATCCTCTGGTTCACTCCCCAGATGGCTGCAATGATCAGTGATTGGCCAAGCTGAAGTCAGGACCACATGGGTAGCAAGGGCACAGGTACTTGGACCATCTTCCACTGCTTTTTCTGGCCATTAACAGGGAGCTGGATCAAAAGTAGAACAGCCAGGACACAAACTGGTGTCCATATGGGGATGCCAGTGTCACAGGCAGCAGCTTTACCTGCTAGGTCACAACACTTGCCCCAGTTCCCTTGATTTTTGAAGTTTCTACTAATTTTTTTAATTCATGCTTAGTAATTTTCATTATTTGCGACCTTTTAAAAATGTACTTTACTTTATCCTTCTTTGAATATTTTGTTTGATGATGTGCTTCTGGTGAGTGGTTTCTAATAAAAATCCAAAAATAATCACTCTAAATTGAAATAAGGATGAAATTTTTAAAGGCAAACCTTTAACAAATTCCTAAAATAAATTTTTAAAAAGGGAAAACTATCACTAAAGTTAGTTGTGAAGTACTTAGTATTTGGGAACTATATAACATATTCATGCATAGCTGCTTTCTCTAAATCATTGATCATGTAACACAAATTTCTCTGTCTTCACAGCTCATAAAGTCTTAGCAACATGTTTAGAATAGGGGTGGAGTGAAAGCCAGATTCGAGTTAGTTGGAGGTTATTTAGGAGAAGAAGGAGTAAAAGGAATGAGGTCAGGAAAGTCTTTCAAGAAGTGTTGCTATACAGAGGAAAAGAAAACTGGTGTGACAGCTGAATTCAGATGTACAAGTAAGGGAGCCCTGTCACACTTTGTTTTTAAGATGAAGCTTACTAGGAAAAAATATATTGACAGGAAACATCTAGATGTGATAGAGAAACTAATGATGCAGGAAACAGTAGATTACTCCAGGATTCAAGCAACTTGCAGAGATATAATCTGGAAACCAGTGGAGAAATGGCCTATCCTGGGATCAGGCCAGATATTCTGAATTCAGAGACATGTATGTTGACAGGTTTGAGAGTGGGAAGTTGCATGTTAACAGATGGATGGTATTGCTTTGATTTTCTGTCCAGTAAAATACGATATAAGGCCATCGGTTTAGACTCCAGTGGGGAAGGAATTTTGAAGTTTTGAAAAGAAAGAGGAAATTGGATGTATTTTTTAGAAAACGGGGAAATGAACATCCCACAGAAATGTACTCTTTTCAAGGGATTTAGTTTTTAAAACAAAATTCTGACTAGAAGAATTGGCCTTAGTCATCACCTTGATATTTGAAATGCAAATGTACATTGGAGATGAATTTAAAATGAAAGATATGCGTTTAAAACTAAGTCCAGTGGAGACAAAGAGATGTCTCTGTATGATTTATAAAATAGAATTTATCTGGCATCCACATGCATTGTCAAGCCAGCTTCATCTAAATCTGGAGTTTGAACTTCCCACCAAAAAGTTTGTAAAGCCTCATTTTAGATTATACTCACACACATTTACAAATGCTTGGGCCCCTGCAGATCTCTCTCTGTCTCTCCCTGCCCCCCCTCTCTGTAACTCTGCCTTTCAAATCAATCAATCAATCAAGCTTTGAAAACATTTTTAAAGCAAAATTATATAATTATAACCATACTGAATACACCTTCCTTTTTTTCTTTTCATATTCTAACCTTGTGACTAGTCACACATTTGAAATTGTAAAAAAAAGCACATCTTCCTTTCTTTTTCACATTCTAATTAACAAAAGCTAATTGCTAATCTTGTGGCTGATCAAAATGTTTGTTCAAGTAGATTAGGACTTAAAATCTTCAAGAACTGACTACAAGGAGGTGGCTAGAACAGCAAATCCTGGATAAGGACAGAACTTATGACCACCAGAAAAACATGGCCAAGCCTCACATCAAAGAAGATTCCAAGTAAGTGGAGGTCAGCACCACCCATAGAAACCTGTTGGAGAATTCTCCTCCCCAACCCTCCATTTTTCTTTAAAAGTACTCCCACTAACTTGCAAATTTGGAAGAGTATAGTTGGGACTAAGGAGTCTGCTCTTTCCTCCATGTGGCCTCTCGAATAAACGCATACTATTGCATCAACTCATCTTTGGCGGACTGGCTACCCAGCATTGAGCAGCCTGGGCCTAATTTTGACTGGCAATATGATCAACACATTAAGTAAAATAAGCTAAACATAGAAGGACAAATATCACACATCCTCCCTCATATGTGGATGATTAAAAAAAAAAAAAAAAAAAGAAGAAGTTCAATGGGAACCCAGAATGGTTATTTCTAGAGGCTGGGAGGGTCAGCAGAGGTTAAGGGGAGTTTGGATAATGGTTATCAAATCAAAGTTAGATTGAAGGAATAAATTCCTAGTGTTATACCACATAGTGGAGGAGATTATAGTTCATCAGAGCCTAGTATATATCTTATGAGCAAATAGAAGAAAGGAGTTACAAACCTCTAGTCATAAAGTAATTTCAAAGAAGGGGAAATGCTGATTACTCTGTTTCGATACACATTGTATACATGTGTATACATTGTATATATACATTGTATACATATGTATACATGTATACATTGAAATCTCTAGTCCATAGATATTTGCAATTATTGTTCATAAAAATTTAAAAATAGCACAAAAAGTTTAAAAAGATACTGTATGAAGATGTTAAATATGAAAAGGATAAAACCTCCTTACCTTTCAGTGTAAAACTAGAGGGGTAAAGAAAATAGGAACAAGTCAAAGAAATAAGATGTATTTCTTTTTTATCAGTGCCTACCAGAAAAACATCAGAGCACTGAATCAGTTTGCAGCCCTACACAACCACCTGAAGTGGTTGAGGCTGAGCATCCCATGTTTAGAAGTTCTAGGGGATTTTGATCTCCTACATTAGTCACAGTGGAAAAGTGAATTGCTGAGCTTCTGGCAATTTCCCTTGAGACCTAGTCCTTATTTAAAGACCTCAAGAAGATATTTGAACAGGGAGAAGATAATGCAAAAGAATCAAAATTCTTAGCGTCTCAGAAGTTAGGAGACCTGCTAAGTTTTATAGCATGGGCAAGGCTGCCTCCTTTGTTGTTGAGGCTGCTAGGACTTCCCTGAAGGAATTCAGAATATCATGTGGAAGGAGGCTGGTTGGCCTCTATAAATAATGGTTTTCTGAAGTAAATGTTGATGCATTCTTTTTTTACATCTGACAAACTAAAGTCCTAGGTCATGTTGCACTGCTAGATTTTCTTACCATTTTTTTGTGGTAAAAACAAAACAAAAAAAAAACTGAAGATAAAAAATGTACTGGCCGGCGCCGCGGCTCACTAGGCTAATCCTCCGCCTAGCGGCGCCGGCACACCGGGTTCTAGTCCCAGTCGGGGCGCCGGATTCTGTCCCGGTTGCCCCTCTTCCAGGCCAGCCCTCTGCTGTGGCCAGGGAGTGCAGTGGAGGATGGCCCAGGTGCTTGGGCCCTGCACCCCATGGGAGACCAGGAAAAGCACCTGGCTCCTGGCTCCTGCCATCGGATCGGTGCGGTGCGCCGGCCGCAGCGCGCCGGCCGCGGCGGCCATTGGAGGGTGACCCAACGGCAAAGGAAGACCTTTCTCTCTGTCTCTCTCTCTCACTGTCCACTCTGCCTGTCAAAAAAAAAAAAATGTACTCACTTTCAAATATATTCAGAAAATATGATTCCTTCAAAATACTGTAAAATTTTTATAAGATGTATAAATACTTAAAGGAAATATTGTATCACCCCATATAATTACTATTTCTCCAAGTCATTTTATTATAAATAAAAAAATCAAAATTCTATTTCCAATATTCCCTCTGGCCTAAATATGGATAGTTGCTTTTCCCATATAAATCATAAAAATGAGATTTCAGATTTATGAACTTTTAAATTTGAAACAGTTTCCTGAGACAATTTTAATTGTTATTCTAATGACAAGCCATTTTAATAATGACTGTACATGATGCAGGAAGAAATGGTCTCTGCTCTTAAATCTCAAATTAGGTCATGGTTTGCAGTAGATACAGAGAAAAATCAGAAGGTACTTCAGAGTTTTTATAAAAACAACAAGGTAATGGTTAAGCCTTTGAGAAAGGTAGTGATCCCTGCCCAGGTCTCCTGTATTTACTGTCTTCCTGGTGCATAAGGATGATGTCTAAGCAGGATCTTAACCTTAATACAAGGCTCCATCCACATAGCTTTTTCTTCAAAATTGTTATTTTAAGACAAGTATCCAGACATAGCATTGGTGGAAAAAACAATATATGAAAGATTGAAGATTTTGTTATCCATGGCTGAGAGATATCCTCCATGGATTTCTTGCAGCTAAAACTCCCACCCACCACATAAGCCATTGCTGATTTCCCCACACTGTATATAAATTATACAAACTTGGAAACCTTTGTTATAGTATCTGATTACTTTTGTTATTATTTTGTTTCTGTCTCAGTTTTTAAATAGCCAAAATATATTGTTTTGTTGGATTTAAAACAGTGAAATAATCCATAATATGAAGTGAGGATTCTTATTCTCTTATAGTCATCCCCATATATGCTATTTGGCTTGTTAATTTCAAGGTTGGAATATGTGTGGGAAAGAAATATAAAGATGGAGGAGGGGAGAGAGAGCAAGAAAGAGAAAGGGAGGGAGGGATAACAAAGAAAGAACATAGGTCTATAAAGAATTTCATCAGAATATCTTTTCTTTAATTTTTAATGTTTTCAAGAGATTCAATATAGTTTATAAATAAAATTCTAAGAATATGATATTCCTTCCCCTCTCTCCCTTTTTTTTACTTTTTGAAATAGCATTTTAAATTTACATTACAGTAAAAATTCCTAATGCTTCACTGAATAAGAAGCTTAACAAGTAAAAAGCAAAAAGACCCTAGTTTAATGGGAATAAACATCCAAGTATCTTAAATAGCTAAAGGATATTTTTCCCCTAGGACTATAACACTAACATGCAAATAGTACCTTTAATTTTCTAAACAAAGTTGTCTGCTGACTTAGCACACCAGCCTCTCCTTGTGTAAGAAGCTGTAATCCTTAAAATCCATGGTCTCAGATATATTTAGCTACTATATTTGAGCAAGCAACCAAAGACATTGTCTTCTTCAAGACAGAAGAGGAAGTTACATCACAGGATATTCTCAAACGTAGATTCATCAGACAACATCCCTGATCTTTCTCTGAAAAGATTTTTCCAGGTGGCACCATTCCCATAAGTTCAAAATGAGAAAAGACATCTAAGCTGTTTTAGTTATTGATTGCAGTCACATGTTGGTTAAAGAATTCCAAACTCTCAGGGGCTTTACAGGACGCACATTTATTTTATCTCATTTAAACAAGTGCAAGGATAGGGAGTTCAAGGCTGTTATAAAGGCTACATGAGGTCTTCACTATCCAGAGCAATTTCTACCCTTATGTTCTGTCATTTTTATCACGGTGGTGAGACAACCTATGAAACTTCAATAAGTTTCAATAACCTACTGTATTCCAGACAGAAAGAAGAAAGTGAAGGAAGCAAGGAGAGGAGGTATCCATATCAGAAAATTTAAATCTGTCCTACAAGTTCCTAGCTATCCTTCTTGTATCTCTTCCCCAAATTCAAGAGGCCTTTGTGATTTATGTTTTTGAGCTCATCACATGGTCACACCTCACTTTAGAATTTCTGATTATTAAGGATAAAGGAAAGGGAAGAATAGAAACTTGATGGACTCGCTGCTGCAAAAGCTAAGAATGTTTCATAAAGCAGGGAATTCCCAACAGTGCAAAGATATCTGAAAGAGTAAATAAGAGAAAGTTGAAAAACATCCATTAAACAACAAAAAGTTTATACTGACCATGGCAAGGAAAAATTTGATTAGTGGCGCAGCAGAAGTCAAAAGGAATGAGTAATGTAAAGAAAACGGAGTGAGCATGTGAATATAATGGCTCTTAAATAAAATAAAATTTTGAAAATAATAATTTACAGAATACACATGGGCTCAGATGAATTTTGAGGGCATGATGGACTCTTTCCGGATTGTGCTTACCTGAGTCTGCATACCTGAGTCTAAAAAGTCACTAAAATAATAGAATTGACACAACGTATAAATTCATATGATGTGTAAATTTTATCCATATAAAACAAAAATAGGCACCGTTGTTGTGGCATAGTGTATTAAGCTGCCTTTTGCAATGCCAGCATCCCAGATAAGAGACATAATTTGAGTCTCAGATGCTCTGCTTCCAATCCAGCACCCTGCAAATGCACCTGGAGAAAGCAGCCAATGATGGCTCAAGTACTTGGGTTCTTGCCACAAACATGAGAGATCCAGATGGAGTTCTGGGCTCCTGGTTTCAGCCTGGACCAGCTCTGGTCATTGTGGCCATTTGAAGAGTGAACTAGCAAATGGAAGGTCTCTTTCACTCTCTGTCTCTCCCTCTCTCTGTCACCATTATATATTTTATTTCAAATAAATAAATCTTTAAAAAGCTGAGAAAATAAATTTAGTTGAAATATATGACTGTGAAACAGGGAGGTGGGGCATTAGTGTCTTTCACTGACAAATCCAAACAATGATTTTGTTTTGCTCTGGCAACTTTTATTAAAAGCTAAGTTAATTTCCTTGTTGTTTCTCTTTATCAGCGAATTAATAATATACAGATAAAGCATGATTCACTCACAAATTCTGGAAGTATATGAAGTATATGAAAGTATATGAAGCAGAATTGGAAAATGTTTGCTTATCTGTCACCACTGCTTCTGAAAGGTCAATGCACTTATCTGCCAGATGTGTGTCTTTCTAAGGTTCTCTGTATATGTCAGCGTGGGATCAAGTAAGGTGGAACTTAAAACTGATTCAAGGCCGGCGCTCCGGCTCACTAGGCTAATCCTCCGCCTTGCGGCGCCGGCACACCGGGTTCTAGTCCCGGTTGGGGCGCCGGATTCTGTCCCGGTTGCCCCTCTTCCAGGCCAGCTCTCTGCTGTGGCCAGGGAGTGCAGAGGAGGATGGCCCAAGTCCTTGGGCCCTGCACCCCATGGGAGACCAGGAGAAGTACCTGGCTCCTGCCACCAGATCAGCGCGGCGCGCCGGCCGTGGCAGCCATTGGAGGGTGAACCAATGGCAAAGGAAGACCTTTCTCTCTGTCTCTCTCTCTCACTGTCCACTCTGCCTGTCAAAAAAAAAAAACTGATTCAATTTGAGGACTTAAGAAAAATGCTAAATTATACATTTATAATCATGCATGGAAAACATGAGGAATCTTCAAGTTCATGGAAATTCATATTCTGAAAAAAAGCATATAGTTTTTCAAAATTTTTTGCACCACAATAAACTTAACTTTTTAGCAGTTATTATTTTAAAGGCAGAATGACAAAGATAGAGTGTAAGGAAGAGGGAGAGAGGAAAAGGGAGGGAGGAAGGGGGAGGGGGGAGGGAGGGAGAGAGAGAGAGAGAGAGAGAGATCTTCCATTCACTGGTTCATCCTCAAATGCTTGCAATAAGTCTTGACTGGGCTAGGCTAAAGCCAGGAGTCAAGATCCTCATGTGGGTTTCCACGTGGGTGGCAGGAACCCAAGTTCTTAAGCCATCATCTACTCTCTCCCAGATGCATCAGCAGGAAGCTGGATCAGAAGCAGAGGCAGAGGCTGGACTTGATCCTAAGTGCTCTGATACAGATGTGGGCATCCCAAGTGGCCCAGTAACCCTCTGTGCCACAATACCTGCTCCTAAACTTATCATTTAATTCCATTTGACATGAAAGTTTTGAAGTACCCTCATACGTCTATGTGTGTGTGTACACATATGTGTGTGGTTTCTAGCACACACTGTAATTTCAAGTACTACCAGAAATTCAGGGACCTGGGCAAGGGAGAGGTTCTGAAGCTTAAGCTTCATCCGTCTCACAGAACATCTGCCACTTGGTAGCCAGTACATAGAGTTTAGCTGTGCACAAAATAAAATTATTTTTATTTTTTTCTCTTATCCACTTAATGTCTACTCATATTCCACATTCTTCTGAAGCAGTGGAAACTTGTTCTTAATCAACTGCTACCTTACCCCTTTTATTAGAGTTTTAGTCAAAGTTCCTGGTACCGGGGCTGGCGCTGTGGCTCACTTGGCTAATCCTCTGCCTGCGGCACCTGCATCCCATATGGGCGCCGGGTTCTAGTCCCGGTTGCCCCTCTTCCAGTCCGGCTCTCTGCTGTGGCCCAGGGAGAGCAGTGGAGGATGGCCCAAGTGTTTGGGCCCTGCACCCGCATGGGAGACCAGGAGGAAGCACCTGGCTCCTGGCTTCGTATCAGCGCAGCGCCAGCAATGGCGGCCATTTGGGGAGTGAACCAACAGAAGCAAGACCTTTCTCTCTGTCTCTCTCTCTCTCTTTGTCTATAACTCTACCTGTCAAATAAAAAAAAAAGTTCCTGGTACCTTAAAGATTTTATTAAAGAGTTAGAATAAGATAATTCTTGGTATAGTCATTGACCATCGCGGGTGTGGAGGCCCATTGTTTGGCCATGTTTTCCCCAAGGAATTTCTCCCTTCCCAGGGACAGGCATTTTTCTCTAGAATACTCCAATATATAGACTCCTCTTTAGCAGGTTTCATCCAAAATAGCTCATACAGATTGTTTATGGTCAAGAGAAGACACGTACTGGTCAGTTATTCTATATTTGGAGTTAACACCTTTCTTACTGTCTTCTAATCACTCAAAATTTCTGGAAATAGATTGGGTAATGAAAATCAGGGGAAAAAAGAAATGCTGCTTATTCTTATGTTTTCTTTCCATTTTGTTAATGTTCAGCACATCCTCTATCTAAGTACTTTACATTTTTAGATGTCTACATGTAAATACACTTGAAGTTGCTTTTTTGTTGTCTCATTCCTTTCCCAAAGCAATGAACCAAGGCATTTGAATGAGGTGGCTAGGCGTAGAGAATGGTGAGAGAAGAGGAGAAAATGATCAGGGAAAGACTGATTAAAATTTAATAAATAACCTAAACATATATTTTTCAACATATGAAAAGATGTCAAATATAATAAGAAATGACATTGATTTAATAACAGCTTTTTATAAAAATTATATTACACAATTGATTTTTAAAATTTGCATCACTTTATTACATGAATTAGCCTATAAATAACTGATTTCTTTTTTATGCCATAATCCATAATCAAAGTGGAGTTTATTAGCTAGCCTCACATGGAGAATTTAAATATTCTACTGAGTTACTTTCAGTTGCCAGCAGTTTGTATGTGGTATTGCTCCTTTGATGTGTATTAACAGACAACCTATTAAGTGACAAGCAATGTCTTGGTGATGACAGTGCAAGAATAATAAACTCTGTGACCTACTGAAGCTTGGATTTTAACACAGAAGAAGATAACATAGAAGCAAGCACATACCTGAATGTTGAATACAGGTAATTGCTATGAAAAAAAAAAAAAAAAAGAAACAAACGAAAAGCAAGTGTTACAAAAACAAGACTTACAAAATGATGGGGTTAGTCAGGGATGGCCTTTATCAAGAGCTCTGAAAAAATTAAGAGTGTGAGCCATGTGAATATCTGCAGGCAATTTCCTGGTACAAGGAACCACTACTACTGCTACTACTACTACAACTACAAGTGGTAGACAGATTGTGAGAAAGGTAGTATTTTGTAAAAGAGTAACCACGGGATACAGAATGACAGGAGATGGATTTGGAGAGAAGTCAAGGAGTCAGTTAAAGTATTGTAGCCCTGAATAAGAGCTTTGGATTTTTATTGTCAGTTAAATGTGAGGGAGCTTTGAGAATTCTCCTTTCTTTTTGTTGCTTAGCTTTGTTCCCTTTAATCAAAGTGTCATGTTATTCATTAAACACTGCACAAAGTAACTATTTTTAGGATGGACAGCTTAATTTCAAGGCATACATGCTATAGTACAACTGGGTCAAATCTGCATCCTAAATTTAACAAATTATGAATTACAAATAAAATGTGTAATGTTACTCTTAGTATCAGCCACTTATAGAACATAAATATAGTCACAAACATGTTTTAGCTTAAGATCTTGTGTTCTACATCAAGTAAATAGGTAATTTCCTCTGCCTTTCATCACATTATCTGACAAGCCATATCCTGTAAAAAATGTAATCTGAAATTCTTTTTAAAAACTTATTAAAAATGAACTTTCTGAGTCTTTCAAGTCATTGTTGGTGTCACAGAAAAATGTTTATGAAGATCTTTCAAATAGAAATTGCAAATTCAACTATGTAGGTATTTCCTAGTTAAATAACTCAATAGAGTGACAATTGAAATATCAGGTAACTATTTTTTGCATGACTAAGTTATATTGAAAAAATGACAACCAATCCACAACTTACCCCTCTAACTGGCTAATGAAATTACTTATGAAAGTATCAGAAGTATTTTAGTAGGCTTCCATTTATTTGTTTATTTGAAAATCAGAATTACACAGAGGAAGAGAGAAGGAGAGAGAGAGAGAGAGTCTTCCATAGAGAGTCTTCCATCCACTGGTTCAGTCCCCAGATGGCCAAAATGGCTGGAGCTGGGCCAGGCCAAAGCCAGGAGCCAGGAGCCTCATTTGGGCTTCCTATGTGATGCAGATACCCCAAGCACTTGTGTCATCCTCTGCCACCTTCCCAGGCACACCAGCAGGGAGCTGGATTGGAAGTGGAGCAACCAGGACTCAACCTGGTGTCCATATGGTTTACATTCCCACGAACATTGGATTAGGGTAGCTTTTTCCCACATCCTTCCCAGAATTTTTTTTTTTTAATATTTGGAGATAGCCACACTAACTAGGGTGAAGTGAAACCTCATTGCATTTCCCTGGTGACTAGTGATTCTGACCATTTTTTCACATGTCTGTTAGCCATTTGAATTACAACTTTTGAAAAATGCCTGTTCAAGTCCTTTGTCCACTTCTTAACTGGATAGATTGCTTTGCTGTTGTTGAGTTTCTTGAGCTCTTTATAGATCCTGGATATTAATCCTTTATCAGCTTCATAGTTTGCGAATATTTTCTCCCATTTTGTCAGCCACCTCTTAACTTTATTGAGTGTTTTTTTACAGAGCAGAAGTTTGTTAGACAAAATCCCATTTGTCTTTTTTGTCTTTATTACCTGTACTTCTGTGTTGTTTTCCAAGAAGTTTCTGCCTATGCAATGTCTTGCAGAGTTTCCCTGATGTTTTCCTCTAGTAATTTGATGCTATCAGATTTAGGTCCTTGATTGATTTCCAGTTGATCTTTGTATAAGGTGTAAGATAGGAGTCTTGTTTCATACTTCTGCATGTGTAGATCCAATTTCTCCAGCACCATTTGTTGAAGAGACTGCCCTTTCTCCAGGGATTGATTTCAGTTTGTTTGTCAAAGATTAGTTGGCTGTAGATACGTGGACTGATTTCTGGGTTTTCTATTCTGTTCTGCTGGTCTGCGTGTCTATTTTTTGTGCCAGTACTAGACTGTTTTAATTATAACTGCTCTGTAGTATGTCTTTTTTTTTTTTTGGACAGGTAGCGTTATAGACACTGAGAGGGAGAGACAGAGAGAAAGGTCTTCCCTCCATTGGTTCACCCCCAAATGGCCACTACGGCTGGCACTGCACCAATCTGAAGCCAGGAGCAAGGTGCCTCTTCCTGGTCTCCCATGCAGGTGCAGGAGCCCAAACACTCGGGCCATCCTCCACTGCCCTCCCAGGCCACAGCAGAGAGTGGGACTGGAAGAGGAGCAACCGGGACTAGAACCCACCGCCCATATGGGATGCTAGTGCCGCAGGCGGAGGATTAACCTGGTGAGCCACGGCGCCGGCCCCTGTCATTTGTCTTGAAGTCTGGTATTGTAATGCCTCTAGCTTTGTTTTTATTGTTTAAAATTGCTTTACCTATTCAGAGTCTCTTGGGCTTCCATATGAATTGTAGCATCATTTTTTTTAAGATCTGAGAAGAATGTCATTGGTATTTTGATTGGGATCACATCGAATCTGTACATTACTTTTGGAAGTATGGACATTTTGATTATATAAATTCTTCCAATCCACAAACATGGAAGATTTTTCCACTTTTGTGTCTTCTATTTCTTTAATGTTTTACAATTTTCACTGTAGTGATCTTTCATATCCTTGGTTAAATTTATTCCAAGAGGGAGAATCTACCCATGCCTCTCTCCTGGCTTCTGCAGTGAGGGCTGGGTTGGACAAATGTCTCCCTGAGCTCGGCCTTCACCTCCACCTCCACAGGGTGGGCGTTCTCCCTGTGTTAGAATGCATTTGGGCTCAATTTCTCCATTTTACAAGGACACTAGTCACCCTGGATTAGGGCCTGTCTTAATAACCTCATGATTATTGGATTACCTCTGCAATGACCTGATTTCCAAATAAAATCACATTCCGAGGTAAAAAAAAAAATTTATTCCAGTGTATTTAAAGTTGTTTTTGCAGCTATTGTGAATGGAGCTTATAGGTTCTTTCTCAGCCATGGCATTATCTGTGTATACAAAGGCTATTGATTTTTGTGTGTTGATTTTATATCCTGCAACTTTACCAAACTCTCAGATGAGTTCCAATAGTCTCTTAGTGGAGTCCTTTCATTCCCCTGTAAATAGCATCATGTCATCTGCAAACAGGGATAATCTGACTTTCCACTTTCCCATTTGTAACCCTTTGATTTCTTTTTTTTCCCTAATGGCTCTGGCTAAAACTTCCAGTACTATATTGAATAACAATGGTGAGAATGGGCATCCTTGTCTGGTTCCAGATCTCAGTAGAAATGCTTCCAACTTTTCCCCATTCAGTATGATGCTGGTGGGGCAGAGCTGTGGCATAGCCAGTAAAGTCACCGCCTGCAGCACTGACATCACATATGGGCGCCAGTTCGAGTCTTGGCTGCTCCACTTCCCATCCAGCTCTTTGATAATGTGCCTGGGAAAGCAGCAGAAGATGGCCCAATTTCTTTAGCCTCTGCACTCTTGTGGGAAACCCAGAAGAAGCTCCTGGCTCCTAGCTCCTGGCTTCAAATCTGCCCACTTCTGGCCATTGAGGCCATTTAGGGGTGAGCCAGCAGATGGAAGTGCTCTCTTTCTCTTTCTCTCTCTCTCTCTCCCTCTCTCTCTCTCTATGTGTCTCTGTAACTCTGCCTTTCAAAAAAATAAGTAAGGGGCCGGCTCTGTGTACAGCGGGTAAAGCCGCTGCTTGCAGTGCTAGCATCCCATATGGGTGCCAGCTCAAGTCCTGACTGCTCCACTTCTGAGCTCTCTGCTATGGTCTGGGAAAGCAGTAGAAGTTGACCCAAGTCCTTGGGCCCCTGCACCCGTGTGGGAGGCCTGGAAGAAGCTCCTGACTCCTGGCTTCAGATCTGTGCAGCTCTGGCCATTGTGCATGGAAGACCTCTGTCTCTCTCTCTCTGCCTCTGCCTCTCTGTAATTCTGCCTTTCAAATAAAATAAATGAATCTTTAAAAAACAAAAAAAATCTTTAAAAAATATGATGCTGGCAGTGGGTTTGTCATATATGCCTTGACTGTGTTGTGGAATTTTCCTTCTACACCCAACTTGCTTAAGATTTTTATCATGAAAGGATGATCAAATGCTTTCTCTATATCTGCTGAGATAATCATGTGGTTTTTATTCTTGAAAAACATGTGAGCATTACTGAGATTGAAAATTTTGTCATGTATTTAGTAACCATCATGAACATGGGCACCTTCTGCTACCTTCCCAGGTGCATTAGCAGGGAGCTAGATCAGAAATGGTGCAGCTGCAATTTGAACCAGCACTCTGACATAGAATGTTGATGTTGCAAGCAACGGCTTAACCTGCTACACCACAATCTTGGCCCCCTATTTTCTGATGTTCTTTTTCTTTTTAAAAAAACGGTAGAGTTGCAGAGGGAGAGAGAGAGAAAGAGAGAGTCTTCCATCTGCTGGTTCATTCCCGAAATGGTTGCAACAGCCGAACCTGGGCCGATCTGAAGCCAGAAGCTTCTTCTAGGTATCCCACGTGGGTGCAGGGGCCCAAGGACTTGGGCCATCTTCTAATGCTTTCCCAGGTCATAGCAGAGAGTTGAATCGGAAGTGGGGCAGCCAGGGCTCAAACCAGTGCCCATATGGGATGCTGGCACTGCATGTAGCAGCTTTACTGGTTACACCACAGTGCCGATCCCCCCCCCCCCATTCTCTGTTTCAATAGTTGCTATTTCTGTTTATAGAATTTTAAAAAGATAAAATTTTACAATATTTACTATTTCATCACCTAATATTGTTTTCACACACGGAAAGTTTGTTTCTCGGTCAGACTTCAATACAGCTGAGGGAAACAGAAACAAACAAAAATAAGTTAATCACAAGACAGATACCATGTTTTGCTGGAAAGAAAAGTTCCTATGCTTAATTGGAATGTAGATTGTAGGATTTAGTCAAGAAGGGATTACAGGAGCAAAGACAGGAAATCTGAACAAATTTATTTATCAGGAGTGGTTTTCAGAGGATGTTCCAGGGAAGCATACCTTGTGACATTGCACTGAAAGAGGGCCAGCCTACTGGTTAATCAAGGCAAGCTGCAAAAAACCAGTCTGAGCAAGAGTTTCAAGCATCCACTGTATGAAGATGTGTGTTGCTTGAACAGAAAGGACCCTCCATGGGACCGGCACTGTGGCGTAGCAGGTGGGGCCACCGCCTGCAGTGCCGGCATCCCATAAGGGCACCGGTTCAAGTCCCAGCTGCTCCATTTCTGATCCAGCTCTCTGCTGTGGCATGGGAAAGCAGTGGAAGATGGCCCAAGTCCTTGAGCCCCTGCACCCACGTGGGAGACCCGGAAGAGACTCCTGGCTCCTGGCTTCGGTTCAGCACAGCTCTGGCTGTTGCAGACAATTGGAGAGTGAACCAGCGGATGGAAATCTCTTTCTCTCTCTCTGCTTCTCCTCTCTCTGTGTAACTCTGTCTTTCAAATAAATAAATAAATCTTAAAAAAGAAAGGGCCCTCCTGCTACCTCTTTTCCACATCTTGCGTGTGTATTGCAAACAGCCAGGACCCTCCCTCTCCCCCTTTTCTACACTTTGGACACTCTCCTAACATTTGCTGTAGAAGCCCCAGAAAACTGCTTCTAAGGCGTGCAGGGGTTTGTTAGGAAGCTATATTTGCTCACTGTCTCCTTTACTTTCACAGTAAATAAAGCTTTCCTTCGAGCAACTCCAGTTTGAGGCTATTTGGTGACAGCTCAAGTAATGGACCTCTTATGTCTACAAACATTATTACTATGTTAATGCATAATAAATCAAAAAGATACCAGACAAAAAAGAAAATATTTCCTTACATAAAGAGAAAAACTCACATGTGCTTCAGGAAAAAGGCTAAATATATATTACTTTTTCAAATATTCTGGAAATATTTACTTAATAATACTTTCTTTTGCCTACAGACTTAATTGTTACTATTTGAGAGGCAGAGAGAGAGCACGCACTTCCCTCCCCTGGTTTTACTCCCCAAATGCCTGCAATAAGCCGGGCTAGGCTGAGGCCGAATGTGGGAGCTGTGAACTCAATCCAGGTCTCCCATGTTGGTGGTAGGAACACAGTTACTTAAACCATTGCTGCTTCTGCACAGGGTCTGTGTCGCTCCCCCTCTTCACGGAGGAACGACACTAAACCCTGCGTTGTTCTTTTGTCTGCTCGGCCCTTCCCGGGTTTGCTGCTGGTTCTTCCCGGGTTGGCTGCCATCCTTCCACCTCCGTGGAAGGGCGGCTCCCCCTGCCACTTTCTCCACTTCCGCGGGGGAGCGGCACACTGCCGGCTGGCTCTCTCGGGGGCTGCTCAGATGTTATCCGGATGTTCCTCATAGATGTTCCTGGTGCATGTTGTCTCTCTCCTCCTTTATAGTCCTCTGCACGGCTTCCCGGCTTTGCACGTGCTCTGCGGTCTCCGCACCCTTTGCGCCCGCACCACGGCCTCTGTGCCAGCCCCGCACTTACTATCTACTTGCGCCCCGTGCAGTCTCTCTGCTTGTGCCCCGCACGCTTTCTCTGCGCTTGGCGGCTTCCGCGAATCACAGCCTAGCTCACGTTTCCGCCATCGGTTGGTTTAGTTTTCAGTCTAAGTTTCCCGGGCTAACCTGACGAAATCCAACCTAGCTTACGTCTCCGCTTCGGTTTGGCTTCCCGTCTTTTGCTCCCCGGGCTAATATGACGGATTCCAACCTAGCTTACGTCTCCACTTCAGCCTGCCCCCACGGCTTCATCCTCCCTAACATATTTTTCTCTACCCAGTATGTTTCCTAACTTTTCTTCCAATAATATTCCCCTCTCATTTCTCCTGGCTTCTCCCCACAGTCCGTATCCGAGTCTAAGTTTCTTCTAGCTTTCACTTTCGCTTTCAACCATAGATTTCTCCTAACTTCCCCGCCATAGCCTGTATCCGAGTCTATGTTTCTTCCAGCTTTCACTTTTGCTTTCAATCCTAACTTCTTCCGGCACTTTTTCCGTCCGGCTTTTCCCTAGGCTCTTCCCTAGTCTCTCTCTCCGGTATTTTCCCACTTCTTCCCGCTTCTTCCCTCCTAGGTTTCCTATCCGAGTCACGGCACCATTATGTCGCTCCCCCTCTTCGTGGAGGAACGACACAGGACCCTGCACTGTTCTTTTGTCTGCTCGGCCCTTCCCGGGTTTGCCGTTGGTTCTTCCCGGGTTGGCTGCCGATCCTTCCACCTCCGTGGAAGGGCGGTTCCCTCTGCCACTTTCCCCACTTCCACGGGGAAGCGGCACACTGCCGGCCGGCTCTCTCGGGGGCTGCTCAGATGTTCCTCAGGTGTTCCCCTTAGATGTTCCTGGTGCACGTTGTCTCTCTCCTCCTTTATAGTCCTCTTCCACCAATCCCAACTCTGCTACCCACACGCCGAGTATGCTGCTCTCCTCCAATCAGGATCGGGATCAGCTCCTGCAGGTTACTGGTTGAACTGGAGGCAGCTGTGTTAAAGTTGTTTTTAGTCCTCTCCCAGCGCCATATTGTGGGAGAGCAGATGCATAGAATAAGTCTTAATTCCAGTAACTTAGTCTAGTCCGAGTTGCTCCCCACATTTTATCTTTATTTAATAAATCCTTTTGCTAACATATCCAACTTGTCTAGGCCCAAAGCAAACTACATCTAAAATAATTCTTACAACATACGTTATAAGTCTCTGAGTTGAAGTAGTGTCATGAGTTAGTTCATTTTAGAAAACTCACTTTTATGTATAAGTTTAATTTTGTCACTGTAGCACAGCAGGTTAAACCACTTCTTGTGATACCTGCATCCCCTATCAGGGTACTGGTTAAAGTCCAGGATACTTCACTCCCCATCTAGCTTCCTGTTCATGAGCCTGGGAAGCAGCAGATGATGGTTCAAGTACTTGGGCCCCAGCAACCCATGTGAAAGACCCAGATGCAGTTCCTGGATCCTGGCTTTAGCCTGGTCCAGTCCTGGGTGTTTTGGGAATTTGGGGAGTGAACCAGTGGATGGAGAATCTCTTTTTCTCTCAATACACATTTCTCTCTCTCTCTGCCTTTCAAATAAGTAAGTACTAAAATACTTTTTAAAGTTCAACTTGAGAAAATTTGAATTCATGATATTGTGTGTGTATAGTGATAAACAACATCTAGAATTACAATTGCAGCAAATTTTAAGATTGAATCAGAATGTAATTTTTCATAATGCATAAAAGGAAATAAAATTTGAAATGTTTCAGAAATGTCTTTGAAAATTACTTTAAAGACTGTAATATTCTCAGAGAAAAGAAACAATTGCTATATTTCCTTAACATGTTGTTCTTTCATGATTTTTCAAAAAAGTTTGTTTTTACCTCTTTCATTTACTCTTTCATATTTGTACATGTCATTTCTGCTCATAACTTTTTTTTGACAGGCAGAGTTAGACAGTGAGAGAGAGAGAGAGAGACAGAGAGAAAGGTCTTCCTTTTCCCATTGGTTCACCCCCCAAGGGGCCGCTACGGCCCGCGCTGCGCCGATCCGAAGCCAGGAGCCAGGTGCTTCCTCCTGGTCTCCCATGCGGGTGCAGGGCCGAAAGACCTGGGCCATCCTTCACTGTACTCCCGGGCCACAGCAGAGAGCTGGACTGGAAGAGGATCAACTGGAACAGAACAGGCGCCCCAACCGGGACTAGAACCCAGGGTGCTGGCGCTGCAGGCGGAGGATTAGCCTATTGAGCCGCGGCGCCAGCTGCTCATAACTTTTTTTTTTTTAATTGATTTATTTACTTGAGTGGTAGGGTTAGAGAGGCAGAGGCAGTGAGAGAAATCTTTCCTTTCCTGGTTCACTCCCCAAATGCTGCAACTGCCAAGCAGAGCCGATCCTAAGCCTGGAGCCAGGATCTTCTTCTGGGTCTCCCACATAGGTACAGGGGCCCAAGAACTTGGGCCATCTTCCACCGCTTTTCCAGACCACAGCAGAGAGCTGGAGCAGCCAGGTCAAACCGGCACCCATCCGGGATGCTGGTGCTGCAGGAGGAAGCCCCACTACACCACAGTGTCGGCCTCTCTGCTCATAACATTATTCGTATGTTTTATGGATTCTATTCACGAATGTGACAGGTAGTGGAAAAAGCCTAGGAATAATGTCATTCTCTCTTGGAAAGCAGAAGAAAAGTAAAGGAGAAATTGGCCATAGAATAGGCTTTTAGGCACATCCTTAGTTAGGATAAGGGGAGAAATACACCAACTTTTCAAAACTGTACTGCTGTTAATCAATGCTTTTATCCTCAGGACTGAGATTTTAACGTCACTGCTTCTATCAGATAACTCACAGCACTGCTTTACAAGTAGTTCTTTACTGAATAATTGCTACCATTGGACTATGGAATCTTTAAGAATAGGGACTGCATGTTTTACATCCCTACTCCGTGGGATGGGGTCTGTCACATGATAGATATTTAATAGAAGTTGTTAAATAAAATAATTAAATGATCCGATGAGAAATGCAGCATGGTTCA
Organism: Oryctolagus cuniculus; assembly: GCF_051225735.1. Classification (NCBI taxonomy): domain Eukaryota; kingdom Metazoa; phylum Chordata; class Mammalia; order Lagomorpha; family Leporidae; genus Oryctolagus; species Oryctolagus cuniculus. The sequence continues at coordinate 13,785,497 of NC_142888.1, forward strand.
GGTTGCTTAGTCTGTCAGTTTCTCAGTTGGTTCCAGTATGATTTTCTAGAGGCAGACATAGGTATCATCCACCCACTGGCAGCCAGATGTATTTAAGCATCTTGTTTAACCTTGCCCTTAAGTTCAAGATTTACATTTGATAGGATTGTCATTTTTAGCCCTTGTTTATAGTCCTGTGGAACTGTGGTCTTCCTAGTTTTTACTTGTTGAATTTTATGGTTAGTCATGAGTTAAGCCTGTGAATACAGAGTGGATTAAAATTATGCCTTTGCAAAAACCGATGGAAGAAAGAGAGGAGGAAGGGAGGAAGAAGGGGGGGGGATGGGAAGGGTGGCTGTCTTCTTGAAACTGTACTTATGCAATTCATGAAATCTGTACTCTTTATATTAATAATAAAAATATTTACATTTGAAATTATTAACATGGAAATAATATCTTTTCTCAAACTAAAATAAAGCAAACAATGTAATGGTTATCAAGAACTGACAAAGCTTTCTTAAACATTGAATACATAATCCTTGGTAAACTTGCACCAATTTCTGTTTTGTCTTCCCTCAAGAAAGTTTCAAATGTAATCTTTATCCTTAAAATTTTACACATGGTGGCCGGCGCTGTGGCGCAGTGGGTTAATGCCCTGGCCTGAAGCACCGGCGTCCCATATGGGCACCGGTTTGAGACCTGGATGCTCCACTTCTGATCCAGCTCTCTGCTATGGCCTGGGAAAGCAGTGGAGGATGGCCCAAGTTCTTGGACCCCTGCACCCCCCTGGGAGACCCGGAGGATGCTCCTGGATCCTGGCTTCAGATCGGTGCAGCTCCAGCCGTTGTGGTCAGTTGGAGAGTGAACTATCGGATGAAGGCCCCCCCCCCGCCTTTCCTCTTTCTGTGTAACTCTGAATTTCAAATAGATAAATAAATCTTTTAAAAAATTTACATGTGGGGGAAAGCATTGTGGTACAACCAGTTAAGCCACTCTTTTTGACACCTACATCCCATATCACAATGCTGGCTCGGTCCAGGCTGCTCCACTTATGATCCAGTTTCCTGCTTTTGTGCCTGGGAAACAGTAGAAAATGTCCAAACTTCTTGAGTCCCTGTCCACCCATGTGGGAGACCTGGATGGAGTTCCTGGTTCCTGGTTATGGCTCGGTCCAGATCTGACTGTTCCAACCATTTGAGGACTGACCTGGGGATGGAAGATCTCTATCACTCGCTCTCGCTCTCGCTCTCACTCTGTGTGTGTGTGTGTGTGTGTCTGCCTTTCAAATAAATCTTTTTAAAAAAATCTATGTGTGGAAGAAGACTGACTAGAGATGGAATACATTCCTTTTCAACACTTGTGTGTCAATGTTATAAAATGATGTCTAATATAATTTACTGAAAGGGTGGAGTGCATAATTCAGAACCTCTATACCAATAAACAGGATTAAAAAATCAACTCAAATATTGTCAGAAAGATAATGAGGTAATGAGGAAGTAGAAAGCAAGTAGCTTCAAGAAGACATAAATCCAGGGAAGGGAAAGCAGTGCTTCCAGTACTTGATGCCACTTTTTACAGATTGCTAGGAGACCAAGCAATGCTTTGGATAAATTTGAAGGCTAAGTGAAAAATCATGCTGCAGGTCCTGCCAACATGGAGAACAGTCTTGTTGAGCATGCCTTATTTAGCATGCTTTCTGGGAGCCTGTATACCACAAGTGTGATCAGAAATACACCAGATTTATGTCATTTGAGCCCTAGAAAATCTCAAACTTGAAATTGGCTTATGACAACAATAAATTGCTAGTACTTCCACATACTGAGCAGGAGGAGGAAAAAACCTCCCAAGAGGCTGTTAGCACAAATACCTAAATCAAGGCACATACAGTTATAGTAATTAAGAGACAGCCTTAACCAAGACCACCAGGGTAAGTATTGAACTTACATTACCCAGTAAGAAACATGAATGCTGGGGAATAATGGGTAAAGCTACCAGCAGTGATGCCAGCATCCCATATCGGGCATGGGTTCAAGTCCCGGCTGCTATGCTTCCCATCCAGCTCCCTGCTGGTGTGTCTGGGAGGGCAGTGGAGGATGGTCCAAGTGCCTGAGCCCTTACATCCACAGTAGGGGACTCCTGACTCCTGGCTTTGGCCTGACCCAGCGCTGGTCATTGAGCCATTTGGAGAGTGAGCCAGCAGAGGGAAGATCTCTCTGTCTCTGTCTCTGTCTCTCCCTCTCTCTCTCTCTCTCTGTAATTCAGCCTTTCAAACAGGTAATAAATCCTTTAAAAAATAATAGAGGCTAATGTTGTGGCACAGAGAGTTAAAGCCACAGCCTACAGTGCCAGCATCCCATGTCGGCACCAGTTCAAGTCCTAGCTGCTCCACTTCCAATCCAGCTCCCTGCCAACGTGCCTGGGAAAGCAGTGGAAGATGGTCTCAGTCCTTGGGCCCCTGTGCTCACATGAGAGACCTGGAGGAAGCTCCTGGCTCCCAGCTTTGGCCTGACCCAGCCCCAGCCATTGGTGCCATTTGGCGAATGAATCAGCAGATGGAAGATCCATTTCTCTGTCTCTCCCTCTCTCTCTGTGACTCTGACTTATAAATCAATAAATAGATCTTTAAAAAATAAATTAATTAAATTAAAAAATAAAAAAGCAGGAATGTTTAAAAAGCATCAATACAATTGAAAAATGTGATTTGGAAGATGGATTAGAATAAACTTCAGAATGAATCATAAATAGACAATATATATAACATTTACATAAGCAAATACAGCAAAATGTCACAAACTGATAAATCTATGTGTGCTCATTGAGCTCTTTATTCTTTGCTTATTATTTGAAACATTTTGAAATAAAAATTTAAAAGTAAGAAAAGAAAATACAGACGCTTAGAGACATAGAATACAATAAAAAGTTCTAAAATACATTTAAATGGAGTTCAGAAGGAAAGAAAGAATAATGGAACAAAAAAGGCTACGTATTTTTCCTAAACTAATAAAACACAGAAATCCACATATTTAAAAATACAAAAATTTTACATGAAAGATAAATATACAAAAAATCAGGCAAATCCATATTACAGTACACGCATCTAAAACTGAAGCAAAAAAAAAATTAAAGAACATCTTAAAAATAGCTAATAAGGGATCACACTTAAGGGATCTACAGTTAAAAGGGCACAGGAATTGTGGTCCAGCAGGTTAAGCTGCTTGGGACACTTGCATCCCATACTGGAGTGCCCGGGTTTCAGTCTCACCTCCACAGTCAATCTAGATTCCTGCTAAGGTATCCTGGAAGAAAGCAGAAGATGGCTCAAGTACTTGGACTCCTGCCACCCACATGGGAGACCTGGATGGAGTACTTGGCTCCTGTTTATCTCAAGTATTTTGGAAGTGAATCAGAAAATGAAAAATCAATCTCTCAATCTCTCTCTTTCTCTCCCCATCTGTCTTTCAAATAAATAAAAATACATACAATTTTTTAGCATTTTATTTCAGAAAAGTTTTAAGTGTACAAAACCGAAATTGTGAAGCAGTAATGTAACATTAACAATAAAATCCAAGAGCTTATGGAATTATAATCTCAATATGTTAAAATAAAATCACTACCAATATAGAATTATATTCCACAAAAACATCCTTGAAGGATGAACATGAAATAAAGACAAAGATTAACAACAAAGTGATAATCTATCACCAGCCATTTCACAGTAAAGTAAAATACTAAAGGGTGTATGTAAGACAGTAATATATATTTATACGTTATAAATATATAATATATATTGTATTAAATGTATATTATTCTATTTTATAAATATATATTTATATAAAATATATATTATATACCTGAGATGAAAAGTCTAAGATGCAAGAGGAAATTAAGAATAAAAAATGCAAATCAATGTTACAAAATAATAATGGCTCTGGTGTTTTAAAAATAAAGAATTAAATTCTGCAAAAATAATAATATGGAAGTCAAGAAGAGAGATTACTGTAGTTAAAATAGTCTACATTTCTGGCTGGTGCTGTAGCTCACTAGGTTAATCCTCCACCTGCAGCGCCAGCATCCCACATGGGCCCCGGGTTCTAGTCCTGGCTGCTCCTCTTCCAGTCCAGCTCTCTGCTGTGGCCTGGGAAGGCAGTGGAGGATGGCCCAAGTGCTTGGGCGCTGCACCCCCATGGGAGACCAGGAAGAAGTACCTGGCTCCTGGCTTTGGATCAGCGCAGCTCCGGCCGTAGCGGCCATTTGGGAGGTGAACCAACGGAAAAAGAAGACCTTTCTCTCTGTCTCTCTCACTGTCTAACTCTACCTGTCAAGTAAATAATAAAAAAAACTCTTATAAAAAGTCTACATTTCTAACTTTTTCTTATAAGAGGGTAAAATAATCAACAAACATTAAATTTTGTTAATTCAATGGTGTATTCTGCAGTTTCTAAAGAAAGACTAGCAAAAGAATTAAAGAATGCAAAACCAAAACATTATAGAGGAAAATAAGAATAAAGATGCTTAACTCAAGAGAATATAAACAAGGAGTGAAAATAGGACAATAACAATAAGCTAGTATTATCAATCTGAATATATTCATTTAATAAAAAATGAAAAGAAGTACAAAAATAAATAAATTCAGTTGGTTTAAAAAATCAACTCTATGGTATTTTTTAAAAAAGATTTTACTTATTTATTTGAGAGATAGAGTTACAGACAAAGAGAGGGAGAGACAGAGAGAGAGATCTTTCATCTGCTGCTTCACTACCCAAGTGGCCGCAACTGCTGGCGCTGGGTCAATCCAACCTGAAGCCAGGAGCTAGGAGCTCCTTCTGGGTCTCCCACGCAGGTGCAGGGGCCCAAGCACGTGGACCATCCATCACTGCTTTTCCAGGCCATAGCAGAGAGCCAAATCGGAAGAGGAGCAACGAGGACTCAAACTGGCACCCATAGGGATACAGGCACTGCAGGCAAAGGCTTTACCCACTACGCTGCAGTGCCAATCTGAACTCTATGGTATTTAAAAGAGAATTATCTGATAAAATACAAAAAAAAATGAAAAAGTGTAGGAAAAGTTATATCCTGTAAATATGAATCAAATAAGTCTAGCACAGCTTTATTAATAAAAGGGAATATTGATTTTAAGGCAAAAAAGCAATATTAGATACAAAGATTACTTCTAAATGATTGAAAGGTTAATTCCCTAGAAAGCCATATCAATTCTAAATCACTTTTTACTTCAAATACCATGGACGCCATACACACAGGCAAAAAGTAACAAAATTACAACAAGGCATAGAAAAATCTATAATAATAATATTTTTAAAATATTTATTTATTTGAAAGTCAGTTACAGAGAGAGAGAGAGAGAATATCGGTCTCCCATCTGCTGGTTCACTCCCCAGATGGTTGCAACGGCCGGAGCTGTGCCAATCTGAAGCCAGGAGCCAGGAGCTTCCTCCTGGTCTTCCCATACGGGTGAAGGGGCGGCACAAGGATTTGGGCCATCTTCTACTGCTTTCCCAGGCCACAGCAGAGAGCTGATTGGAATTGGAGCAGCCAGGTCTTGAACCAGCACCCATATGGGATGCTGGCACTGCAGGCAGCAGCTTTACCTGCTATGCCACAGCACCAGCCCTCCTCCCCTTTTATAATATTTATTTATTTGAAAGTCAGGGTTACACACAGAGAGAAGGAGAGGCAGAGAGAAAGAATAATAATATTTTAATTTACCTATTTGAATTGATAGATCAAACAGATAAAATACTTAAAAAATACAAGTTTTACCAGTTGCAACATATTTGATATAAAATACATATACAGAACACTTTGTCCAACAAATTCATACTACATATTATTTTATACAATGATGGAGGACTTTAAGTACTGCACTGTACTCCAGGCCATAAGTAACCTTAATTTTTTTAAGAATCACTTTTGAAATGTTTATTTTTGTCTTTTTGAAAAGTACAGTGGGAGAGAGAGAGGGAGATTTTTCACCCACTGATTTACTCTCGAAATGCTTGCAACAGCCAGGACTGGGCTGGGCCCAAGCCTGGAGCTCAGAACTCCATATGGGGTCTTTTGTGTTTGTGTCAAGGACCCAAGCACTTGAATCATTATATGGTGCTGCCTAAGATTGTATTAGCAGCAAACATTCAGATATAGGATGCCAGCGTCCTAAGAGGCTGCTTAACATGCTGCACCACACGTCACTCCACCCTCAGAATAACTTTAATTAGAAGAATAATATATGATCAATTATAGTCACTCATTTCAATACTATTAAATGAAAATACCCACAATAAATAACTAAAAATGTCCCTAACTTTAGAAATTCATAAATACTCTTTAAAATAAATCATGGAGAAAAGGGAAAAAACAAAAGGTAAATTAGAATGCATTTTGAAATGGATGAAAGTTAAAAAATACACCATAACATTTAGAGAATAATGTCAACATGTACTTAGAGGGAAGTTTCCAGTTTAAAAGTTATATTTAGAGAATAAGAAAGGGTCAAAATTCATGAACTAATAAGAAAATAGCATACATCTGGAGAAAATTGCAAAAGAAAATCAAAATAAACCCAAAGAAAACAAAATGGACTGTAAAAATTATTAAAAGAAAGTTCAAATTAAAAGTCATCTAAAAAGACTAACCAAATGGATAAACTAGCAAGAATGATCAAGAAAAATAAAACGAAAGCAGAAAAGATCACTGTTAAGTATGAAATAGGAATATCATTAGAAATCAAACTTATATATAAGTTACTAAAATATGACTTTTGGCCATGGCCAATCATATACAGAAAAATTGAAAAAATAAACAAAATAAATACCTAGGGAAGTATATCTTACTACGATTGGGTGGAAGGAACCCCATTACTTAAACCATCACCACTGTGTCCCAGGGTCTGTATTGGCAGGAAGCTGGAGTCATCAGACAAAGGCTTTGAACCTAGGCACTCAACTGTGAAATGCAAGTGTCTATATCACTGGGCTAAACACCTGCTCCCAGGAAGATTTCACATTGAAAGTAGCAGACATTTTGGGGTGGGCATTAAAACTCAGTGTGTTAATCTGTTGCTTGAGACACCAGCATCTTATCTGGAGGGTTCATTGAGTCCCTAATCTCCAGTTCAGATCCAGCTCCCTGCTAATGCTGCCCAAGTGCTCGGGCCCCTTCACCCACATGGGAGAACTGAATGGAATTCTGAGATCCTGACTTCAGCCTGGCCCAGCCCTGGCCATTACAGCCATTTAGAGTGTGAATCAGCAGATGGAAGATCTTTCTCTTTCTCTCTCTCTCCCTGTGGGCAGCCACAGGCAGTGGCTCCCTTTGTTTACACTTAAACATATGGATGGAGACTTCCCAGCACAGACAATTAGACTAAGGAGATTCCAGGAAGAGGCAGGAAGAACCTTATCTCACTGCTAAACCTCTCACAAGAGATGATGTAGATAATCAGTCACACCTGAAACCTGCATTTATCACCTAAGTGTTTTATTGTACCCTTGTAATCAATAATTAAGAACCTTATTGGGAACTCTTTGTAACCTTAAAAGCCTTTTTGATATGTAAATCTTTTGTGCTCCTTCTTGTAAACAACTGGTCATGTTTAAATACTACTGGATTTGTTGAATAAACGAGCCTTGATCAGGACTTGTCTTGGCTCCATTCTTTGCGTCCTTGTCCCTGAATTCCCACTCTCTGTTTCAGGAAACCCAGTTCTTTGTGCTGCAGGTCGGCACATCTCTCTCCCTCCCTGTCTCTGGCACTCTGCCTTCAAAATAAATAAGTCTTATTTAAAAAGTTTCAAACATTTTAATTCATAAAATGAATAGAAACAAAAGGAGAAAATCATATATATAAATACAGAATATGTATTTAATAAAATGTAACACTCATTATTAAAAAGTGTTAATGTAGAACAGGAGTGAAATTTCCTGAATTGAATAAAGAGGATCTAAATTCCTATAGCAAACATCTTAGTTAATAATGAAATATTAAATTTTTCTCCTTAAAAGTAGAAATAAGACAAATATGCCCGTTAGAAATGTTATTACCACTTTCACTTGACATTTTAAAGCCCATCCAAAAAGGTGCAGTAAGACCAAAAAAAAAATCATACATTTATAAATACATTAAGACACAGGATTCAAAATAAAGATACAAAAGGCTAGTTGTCATTAATTACAATGTACTGCCTTATATACAATTTTATAAATCCATAGAAAAATATTTGGAATTAATAAGCTAAATTATTGATGTTGTGGGGAACAAATTCAATATAAACTAGTTTTATCTCTATATTCTCATTTAAATAAACAAATAAAAACAAGATTAATAAAAATCCTTTCCATAGTCACGTAACAAAACACAAAATACCCAGAAATAGAGGCGGGTGCTGTGGCGTACCAGGTAAAGCCGCCGCCTGTAGTGCTGGCATCCCATATGGCCTCTGGTTTGAGTCCTGGTTGCTCCACTTCCAATCCAGCTCTCTGCTATGGCCTGGGAAAGCAGTAGAAGATGGCTCAAGTGCTTGGGCCCCTGCACCCGCATGGGAGACCCGGAAGAATCTCCTGGCTTCTGGCTTCGGATTGGCACAGTTCTGGCCGTTGCGGCCATCTGGGGAGTGGATCAGCGGATGAAAAACCTCTCCCTCTCTCTTTGCCTCTGCCTCTCTGTAACTCTGCCTTTCAAATAAATACATCTTTTAAAAATACACATAAATAAACTGTACAAATATGTACAAAATGTCCCTACAAAATATTGCAGAGGTAAAGTAAAAAAGAACAATTATTCATTGAATGAATTCAATGTTTAAAGATGTTAAAGTCTTCCCAATGCAGCATTAGATTCAGTGCACTCTCAAGTTATTTCTAAAATGCATTAAAAAACATAATGAGTCAAGTAAGCCAGGACAATCTTGAATAAGAAAAAAACTTGATTACTCACAGTACCATATATTTAAAAATATTACAGAACCACAGTAATTAAGACAATATATTATTAGTATTTGTGAAAGAATAGACAAATAGGCCAATGGAAAAGACTAGAGTTCTAAAATACAGTAGTCCCCCCTTATCTATGGGAGATAATGTTCCAAGACCACCACTGAGAGCCTGAAACAATGAATAATACCAAACCCTATATAAACCTTGAATTTCAATTGCACTTTGCAGTCATTGTTAAGTAAAATAAAGGTTACTTAAACACAAACCCAGTGATACTGCAACAGCTGATCTGATAAGTGACTAATCGGCTGGTAGTACATACAGTGTGTATACACAGGTAAAAGCAGTGATTCAAGTCTAAGGCAGGATGGAATGGAATGACACCACATTTCATCAAGCTATTCTGAACAGCACATCATTTAAATTTTATGAATTGTTTATTTCTGGGGTTTTCCATCAAATAGTATCAGATTGCCTTGGCTATGGATAACTGAAATAATATGAAATGAAACCCTGGATAATGAGAACTACCATAAACTCAAACATATATGGTCACCTGATTTATGACAACTGCAGTATAGTTGAGAAAAAACTCTTTTCATAAATGGCTCTGGACCAATTGGATATTTATGAGGGATAAATAGTTTGACTTAATTCACATAATAAAAATGAGTTCTAGATGAGTTAGATATCTGTGAAAGGTAAAAATAATAAATGCTTAGAAGGAAATTTGAAAGAACACAATCATAATTATGGAATAAGCAATAAATTTTTGACCAGGACAAAAAAAAATAATAAAAACTGATAAAATTTGAACAGAATATATAAGATTGAAATACCTTTACTATTAAAATAAACTATTAAGAGAATGAAAAAGCATGTCATGAAATGCGGACAGATTCAATGCAAACTGCTAACAAGGTTCTTATTAAGAAAATATATAGAGAACTCCTATAATAAGAAAAACGGAGATGACCCAATAAAAGGATAAGATTTTTAATAAGCACTTCACAAAACAGGATGTACAAATAGCTAATAATCATAGGAAACCCAGTCTGTACCATTGCTTCAATTTATAAAAAGCTCAAAAGCTGGCACATTGATCTTTTAGAATTTTTTAAAGTTAGGAAAGTAGTTATCGTTGGAAAAAAATAGGAACTACAAGGAGGTGTGTGGACAATCCTTGGGCTCTAGAAATAAATGGTGTTGTCTACAACATTTTTTCCCCAGTACTGTCTCTGCTGTTTATTTTTTTCCTTGATCTGGATGGTGATTACATGAGTTCTTGGTTTGTAAAACGTCATCATACTCTACATTTATGACTTGTTCACATTTCTGTTTTTATGTACATTGTACTTTAATAATTTTATTAGCACACATATTAACACATTAAAATGAACTAATAACAACCACAAAATCTTCAGTGTGTGAATTTAAAAAAATTCCAGGAAAAATTCTGCCTGTAGATCACCTGTTTATGATTTTTGCCTGGAAAATGTATTATAAATGTAAAGGTTAAAAAGTACTGAAATAGTATTAAAGAACATATGGGAGACAGAACAACCTTTATAATACAACTTCAAATACAGAAATCATATAAAAATAATGATAGATTTAATTACAAAAATAAAATTCTGTACTTGAATGAACAGAGGAAAAAATATATATGGGACAGTATCTGCAACTAATATTACAGAAAACTTAAAGTGTTGTGAAAAAACATTCAAAAAATATGAAAAGTGTCTTCAAAATTTCATGGAAATGCATATTATGAAAAAACTGTGTGGACTGAAAAATTTACTTGCTCCCTGTGGGGAGCAACTGGGAGCAATTCAGACCAGACTAAGTTACTGGAATTAAGACTTATTCTATGCATCTGCTTTCCCACAATATGGCGCTGAGAAGGGAAACAGCTTCTACACAGCTGCCTCCAGTTCAACCAATAAACTGTGGGACCTGCTCCTGATTGGAGGAGAGCAGCGTACTCGGCGTGTGGGTAGCAGAGTTGGGATTGGCGGAGGAGGACTATAAAGGAGAAGAGAGACGGCATGCACCAGGAACATCTAAGAGGAACATCTATCTGAAGGAACACCTGTGCAGCCCCCGAGAGAGCCGGCTGGCGGTGTGCCGCTCCCCCGCGGAAGTGGGGAATGTGGCAGGGGGAACCGCCCTTCCACGGAGGTGGAAGGGACGGTAGCCAACCTGGGAAGAACCAGCAGCAAACCCGGGGAGGGCCGAGCAGACGAAAGAACAGCGCAGGGTCCTGTGTCGTTCCTCCACGAAGAGGGGGAACGACATAATGGTGCCGTGACTTGGATGTGAAGCCTAGGCAGGGCTTAGTGTCGTTCCTCCATGAAGAGGGGGAGCGACATAATGGTGCCGTGACTCGGATGGGAAACCTAAGAGGGAAGAAACGGGAAGAAGTGGAAAATGCCGGAGAGAGAGACTAGCAAACAGCCTAGGGAAAAGCCAGACAGAAAAGGTGCCGGAAGAAGCTATCGAAAGCCTAGGCATAGACTCGGATACGGACTGTGGGAAAGAAGTTAGGATTTAAAGTGAAAGCAAGAAGAAACTTAGACTCAGATACGGACTGCAGGTTGAAAATGAAAGTGAAACCTATAAGAAACTTAGACTTGGATACGGACTGTGGGGAGAGGCCAGGAGAAATGAGGGAGGAATATTGTTGGAAGAAAACTTAGGGAAACATACCGGGTAGAGAAAAATGTTAGGGAGGATGAAGCCGCGAGTGCAGGCCAAGGCGGAAACGGAAGCCATCTTGGAATTCTTCAAGTCAGCCCGGGGAGCAAGAGGCGAAGATCTGGAACCAGAGGCAGAGACGTGGGCCACCAGGTTGGAATTCGCCAGGTTAGTCCGGGGAACTTGGACTGAATGCCGGTGGTGGCGGAAACGTGAGCTGGGGCTGTGTGACTCGCGGAAGCCGCCGTGTGCAGAGAGAGCACGGGGCGTGAATAGATAGGGAACGCGGGGCTGGCGCGAGGCCGTGGTGTGGCCGCGAAGGGCGTGGAGACCGCGGAGTGCGCGAAGCCAAGCCGCGCAGAGCCGGGAGCCTGTGCGGGCTGAAGCGGCTCAGAGCCGGGAAGCCGCCGAGAAGCAGCCTCGGGGCGGGCGCCGGGAAGCCGCAGGGATAAGAGAAACAGAAGTTTAGAACTAAAATGAGAGAAATAGGAATGCCCGGAGATAGAGAAATAGAGAAAGGCCTCCCCACAACACAGCAATGAGAGAGCTCGGATTCGGTCTGCCTGATTAGGGCGATAAGCACCAGCAGGCAGCTCGACCAGAGTATGAGCTGCAGGTCACCGAAGATAGGCACGAATCAACACCAATAAGCCTCCCCACAATATGGCAATGAGAAGGCTTGGATTCGGTTTGCCTGATAGGGCTTGTAAGCACCTGCAGGCAGAGCAGAGCATGCGCTGCAGGGCACCGAACACAAGCACGCATCAGCGCCTAAAAACCTCCTCACAACATGGCGAAGAGAGGACCCGGATTCGGTTTGCCTGATTGATAGGACTTGTAAGAACCTGTGGGCAACTCTAGCAAGCAGAGCAGAGTGTGTGCCGCGGGGCACCGAAGACAGGCGCGTATCAACGCCAAAAATAAAAAGAAAGGGGGATCTGTGGGGAGCAACTGGGAGCAACTCGGGCTAGACTAAGTTACTGGAATTAAGACTTATTCTATGCATCTGCTTTCCCACAATATGGCGCTGAGAAGGGAAACAGTTTCTACACAGCTGCCTCCAGTTCAACCAATAAACTGTGGGACCTGCTCCTGATTGGAGGAGAGCAGCATACTCGGCGTGTGGGTAGCAGAGTTGGGATTGGCGGAGGAGGACTATAAAGGAAGAGAGAGACAGCATGCACCAGGAACATCTAAGAGGAACATCTATCTGAAGGAACACCTGTGCAGCCCCCGAGAGAGCCGGCTGGCGGTGTGCCGCTCCCCCGCGGAAGTGGGGAATGTGGCAGGGGGAACCGCCCTTCCACGGAGGTGGAAGGGACGGTAGCCAACCCGGGAAGAACCAGCAGCAAACCCGGGGAGGGCCGAGCAGACGAAAGAACAGCGCAGGGTCCTGTGTCGTTCCTCCACGAAGAGGGGGTGCGACAGCTCCCAAATAAACTTATCTTTTAATTCAATTTTCCATATACTTTTAGAGGTTCTGTCATATATGTACACAAGCTACCTCTTTATAGGAAAGTATGTATGATTTTTATTTCTACTTTGTATAATTCTTTTTTTAAAAAAAGATTTTATTTATTTATTTGAGAGGCAGAGTCACAGAGAGAGAGAGAGAGAGAGACAAGAGATGGCCAAAACGCCCAGAGCTAGGCCAATCCGAAGCCAGGAGCCAGGAGCTTCTTCTGGGTCCCCCACGTGGGTGCAGGGGCCCAAACATTTGGGCCATCTTCCACTGCTTTCCCAGGCCATAGCAGAGAGCTGCATTGGAAGAGGAGCATCTAGGACTAGAACCAGTGCCCATACGGATGCTGGCACTGCAGGAGGAGGCCCAGCCCACCACACCACACCACTACACCACTACACCACTACACCACTACACCACAGTGCCGGCCCCTTCACATAATTTTTTTTTTTGACAGGCAGAGTTAGACAGTGAGAGAGACAGAGAGAAAGGTCTTCCTTTTCCATTGGTTCACCCCCCAAATGGCTGCTACGGCCGGCGCTGCGCCGATCCAAAGCCAGGAGCCAGGTGCTTCCTCCTGGTCTCCCATGGGGTGCAGGGCCCAAGTACTTGGGCCATCCTCCACTGCACTCCCAGGCCACAGCAGAGAGCTGGACTGGAAGAGGAGCAACTGGGACAGAACCGGCACCCCAACCGGGACTAGAACCCGGGGTGCTGGCGCCACAGGTGGAGGATTAGCCTAGTGAGCCACAGCGCCGGCCAATTTTTTACTTAAGAAAATAAACATCTGATGGCCGGCATTGTGGCTTAGCAGGTAAAGCTGCCTCCTGTGATGCCAGTTCACAACGCAGCTGCTGCACTTCTGATCCAGCTCCCTGTTAATGCCCTGGAAAAGCAGTGGAGGATGGCCCGTGTTTGGGCCCCTGCACCCATGTGGGAGACCCGGAAGAAACTCCTGATTCCTGCCTGGCCCCTCCCAGGCCATTGTCGTCATTTGGGGTGTGAACCAGCAGATAGATGATCTCTCTCTCTCTCTCTCTCTCTCTCTCCGTGTATGTGTGTGTCTCTCCTTCTCTCTGTAATTCTGACTTCTTTCAAATAAATAAATAAATCTTAAAAAATTTAAACATCTGAACATCAAGATCTGAATGACATACAATGACTATTTTAAAAATAGAAGTCATATATATATATATATATACTCATAAATCAAGACACCTCAATTCCCCCTTGTTTTTTAATGGCAGATGACTTTTATTTCATTAAGTAGCATTTTATTTTATTGTTTAGTGTCATTCATTACCTCGTTCTACACATACTGCCCCAATGTGGATGAATATGTATCTCAATACCAGTACACGTGCTTTCTCAAATGTTTATGTTGCCCTGAAAATCTAAATATATATACATATATGAATCTAACATTTTACTCAAAATACTGTTTATTGTATTCAATAAATGGACAGTGATCTTTCTTATTTTATAAAAAACATACCTTAAAGTGATAAAAATCAGTTACTTTTATTACATGCCATAGTAGCAATCAATAAAAAGATGTACAATCCTGGAAAATTGTCTTTTAGATAGATTTTGTGTAACATATAAAACAAACTCAACTGAAAAACTTAATCTTTCTTATACATTAAAATCATAGACGGATAATAATTTGAGTCTTCCAACCTTGTGAACTTTGATCTGTTGCTGTTGTCATTGACTAAATTGTTAGTACTTCTGTGATTTCAGTATTTATTTGTTCCATTACTTAATATCAAGCCTTGGGGCTCTCACTATCCATACCTAAAGCAATTCAATGACTTTTGTTTCATAGAATGTTCTTTCCAATGACTTTCCTAATACATCCTTACTGATTATGTCTGTTACATTCCATGAACCAGTATCATGTATTCATACAAGAGATTGTAGCCTTTTATCATGTCCTTTGAGACACAATCAACCAAACATTAATTGCTTACTATTTGTAAACATGGAAATCATTACCAATCTGAAATTCTTTAATGTGTAGTTGTATATCTCTGAGATAAAAGATTAATATATTTGTCTTGGAATTGGTATGGGAGGGAAAAAAACACATATTATGTATCAAATGAACCATAAAAATCACAGAGAATAAGAATTCTAGAAATAGAGGGCATGTCTGCAACATTTTTCTTACAGAACTATCTCTGCTGTGGTTTCTTTCTCAGTTATTAATGTCACCATGACACTCAATTGACATTTTGAAATTATTAATGACAGAGCTACATGTCAATGAACAACTTTCTGTTAGAGTATTGACTAAAGCGTAAGAATGTGAATGACCAGACTCTAAACTAGCTTTTTCTTTCTCCAT
The DNA here is from genome assembly GCF_051225735.1 of Oryctolagus cuniculus. Lineage (NCBI taxonomy): Eukaryota > Metazoa > Chordata > Mammalia > Lagomorpha > Leporidae > Oryctolagus > Oryctolagus cuniculus. The sequence goes on from NC_142888.1 coordinate 13,800,933, forward strand.
TTTAGTTTCCACCTTATTCTTTTAAAGGACCTTAAGTACTCTGATTTTCTGAATGAGAGCTAGGTCATTCAGTTTGTTTTTCAATGAACTCTAGCTCTCAATATGTAAACAACTCAAAAAGGAAAATTAATACGAGAGTCAAATTTAATAACCTAAGAAATATTTAAGTATGCTATCTATGTAATAGGTAAGCATTATTCTCTGATGTATTCCAGAAGTTCTAAATAAACTTAAGAGAGTTAAGGGTCTGTGGTAGCATTTATAACTCATTCCTTCTGAGAGTATTCTATTCAGCAAATATTTATTACATGCTTACTATGTGCAAGACACAGCATCAGACATTGCAAAGAAAATAAAACTGAGTAAGGTACACTTATTATTCTGTAGCAATGCAAGAGTGCACATTGATTTGGCTCTTACATGAAGTGCCTCTTCTAATTACTACTTTTTCCTTCTAAATCAATGGTGTAGTACCTTCAGCTATTCATATTTTTGGAATCTCTAGTTAGAAATGAGAACCAGCTGCCCTATCACATTAATATCATCTAATTAATGCATTATTTAAACAATATCTTTAATTAGTAAATGAATATTGTGTATGTCCACATTACATCAAATATTTTGTCATTTCTAAAATTTTAATTCTTAATCAGTGAGTTGTTAACTTGTTTCCAAACTACAAGCTGTTAAGAAATGTAAGTACTTAGAGGATAAAAGGACAGATTAACTATTAATGTAATGTGCCTGCAAGAGTTGACACCCTACTTAGCATGACCATTATGTACTACAGCCTACGAAATTATTCTTCATGCTCCCACAGCAGAGCTAGAGCACCATATGGCCATGCTTGTTTTTCGTCAAATCATTTTTACATAAACAGCTGGTGAACTGTTTTTATTGTAAGAGTGCACATATTTTTTGAGACAGTTGGGAAGGATAGATGTAACTCTAGTCACTGCCTGTTTTCATGTCAATGCTAAGGCGAAATTCAAATTTGTATTTTAAAAATGTGGACTTTTGTATTATTGTCATCATGGTCAGTTCATAAGATTTTTTTTTCATTTAGTGCAGTAATCACTGGCATGTTTATAAACTAGTAGCAAGAAATAAATGTTAATCCTAAAGGATCTTTAACTTAATACAGTATATTCAGTGTTTTTATTTTTATACTCTCATGAATGTTCAGAGGCAGAGCTGATATGTTTTGGACTGTTTCACAGGCAGTTTTTATATGGCCATATTTGGTTTTGAAACATAGCTTCAACACATTCTGATAAGTGATATAATAACCAGAAGATTTTTAGCAGTTCTGTGAGTATTTGTGATTTAAGCTGATTTGAAGATGGTTTCCTCCAAAAGTACCCTACTACACCTCTTCAACAAGAAGTTCCATGTGTTAAATTCACTGCTAGGTTCAAAAACAAAAGTAGAGGCATTTTCTTTTATATTCTAAAGTAATGAGGATCATTCCTCAGGTTTTTTTGTAAGGGGATTATTATAAGGCTCACAATGTTTAACTGTAAACCTTTAAATCAAATTTCATATTTCATGCTTGAAAGATTTTTCTGTAATCAGATAATATTTCCATTAGGACACTGGTAAGGATTCATGCATTATTATATTTCATTGGATATTAGAGACCACAAAATATGTTTCACTAGGGAAGAAAATGAATGCTTATTGTGCCACTGAAAAACTTAGGACCTTGAAGTCAGAGCAGAGTAAGTGTGTGTAAAATTTAAGAGAAATAAAGATTCATCCCATTTCTACAGCTATCATTATATTTAACTATCTGTACTTTATAATTTTAATTCATCCCATTTGAGGACACACCTGCTTATTTTTACAGAATATTTTAATTGTATATACAAAATAGAAACAAAAGAATCTTATTTTCTTTTGCTTAAGCTTTAACTTCCTATTGCATAAACTCATCTGACATAATCTCCACAATAGCAAGTGCATTTTGTAACTTGTCACTTAAACATACAATGCATGAAACCAACTTGTTCATGTGGATTTTAACTGACACCCTAATACTTCTCTTCTTCAAAATGTAACATTCATGTAGATATTAAGAAAATGGATTAGATGAGGTATTCATGTGCTCCCCCACCCCCAACCACATCCATTCATATTACTTAATCGAAAGTTTAAGTCTAAGAAGGACAAAATCACGTATCAAAGTGACTTTGGCAGTTAAATGGAACATGTAACTCTTACGGAACAATTCCTCATCGATTGCTTGCATTTCTGTACATCTTCCAAGTGAGATGCTAACTGTCATTTGTTCCAGACTGTCTTTTCACAGAACTTTTGTAGAGAACATCCTTGGAAGATAAATATACCATCTCCAGAGAAGAGTGAAGGTAGGCTTATTGCCCATTGTACAAGATTCAAGTTTCCTAAGTTCTAAGTTCCTCTCCTGAAACACAGCCCACCAAATGTGCTAATGTCACCTGGGCATCATCAAGTCATCCTGCAGGACCAGGGCTTGAGAAGCCAATGTAAGAAAATGCTGAAACTCTGGCTACTACCAGCGCTATGTGTTATAACATTTTTTGTCTCTAACCCAGGAAGAGCCATGTATCTCTGCCAGCAACCATGAAACTGTGACAGGCTGCCTTGTTAGCTTGCAATAAGGGAAAAATCTTACACTCTTTGAAGTTCTCCATAGAAAACACATATATCTGTTTTCTTACTAAAAAAAAGTCATAACCCATTAAGAGTCTCTAGAAAGTGTAAAGATAGGAAATAATTAAAATCTTATTTTCTCCTATTTTTTCTACAGTTAAATTAATTTACATGATGAGTTTGAACTTCAATTCAACTAACAAACATGAAATATCCATTAAAATATGTGATATGTAATATGACAGTGAAAGCAAAAAGAGACTGTATTATTGAAATCTGTTAACTTTCAAGGTGATTGTACAACCACTTACTTCATCTTGTGCACTAGCAATACTACATCTAAACAGAACATCAAAATCGCTGAGGTTATGAAATGATGATCTAAGTAAGCACTATATTGTTACAAATTTTGCAGATTTACCTATCTATGTAAAGGGCAGAGTTATAGAGAAAGAGAGCAAAAGACACAGAGAGAAAGAGATCTTCTATTCAGTGATTTACTCCCGAAACGGCTGCCAACAACCAGGTACGGCCCAGGCTATAGCCAGGAGCCTGAAACTCCATGTGGGTCTCCCACGTAGGCGCAAGGGGCCCAAGCACACGGGCCATCTTCAACTGCCTTTGCCAGGCACATTAGCAAGGAGCTGGATCAGAAGGTAAGCAGACACAATTTCAACTGGCACTCCAATAATGAGAAGCTGGCGTCACAAGCAGTAGCTTATCCTGCTGTGCCACAACACCAGCTCGTGTTATGAAATTTTTAATTCTTCATGTTCATTCTTTTAATTTAAATGAATGTTTTCAGGGTGTGGTGTTGCTGCAGCAGTTAAGGTGCCATTTGGGATGCTTGTATTCCATATCACAGTGCCTGGTTCCAGTTTTAGCTCTGGTTCTGATTCCAGTTTACTGCACCCTGGGAGAAAGCAGGTGACAGTTAAAGTATTTGGGTTCTTGAACCCACGTGAGAGACACACATTGACTTCCTAGCATTTCTGTGATCCAGAACCAGTTGCTGTTGATGTCTTTGAGTGAAACAGGGGGAGGGATCTCCCTCCCTCTGTCTCCCTTCTCTCTGTCTCTCTCTCTCTCCCTCCTCCTTTCAAATAAACAAAAATAAATCAATAAAAATATGAAAAGGAAAACAATATCATTACTGTAAGAAAGTTATATAATATACAATTTACAGTCTATTATGATATAATATTTATAAATTATGTAAATATAACATTTAAGAAATACATATGAAAACTTAAGCAATGCCAGTCTAAGCAAATTTGCTAATTACTTATACAAATTTTCCCCTTTTCTATTTTTAAGCATCATGAAAGATTTTAAGACAGAAACAGGAGCCAACAATGAGTTGCAACACCAGCATCCCTTATAGGAGTGCTGGTTCAAGTCCTGGCTGCTCAAATTGCAATCTAGGTTCTTGCTCATGAAGATGGAGAAGGAGATGATGGCCCAAGTACACGGGCCTCTGCTACCTATGTGTGAGATCCAGATGCAGTGCCAAATTCCTGGTTTCCACCTGGCCCAGCCACAGTATTTATAGCCATTTGGGGAGTGAGCCAAATCTCTCTCTCTCCTTCTGTGCATGTGTTTATGTGTGTTACTGTCTATCCTTCTCAATCTGTGTCATTGTGCCTTCAAATACATAAATAAATTTTCTAAAAGATAAGAAACAAATTAATTCTACTCAAAATTTGCATTGGATATGATTGTTTGTCCTAGTGGTTAAGATTCAGCTTAAGGGTTCGGTGCTGTGGCGTAGCGGGTAAAGCCAACGCCTGTAGTGCTAGTATCCCATATGGGCGCCGGTTCGGGATCTGCCTGCTCCACTTCTGATCCAGCTCTTTGCTGTGGCCTGGGAAGGCAGTGGAGGATGGCGAGGTGTTTGGGCCCCTGCACCTGCATGGGAGACCCGGAGGATGGCTCCTGGCTCCTGGCTTCGGATCAGCACAGCTCCGGCTGTTGTGGCCAATTGGGGAGTGAACCAGCTGATGGAAGACCTCTCTCTCTCTCTCTGCCTCTCCTTCTCTCTGGGTAACTCTGACTTTCAAATAAGTAAATTAAAACAAAAAAGACTCAGCTTAAGATGCCCAAGTGAAATATCAGAGTTCCTGGGTCTGATACCAGACTCTGGCTCCTGACTCTACCTTCCTGCTAATGCAGACCCCGGGGAGGCAGCAGTGATAACTCAAACTGGTTGTGCTTCTGTACCCACATGGGAAACCTGAACTGAGTTTCTGGCTCCTGGATTCAGCCCCTAGCCTAGACCAAGAATACTGTGGCATTGAGGGAATGAATTAATGAATGAGTGCTCACTCTCTCTGTCTCTGACTCTCTCTCTCTCCCTTATTCACTGTAAAATAAATAAATATTTTTAAAAAGATTCCTCTTGGAGCCGGTGCTGTAGCACAGTGGGTTAAACAGGTGTCTGCAACACCAGCATTCCATATGGGCACGAGTTTAAATTCTGGCTTCTCCACTTCTGATCCATCTCCCTGCTAATGCTCCTTGCAAAGCATCAGAAGATGGCCCAAGTGCTTGGGCCCCTGCACCCATGTGGGAGACCTGGAAGAAGCTCCTGGCTCCTGGCTTCAGCCTGATTCTGCCCCAGCTGTTGCAACCATTTGGGGAGTGAACCAGAGGATGGAAGACCTCTCTGTCTGTCCCTTCTTCTCTCTATATAACTCTGCCTTTCAAATAAACAAATCTTTAAAAACAAAAATGCAGAGTGGCACAATGAAGCAGAGTGACACAATGAAACAGAGAGACAAAGCTAGAACAAGACCTTCCATCTCCTGTTTCACTCCATAGAAGGCCACAAGAGCCAAGCCTGTGCCAGACCAAAACCCTCCAGGTCTCAAACATGACTGAGACCAGCCCAAGGACATGGGCTGCTTTCCACTGCTCTTCCAGGAATAATAGCAGGGACCTGGATCAGAAGCAGAGCAGAAAAGATTCGAACAGGCACTCAGAAATGGGAAACAGATGTCACAAGCAGTGGCTGAACCGGTTGTGCCACAATGCTGTCCTGTGTTAACATATTTTTTTACTTCTTATGCTCGTTTTTTACTTTAAATGGATTTTGTCAGTGGGCAGGATTGGTTCAGTGATTAAGATGCCACTTGAGCCGGCGCCGCGGCTCACTAGGCTAATCCTCCGCCTGCGGCGCCAGCACACCAGGTTCTAGTCCCGGTCGGAGCGCCAGATTCTGTCCCCGGTTGCCCCTCTTCCAGGCCAGCTCTCTGCTGTGGCCAGGGAGTGCAGTGGAGGATGGCCCAAGTACTTGGGCCCCGCACCCCATGGGAGACCAGGAGAAGTACCTGGCTCCTGCCATCGGATCAGCGCGGTGCGCCAGCCACAGCGCGCCAGCCGTGGCGGCCATTGGAGGATGAACCAACGGCAAAGGAAGACCTTTCTCTCTGTCTCTCTCTCACTGTCCACTCTGCCTGTCAAAAAAAAAAAAAAAAAAAAAGATGCCACTTGATGTACTTGTATCACACATCCGCATGTCTGGCTCCAGTCTTAGCTCTGGCTGGGATTCCAGCTCCTATGAATGTGCTGGAACGATCAGATATTGGACCCTTGCAAACATGTGAGAGATCCACATTGACTTTGCGGCTTCGGCATGACCCAGGCACAGCTGTTATGGGTTTCTGAAAAGTGAAACAGCAGATGGATCCCTCTCTTTCCCTCTCTCTTTCTCTCTCTCCCTCTCTCTCTCCCTCTCCATTTAAAATAAACTAAAACAAACAAAACTTTTAAAAGGAAAAAATACAAAATAAATAAATGTGAATACTATCAGCATATTCTATATAATATACAGTTTACAATATTTTATAGTACTATTTATAAATTATATATAAATATAGTATTTGAGAAATACATGTGAGTATTTAAGCAACATCCCTCTAAGCAACTTTGCTAGCTACTTATTTGAATTTTTAACCTCTGTTCGTCTATGGTTAAGTAGCATGAAAAACTATAAGCTAGGAACCGGGGCCAGCAGAGTGGCACACTCCATTACACTGCCATTTGCAACAACAGCATCGCTTATGGGAATGCTGGTTGAGGTTCTGGGCTTGTTACTTCTGATCCAGTTTCCTGCTAAGGAACCTGGGAAGGCATCAGATTATGGACCAAGTATATGGGCCTCTTTCAACTTGTGAAAGACCCAGATGGGATGTCCAACTCCTGGCCTCAGGCAGGCCAAATCCCAGCATTTATGGCCATTTGAGCAATGAGGCAGTGGATGGAAGTTCTCTCTCTCTTGCTCTTGATCACTCTTGCCTCTCTATTTCTCCCTCTAAGTCTCTGACACTGAACTTGTCAAAGAAAAAAAATGTTTTTCTTTTTAATCTTAGGATACAAATTTATGGTACTCGAAACTTGCATTGAGGGGTGGGTATTTGTCCTAGAGGGTAAAATGCAAGTTAAGATGCCCAAGTTCCACATCAGACTTCCAGGGTTTGGTACCAGGCCATGACACCTCCTGACTCCACCTTCCTGTGACTGCAGACCCTGGAAGGCAGCCATAATGGCTCAAAGTGCTTGTGTTCCTGCTATCCACGTCGGAGACCTGGATTGTGTTTCTGGCTCCTGCATCCAGACCCCAGCTTGAATGAGGGCTGTTGTGGCATTTGGGAGTGAACCTGTGAATGTAAGTCCCCTATCCCTCTGTCTCTCTTCCTATATCTCTACTTCCCTGTGGAAGAATTTTTTAAAGATTTATTTACTTATTTGAAAGGCGGAATTACAGAGAGGCAGAGGCAGAGAGTGAGAGAGAGAGAGAGAAGGAAAGAGAATCCTCCATCCACTGGGTCACTCCCCAGATGGCCGCAACAGCCAGAGCTGGGCCTATCCGAAGCCAGGAGCCAGGAACCAGGAACTTCTTTGGGGTCTCTCACACAGATGCAAGGGCCCTAGCACAGGAGCAGCCGGGACATGAACCAATACCCACATGGGATGCTGGCACTGCATGTGGAAGATTAGCCCACTATGCCACAGCTCTGGCCCCAGGATTGGAACTTTAAAACTCAGACATACATATACATGAGAAAATAGATTTTGGAGCATTCACTGCAGTCCTAGGAATATTAGTTTTTGAGGATGTTTTAAGTCTGTAGTTCCTGTTCTATTATTCCTGTTCTTAGAAACTTAGAAAAAGGCAATGCTAATGTGTTTCCTAATTTCTAGAAGCATACTAAAAATACAAACTAAAAATTATGACAGATGATATGCCTAAATTATAAGATGATGAAAGCATTCTTTTCCCCCTTTAAAACTACCTCTGTATTGCCACGAATCTCAACTCATCCCCAGGTCTAATAATTGGAAACAAATATGGAAACCAGTAATTGATTAACACTTTAAAAATGAGTCAGGGACAGGAAATACACACAGCAGTTAAGAACTCACTTGGTACACCCTCATCCCATATTGGAGTGCCTGGTTCAAATCCTGGCTCTGCTTCAGATTCCAACTTCCTGATAACGCATTCCCTTCAAGGAGCAGATGATGACTCAAAAGCACGGGTCCCTGGCACCCACACGGGAAACTCAGATAAAGTTCCTGTCTCCTGACTTCCAGAAGCCTTTCCCAGCACTGGATGTTTTGTGCATCTGGGAAGTGAACCAGCAGATGGCAGATTCATTCTCGCTTCTCTCTCTCTCTCTCTCTCTCTCTCTCTCTCTCTCTGTATGTGTATGTGTTGGTATGTATGTGCATGCACACGTTCTGTCTCAAATACAATTAAAGTAAGTAAGTATATTTTCAATGGGGCAGAGATTAATAATGTGAAAAACTGTTAGGGCTCAAGACACTTTCAGTAAAGTAGGGACTATAAGCCCACTGATTAGATATAAATTTCAGGTGCAGCAGAAGTAGCAGAGAGGGGTAAAGATGCCTGTTGCACAAAAGACTTGCCAAAATCATCTTAGACCATAATAGCTGGTTCATGATTATAAAATCAATGTGAATATCAAAATTTGATCTCTCTGAGAATAACCGAATAACCACATCAGTTGCATAAATAAGCCACAGTGATTAATTTTGGGCAAAGTGCCACCTCTTTATGAAATGAACAGCTAAAAAGCTAGTCCTTCTAGACAAAGGCTAGGCAATGTATAAATTTCTCCCATACTATATCTTACTCCCTTCTTTGGGGCTTATGCCTTATAATTTCTATGTATAGTTCACATAAACATTTATTTGTCATAAATTAGCTTATTATTCTTATCTGTTTAACATCTTGGATATTTCTTAGACTTTTATTATAATTAGGCAGTAATGAGCTTCCTTTGTGATAATAATGAATTTTTATTAGTAACATTTTATATGGGTAAACTACCAGATTATTTTGTAATAATCTGAGCTTCAAAAAGTTACTCACCTAGAACTTATTTAGCCTTAATTGCGAAGCATATTTTTGTTATGTTTGGGAGTTGGTTATCTATGACCAAATATATTAGAAATCAATTACAGAATAAAGAGTAAGTGAGCTCTAAAACAATTGATATTGAGATTGAGATCAATTGAAGAATATATAAAGAATGGGGCCAGCTTTGTTGTGCAGTGTGTCGAGTCACTGCCTATGATACTGGCATCCCTTCTCTGGAGTACTGGCTCAAATCCTGGCTGCTCTGCTTCCAATCCAGCTCCCTGCTATTGTGCCTGGGAAAGCAGCAAAACATAGCCCGAGTACTTGGGCCCCTGTTACTTAAGTGGAGACCCAGAAGGAATTCCTGGCTCCTGGCTTTGACCTGGCCCAGCCTGGGTAGTTATGATCATCTGAAAGCCAACTAGCAGGTGAAAGACCTCTTTCTCGCTGTCTCTCTCTCTCTGTTACTCTTTCAAATAAATAAAATGCATATTATAAAAGAATATATAGGGGCTGGCGCTGTGGTGTAGCAGGTAAAGCCAAAACCTGTTTCGCCGGCATCCCATAGGGGTGCTGGTTCATGTCCTGGCTGCTCCACTTCCTTGCTAATGTGTTTGGAAAAGCAGTGGAGGATGGCCCAAGTGCTTGGACCCCTGCACCCACGTGGGAGACCTGGAAGAAGCTCCTGCATCCTGGTTTCAGACCGGCCCAGTTCTGACTATGGCAGTCATCTGGGGAATGAACTAATGGATGGAAGATTCTCTCATTCTCTCCCTCTCTCTGTAACTCTGCCTTTCAAATAAATAAATAGATCTTTAAAAAAAGAATATATAAACAATGTCATCAATTATATGAAAAGCATAAATGCAGTATTATTCAAATATTTGACCTATGTTTATCAATGAATTAAAGTACATAATTAAGCATTATCAAAATAAAGCTTATTGAATATTCATTTTTTCCTTAGTCTTCTTTTCATTCTATTCTTATTCTATATTTGTATTTTTACAACAAATCTTCAAAATGTTCATTTAAAATGCATATTTTGGGGGCTTGCTTTGTGGCATAGCCGGTAAAGTTGCTGCCTATGACTCTACATCCCACATGGGCACAATTTCATGTCCCAGCTGCTCCACTTCTGATGCAGCTCCCTGGTAATAGCCTGGGAAAAGCAGCGGAGGATGGGCCGAGTGTGTGGGTCTTGGCCACCCACATGGGAGACCAGAAGAAGTTACAAGCTCCTGGCTTTGGTGTGGCCCAGCCCTGGCCATTGTGGCCATCTGGGGAGTAAACCAGCAGATGGAAGATCTCCCTCTCTGTCTCTCCTTCTCTCTCTGTAACTCTGACTTTCAAATAAATAAATAAACTCTTTTAAATGCTTCTTAAGAAAATGTATAGATTAAAAAATGTATAGATTAAAAAAATTTGCACCAAAATAAACTTATGTCTTAATTCTATTTTCCACAAACTTTTTGAAGTACCCTCATATATTCAAACTATAAAATATTCATGCACTACACGTAAAGCTCTTTAATATGTTCTGTGAGAAACAGCTCACACAGTACTCACAGGGATATTTATAGCTCTAAATAGATTAGAAAAAAATCCAAAAAAATTTTAAACACGCAAAAATTCAAGAAGCTTGAAAAATAATAACATATTAAATAAGAAGTAGAATATAGAAATTAATGAATATAAATACAGAAATGTTGAATAAGACAGTGGAGCCAAATAACAAAAACAAATTCTTTGAAAAAAAATATAAAGTGGACAATTTTATAACTATCATCAATCACAAAAGAAAAAATAAGTGATACCAGTTAAATAATATTGTATAAAAAGAAAGAATTTAAAGTATATAAGAACACAATAAATAGCATTACCACATGGCAGATGAAAAATGCTTTCTATGTGAAGATATATTTCACCTAATAAACTCAGAAGTAATGTGGTCTGTTTACTTTTTATTTGTTTAACTCTTTATTTAGTGTAACATTAAGCCTCTGGCTATAATGTAAATTAAAAACAAGTTATCTCAAAAATAAAAAGTAAAAATGAAGATTAAAAGCAACAAAAAAGAATGCATATAACCATTAAATTTGAAATTGCAAATGAAAGGGGCCTGCGTTGTGGCACAGTAGGTTAAGCTGCCACCAGGGACACCAGCATCCCATAGGGGAGCTGGTTGGAGTCCTGGCTGTTCCACTTCTGATCCAGCTCCCAGATAATGTGCCTTGGAAAGCAGCAGCAGATGGCCTGAGTGCTCGGGCCCCTGCACCCAAGTGGGAGACCCAGCTGCAGATCTAGGCTCCTGGCTTTGACCTGGCCTGGCCCTGGCCATTGCAGCCATTTGGGGAGTGAACCAGTAGGTGGAAGATCTCTCTCTCTCTCTCCACCCCCTTCCTCCCTCCCTCTCTCCCTCCCTCCCTGTCTCTCCATCTGTCTCTGTCACTCTGCCTTTCAAAGAAATAAAATATAAATTTTTTGGAAAAAAAAAAAGGACACTTGAGCCAAGTGCATCCACACAGAGACAAAGGACATGTTAAATACATGGCAAGTCCAAGATATCAGTGAATACATTCTGTGCCCAAGGAATGTAAAAATGCTATGATGCAAAGGAAAAACTGCCTAACATGCTACCATATTAAGAGAGAAGATTTTTAAAGGCATTTGAACATTTTCTAAGGTACAGAAAAAGCTTTTGGAAAAAAACAATCAATACAAACACATTCAGCAGCATTTAGCAAACTGACTCCTATTTTCCAAAATGTATATGTTAGGAGCATTTCCATTAAAGTAAAAAACACGACATAGCAGTATGCTACCAGAATACATGTACATAATATAAAAACAAAAAAAAGATTCTAGAAGTATCAAAAAGGAATAGAAATTATTTGGCGAAATATAATCCTTTTAGAAAACCCAAGAAAAAGCAATTAATAATTAAAATGAGTCATTTGTAAATGTTTTACTGTGGTAAAACCAAGAGCCTTGGTGGACAAATTATAGAGCATGTAATATAATACATCTGTTGCTATAATGTGAGTGAAAATTAAAGTGAATTTCACTATGTAGTACAACACAATGCTAAATAAAATCAAATCTGAGTCTCAGAAAATTACGCAACCCTCTACAGAAAGCGTATCTTCGGGAAAATTCCCACACGCCTAAATTTGGCTAGTGAAGAGATAGCAGGGTCACTCTGAATTTTCTGTTACGGCTCAGCATCTGTCCCGAGCCCCCTATCTTGTGCCGCAGTCTCGCCATCACACATCACGAATGGGAAGCAAACTCATTCTTTCTAAGGGTACAAGTTTCGAAACTGTCCAGAGCTTACGGGGAGGTGACATTCCCCAAAGCGGACTTCAACGGTGAGCCAGGATACAAAATATGGACTTACCTCCGAGGAGAGAACTTATGGTACCTCCCATTCGGTAACACAGGGTTCGCCGCAAAACCACGGTACCACCCCCGCGGCCACCTTGGAAGGTCCCACGCAAGAGCCGCCGGATATGCTGCCCCCCGACTTCCGCTCCTGGAGTTTACTGGAGTACCGACCTCTGCCAGAGGGGTAGCGTCGAGTCGACGGACCGAGCAGTCCAGGCCTCGCCAGACGGTAAGACCACTGGGTGAGGTCTGAGGAGACCGTCTACCCACAGAAGGAGAGCCCTGTAGTCCCGCGGCTGCCACCAGCCTTAAAAAGCCTCAGGCAGGGGTCACTTGATTTTTTTTTGCCCTGAGACGCCCCCTTCTGGGGTCTCTGAAAAAATTGAACCAGAATACTGACGTTAATCCAGAGGCCTGTGATCAGCCGTATATGAATTGAGTGAAACTGCCCCTCCCCCATAGCGAAGATCCGCGCAGACCACGGCGACCACTGTTAGCCTGGGCAGACGCCACACATAGGCCACTTCTACCCCTAGCGGCTCCGGGTCTGCCTCACGAGTCAGCGAAACGCCCCCTATGGGAGCTGGGTGAGAAAGTCCCGGAAGAGTGGAGAACTTTCTAGAGCGCCGCCTTTCTGTCAGCCCTGGGAGGCTCCTGGCGTGGCTGTAAGGCCTCGGTGCTCAGTTCTGGAGGCCGGCAGGGGGCACAGCGCCACGAAGGCGTACGGGCAGGGAACATGGCGGGCGGGGCTGGCAATAGGAGGTGGGGGGGTGTGACAGGAGACGGAGCGGCGGGGCGAGGAGGGGGGAGAGGTGGGAGGAGAAGCTGCTGCGGGGGTTGGGGGAGCATGGAGGAGGGGATGGGTCGCAGTAGGGGGCAGCTGTGGGGGTAGTAGCTGCAGGGCCACAAGGGGTGGGGTGGGGTAGGGGGTGGAGCCTCGGGGAGGAGGTGTTGGGAGAGTCTGGGGGGTGGATCGCTGGGAGAGGGCGGAGCAGTAGGAGGTGGGGGGACATGGAGGCATAGGGGGAGGGGGAAGAAGAAAGGGGGGGAGGAGCGGGGAGGGGGGTCTGCGGAAGGGGGGAGGAGCGAGAGGAACTGCAAGTAGGGTTGGGGAAGAGGCGCGGGGAGAGGTGTGGGGGGAGGGGGTCCGAGGAGGGGAGGGCGGCATAGGTGCGCAACAGCCTGGGTCTAAGGCTAGACAATTCAGGCAAGCAGAGGGAGCTGTTTTGGGGCTGCTCGGGGGTTAAGTTCAGAACTCTGAGCAGAGGCTGAAGGGACTTTCTCACCCAGGACAATTGGGCCCCACAAAGTACCACTGCCACCACTAGGAGCCCTAATGGCTCATCAGCATGGCTTTCGGGTAAAGGTATACTTTATTTAGTCTTTATTAGTCAGAGGGGTGACTTGGTCTGACAGGGCAGTGGTAGGTCATTGAAGGGAGGTGATCCCAGTCTCTACTGGGATCCCAAGTGCTGACTGAGGGCTGCAGATCCTGCCTTTGTGGACAGTGTGGGGAAGCCCTGGGAATATCTCATTCTGTCAGTCAGTACTCACCTCCCCTCCAACTTGCATACTTTGTGACATCAAGTGAATGCAAGTCTTGGTCTGATTGGTAGAGACCTCAAGTCTGCAGAGGGGATGGTACCAGGCACTATAGCTAAAGGGGGTCATGACCTTGAATATTGAGATGACCCTGGGGGTTTTACAGAGACCTACACAAGCTGCCCTTCCTGATGGGGGCCTTAGGGAAAGTATGTTATTCTGTGGCCTTACTATTTTCCTCTTCCGGAGTCTCGGGAATATGAAGGCATTGCTTTTAAGGGGTAGTTCTCAGGTCAGCTGGGAAAAGGAGAATTGGGCCCTATAGGGAGGGAGTGTGAGGACTGATCAGTCTAATTACCCCGGCATAAAAAGGGTCTCACAGAACTCTGCCATTGCTGCCATCCCAGAGTGTCCCCAGGCATATAGGATCAAATGAGATTTCCTCTCAAATGCTCCTAAGTGTATGTTGAAAAAAATATTCCCAACCCCAGAACAGCAGTGTCGCCACAGGGTCTGGACCTACCAGATACTGTCAACCCCCAGTGAAACGCAGGTCAGGCTGGACAAGTGAAGCCTAAGGCACACTGTAATTATTTCTGTAAGGAAAAGGCACATCAGAGGAGTGAAGTCTCGGGTGTTCCTTGAGAAGTGCCCTCGAGGAAACCTGTGGAGGTGGCCTCTGAGAGCCAACATAGTATCTCTCTGCTGAAGCAGGGATCACACCATCTCATCCTGTTTGTTCCAGGCCACTGCCTCGCCTGCCCTCTGTCCCATCCTCCTGCCTGCCGTCTCTGAGCAAAGTCATCATGCCCCGGGGTCAGAAGAGTAAGCAGCGTGCCCGTGAGAAACGTCGCCAGGCACGAGGACAACAGGAGAGTGTGGAACATGCTCAGGCCACTGTAGTAGAGGAAGAAGAGTCGCCCTCTTTCTCAGCTTCCAATACCGAAGATATTATCGAAGAGCCACTTGCTGCTGGAGCACCCAGCAATGAGCAAGAGCCTGAAACGGCCACTGGTGCTGCTGCAGTTGTTTCATACGCAAGATCTAAAGAAGGCACCAACAACCCAGGTAGAGAAAGGCCAAGTGCCTCACAGGCCCGGGCTGCCATGAAGCACTTGCAAAGTGGCCCTCTAGCTGAGAGGGTTGCCATGCTGGTGCATTACCTGCTCTACAAGTATCAAGTGAGAGAGTCTGTTACCAAGGCAGACATGCTGAAAAATGTAGTCCAGATGTACAAGCATCACTTCCCTGAGATCCTGAAGAAAGCCTCGGAACGCCTGGAGCTGGTCTTTGGCCTTGATATTAAAGAAGTGGATCCCAACAGAAGCATTTATGTCCTGGTCAACAAATTGGAGCCAAACTGCAACGCGAGAGTGACTGATAACAGAGGTGTGCCGAAGACAGGCCTGCTGATGATTATCTTGGGTGTGATCTTCACAAAGGGCAACTGTGCCACCGAAGAGCAAGTCTGGGAAGTGCTGAATATGATGGGCGTATATGAAGATAGCATTCACTTCATTTTTGGGGATCCCAAGAAGCTCGTCACCGAAGATTTGGTGCAGGACAGGTACCTGGAGTACCGCCAGGTGCCCGACAGTGATCCTCCACGCTATGAGTTGCTGTGGGGTCCAAGATCTTATGCTGAAACCAGCAAGATGAGAGTCCTTGAGTTTTTGGCCAAGATCCATGATACCGTGCCCAGTGCCTTCCCAGACTGGTATGAAGAGGCACTGCAAGATGAGGAAGAGAGAGCCCAAGCCAGAGTTGCGGCCAGGGCTCGCATTAGTGCCTTGGCCAGAGCACGTTCCAAGGCCTTGACCAGCAGCCTTCCTTGCCCCAAGTAAAGGCTAAAGAAGATACTTTACTATTTTTGAAGAGGACAGTTCATGAATTAATGTTCTCACTAGTAAAGTATCGGGAGATGCTGTGTTCCTATGTTCCTGTTTTGTGTGTTAACTTGGAAATTTGTTTAAATGTTGCATCTTTTAATTGAAAGTTTATGTAACTTCTGAATTCAAATTTATGAGTGATATGTCATATGCTTATTGATGTTTAAAATGTTTTGAAAGTATGAATTTTCCTATTTATGTAATGAATTAGGAAAACTCCGATTTTATTTAGTGATGCCAAGCAAGATAAAATACTAATGGAAATGTGAAAGGATTAAGCAGTAAAATGGTTGGGATTAGAGAAAAAAGTAAAAGATGATAACTTTTGCATTCCATTTCACTTTCAGTCTGTTTTGTAAAAGTAAGAATTATATACTTGGATATGATTAACTTCTTCAAGAATGTTGGAGAAATTAATAAATTACACTTCTTGAAAACTGTCTCATTTGTTTCGCAAACATTACTCAAGCACTTGCTTTTTGGAAGACTCAGTACTGTTAGGCAGGGAGAGGGATATGGGCCTGCTAAGTGGGGTCCCATGCCTGGGAAGCTTTTTTTATGGTAACATTCCAGACAGGAGACTGGGGGAGAAAAATCCGAAGTTCGCCCTGAATGCACAAAAAGCTCCAGTCTGTGCGAAGGCAGACACTCAGTTTTCTGCCTCAGTGCCCGTCTTTATCTGTCAGGTGTACTTCATTAGCTATCGTCTGAACTCTTTTCTTGAGAAGACAGAGATCACCAGCCAGCCTAACCAAGGATACTCTTAGCAGGTGGTCTGCTTCTCAGGAGAAATTAGGGATGGTCCTATTTGCCTAGGCAAAACTCACTTTTAGTGCCCTCTGGTGATGCAGCCATAGCTCTTTTCACATTTAAGGAAGTGAAGCAGATTTGAGAAGTGCCAAGGGCCGGTGCCGCGGCTCACTAGGCTATTCCTCCGCCTTGCGGCGCCGGCACACCGGGTTCTAGTCCCAGTCGGGGCGCCGGATTCTGTCCCAGTTGCCCCTCTTCCAGGCCAGCTCTCTGCTGTGGCCAGGGAGTGCAGTGGAGGATGGCCCAAGTCCTTGGGCCCTGCACCCCATGGGAGACCAGGATAAGTACCTGGTTCCTGCCATCGGATCAGTGCGGTGCGCCAGCCACAGCACGCTGGCCGCGGTGGCCATTGGAGGGTGAACCAACGGCAAAGGAAGACCTTTCTCTCTCTCTCTCTCTCACTGTCCACTCTGCCTGTCAAAAAAAAAAAAAGTGCCAAGCTTCAACTTCCAGCTATACTGGTAATGGTACTAGTACTGGGGATATCTGGCTAATCAAGACCCACTCGTGTACACTGAATTCTAAGAACAGCTGTCATGTAAAAAATAATGGTGAGATTAAACCATAAGATGTAAAGAACAAGTCAAAAGAACGTCGGAGATAATATAACAGCAACCAAGTGAAAAATGTCTTGAGGCCAGTGAGTTGGGGGCCTGGGGAAACTAAACTCTTAAATGTGAGTCACTTTTAAGTTAAGCTGAATGGTCGCTTAGATGAGGCTGTGGCAATGGCAGTCAGGCCAGATCCTTAAAAAGGTGTGTCTAGAGTTAAAAAATTAATGCCTGGAAGGTGTCCTGCATCCTTTTCCAGTGTCCTTTGCCCAGTGTAATTACGCACAGTGCACAAACTATGTGTTTCATGCACATCAGGTTCTGGGAGTTTCTGAGAAATGTTGATACCACCCCACATGAGTGTGCTCAGAAGGCATTCTGCTGAAAGTATTTTCTCTGGTGTGGAAGAAACAAAGCTCTCTACATTTAAAATGCCCACTGCGTTTTATTAGGTTGTCCAAAGTATGCTTTGGCAAGCTCTTTAAGTGAAGGCCAGGTTTTTAAAAGTATTCATTTATTTGAGAGGCAGGAGTGGGGGAGAGAAACAGCTCCCACCCACTGGTTCATTCCCCAAATGTCTGTAAAGGCGAAGGCTAAAGCCAGGAGCCTGGAACACAATTCAAGTATCCCACATGGGTAGCAGGGACTCAGTAACTGAGCCATCACTGGTGCTTCCCAGGGTCTGCATTAGCAAACAGGAAGCTGGGATCAAGATCTGCAGCCTGAAATTGAACCCTGGTACTCGAGTATGGGATTTTTTAAAAAGATGTATGTATTTGAGAGGCAGAGTGATGGGGATAGAGAAAGAGGTCTTCCATCTGCTGGTTCACTCCCCAAATGGTCACAATGACCTGGGCTGGTGCAGAAAGAAGCCAGAAGCTTGGAACTGTATCTGAGTATCCCACATAGGTGGCAGTGACACTGTTGGGAAGGTGAAGATACCAAGTGTCCTCACCATTCTGTGTGTTCCTCTATGGCAGCCATTGTCATGTTAACAGGCTCACCTGCTTGCTAGCTGCCCGCAACTGTGTTAATGTAATCATTTGGCCCTGAGCCACAATGTGTGTAGGCCCATATAAACAACTTGGAGGGGGCATGGGTAAAAGTGGCTGCTGGTGGATGGATATTGACACATGGACGTGGCTATATGTGAATACACATAGATGTCTGTGTGTGAGTCTGCTGCCACAGACATAAAGGTGGCAATGTACTGTAGCCCCACTGCCATGGGGGCTAGTGGCTGTTCCTTGTGCATTTCTCACCACCATTGTTAGTAAAGGAGATACAAACCCATAAACGTCTCTGAGTTGTTCTCTGACCTGTTGGAATCTGGATCTGCTTGTCCTGGGCCCTAAGCCCTGGGTATACGCTTAGATGTTGGCAAGTTTCCTTTCTGGCCAGTACAGAATCGTTTGCTCCCTTGGAGGCTAGAATTCAGGAGTGGCTAGCCATAAGTATGTGGTGCTTTGTGGCTGTGGCCTTGTGGGCCCAAGTGACTCCCCAGGAGTGGGCTGGAGTAGGTGGCCCCCATTAGTACAGAGAAGGCATTACATGTACTCAGAGTACAACGGGGGCCACCAGGTGGGTCTTCCTAATTGGCTTGTGGGCAGGAGGCAATGGGGCCTGCTGGCTGCCTTAGAGGAAGCAGAAATGGATCAGAGGGAAACCCAGATGACAGCTGATGCTGTGGTGTGAGTCCTTCTCGATGCCTTGTGGGTAGAGGATAATGTTGAGTTGCAGACAAAATGCCAAGAAAAGAGCTGGCAAACACCTCAGGGAGGAAAAAATGAAAAAAAAAATCGATACTGAGAGCAGCCATGAGGAGCTCCAAGGCCACACACTCCATCTCCCTTCCTTCTGAGGAAGGGGTGGGAAGAATGAAGTGGCAGCTGGAGCAGCTGTGGGAGTGGCAATGAGAGACCTTGAATCAGACAGCCCTAATGAAGCAACAAGTAACAAGTAAGGGAGCTGCAACACCCAGGAAAAGGAACCAAAGACCTAGAAAAAGGTAAAAATGCCTGCTACAAGAAAAGCTGCTGGCAGCTTGTGAGGGTGGGTGAGGCCGCTGATCTCAGCACCCTTGGCTGTAAGTTCCAGGCCCTTGGGAATATTTGTGGGCGACAGGGAGGGATGTTCTGTCCTCTGCAAGTTCCTACTGGCTTTGTCCCTGCAATAGGATCCATGGCATAGCCCCTTTAAGAGCCCTGGGTTCCAGCACCCAGACTTGCAGCATGTTCTCTCTCAGTGGGGCGGTTCCACTCAGTTATGCGAGGATTACAGGCGAATTCTCCCTGGTACTGGGCACAGGGCTGGATGTGCCCACTAGGGGCTTCAGTGCCAGGGCCAGGCAGGAGCCTGAGGCCTCACCAAAGGTGAGCACCAGTCGGTGCTGCACTCCCTCCCCGTGGTGGGGATTGGATGGTGGCTACACTGGAAATGGCACAAACAGACCTGCACAAAGACCTATGGTAACGGAGAGGGTGAGCACTCTTCTAAGAAAACCATTTAGGTACCCAACCAGAGCATCTAAGGTGAGGACCACCTGGGCCTTCAGATCTTTGTAAAACAGTGGGCCATGACCACCTGAGAGACAAGATCCAAAGCCTGGGCAGCACACAGCTGGCACAGAGGGTGATGCTGCAACTGCTGCAGCCCCAAAGCAGCTGGTGGGAGATGGAGAAAAGGCCATACAGCTGATGGGAGGTAGAGATGGAAGAAATTGTCCTCTGTGTTCTGGGAGGAGGGGTCACCGACCCTTGGCTACATCCAGTGCTGGAGACAACCTGGCAATTGTAATGATTGAGTCCTCTGGTGGTGAGGACAATACTATACCTCTGAAGTTGTTCAAGACTTCTGAGTTCACCCACTTATGGAATATAGGGCTGGACAAAATCCTGTTCTTGGGGCTAAACCCAAAGCAATGGTTGTCACTGGTTAAGCAGTCAGCCTTGTGGCAATGGCACAGCACCACCTTATGTCATGATTTAATAGGATTAACTTGTGACTCTTTTACAGATTTGAAAGCAATTATATTCATTTTGCTGAGCCATCTAGAGTCACCTCTTGAGAGGTAGCAAATAGACTTTATTGGACTTCTGCCCCAAGCAGATGGATACAGCCCGATGGCTACAAATATCCTGATGGACTGGATACCTTTGCAGTGGTGACCAACCAATCAGCTTGTTGGGTATGCACTGAGTTGCCTGCTGGCTTTGCCTTGAAAGGTAGCCATAGCCACTGACCACACTGGACTTGGTTATGAAACCACACTTAGACTCATGCGAAGACCTTAGTCCAGGAATAGTAAATAAAAGCCAATCAGGTTTGGGTTAGTCTATATTATCTCTTATAGATTGTTGTTGTAACTTGTAGTATTGTTATGGCTTTTGGATGTAGTGTTCCACACCCCAGGTGTACTCCTTGGACAGGAACTTTTCTGGAAGATAATGTACATATAGATTGTGAGGTGAGGAAACTTGAAGGGGTGAAGTGTTGGGAAGGTGACACAAATTCTTGTAGCCCATACTCATTATAAATAACATATCCTCAAAAAGTTATATATAGTATATAACTTAGTTTTATTTTATAAGCAATGTTTTGGCTGATCTGTGTGCCATATCATAGAGTGCTACATATTCTCTGACATATTTTTGTTTTTAAAAAGTCACAGAGCAGATTTTGGTAGGTTCTGAGGTCAAAATGACACAGTAATAATTGCCAATTATTAAAGATGCCATAAATTCCAGGCACTGTGCCAGGAACATTCTTATATTGTACACCCCAGGAATCCTTGATGACAGGCCTTCTCCAGCTCACTTCACAAAGCCCCATAGATTTTTGCGTTTTTTCTGATTTCCCTTGAATCCTAAGTGTCAGAATTAGAAGCCTGGTCTGAATTTGCTTAGAGTTCACATTGTGCCATTCCTTCTTTCATGAGGCAAATGCCCTCTTTTGATTCATTTCTCTTCTTACTGCTCCACAATGTCTCCAGTCAGTGCCCAGTTGGCACATACCCTACACTCAGCAATTCACAAATTACTCTGCTGTTTGCTTGAGTCTGGCCAGTGGGCCCTTGTGCCCAAATCTGGATCTGGAGCTGCTGTCTAGCTCTTGCCTACTTCCTTCCATAAAGGCTCTACCTGCTCCCTGTGGCAAAGAAGTCCCAGAATAACCTTCATTCCCTGATGGGAACGGGGCAGATGTCTTAGCACAGGGGGTCAAGCCCCTGTTTGGACACCTGTATCCCATATTGTAGTGCCAATTCCAGTCCAAGCACCTATGGTTCCAATCCAGCTTCTTGCTAATGCATCTTCAGAAGGCAGCAAATGATAGCTCAAGTGCTTGGGCTCTTTCCCTCTGTGTGGAAGATCTGCATGTGGTTTCTGGCTCCAGGCTTTGGCCTGGTCCAATCCTGGATATTGCGGGCATTTGGGAAATAAACCAGTGGATGGAATTTCCAATCTCAATCTCTCTCTCTCCCTCTCTCTCTCTCTCTCTCTCTCCCTCTTTCAAGTAGCAGAGAAATAAATAAATAAAAAAATTTTTAAATTCCTTGCAATTGTGGTGTAGCAGGTAAAGCTGCTGTCTGCAGCTCTGGCATACCATATGGCCCTAGCTGCTCTACTTCCGATCCAGCTCCCTGGTAATGCACCTGGTAAACCAGTAGAAGATGGCCTGAGTGCTTGGGCTCCTGCACCTATGTGGGAGACCTGGAAGAAGCTCCTGGCTCCTGGCTCCAGCTCCTGCCATTGAGGCCATTTAGAGAGTGAAGCAGTAGATGGAAGATATCTCTCTCTGTAACTCTGCCTTTCAAATAAATAAATATTTAAAAAATGTCTCTCTGGCAGATATGCCAGCTTTTCTAAGAAAAGAGAAAGTAATCATCACCATAATTCTCCTGACTCTTGTCTGTATCTCTCCGAGGTAACTAACTTGGTGCCCAAGAGCACCTGCTAAAGTGTTTGTGTTTGTTCACTGGGGAGTGGGGCAAAGACTCACAAGTTGTGATTTTGTATATGCTCCAACAGAACAAAGAAATGTCTGCCTATTGAGATTATAGACTATTGAAAAGTTCAATGCAGAGAGATGCTACTGACTGAAGAGTCAACCCTCCCTGTTGAGATTCATAATATCATTTAAAAAAACGATCTTGGATTTGAAAACTCCTGTCATCTATAGGCCCTAGAAAACACTGTTGAATAGAAAGGTTACTTGATAGTCTAAGAAACTCCTCAAAGAGCTAAGAAAGCTATTGTCATAACAAGAGTAACTTTTTATTTTAAAGATTTATTTATTTATTTGAAAAGCAGAGTTGAGAGAAAGAGGGAGAGGGAGAGGGAGAGGGAGAGGGAGAGGGAGAGGGAGAGGGAGAGGGAGAGGGAGAGGGAGAGGGAAAGAGAATCTTACTTCTGCTGGTTTACTACCCAAATGGCAGCAATGGCTATGGCTGGGCTAGAATGAAGCCAGGAGCTAGGAGTTTCTTCCTTGTCTCCTACATGGATACAGGGGTCCAAGCACTTGGGCCATCTTCTGCTGCTTTCCCAGGCACATTAGCAGGGAGTTGGATTGGAAATGGAGCAGCTGGGACTTGAACTGGTGCCCATGTGGGATGCCAGTATAGAAGGTGGTGGCTTATCTCCATCTTTCTGCAACATCCATTCTTTCTGTTTCATTCAGCAGCAATCATGAAGAACCTGTGCTGAAATATGAAGCTATGTAATGAAAACAGCTTAGATCTCTGGGTCACCTTACAGCAGAGACCCTCTGCCAATCCACAGAATATTTAACTTGCATAAGAGATAAAATTTGACTGTTAAGCCATTCAGATTTCAGGCTTTTTTTTCCATTACATCTTATATGAACTTTATTTATATAGTACACAGCTACTATTTTATTGCTAGTCTTAATGAAAGTTTTTTTATTTTATTATTTTTTTATTTTTATTTTTTTGACAGGCAGAGTGGACAGTGAGAGAGAGAGACAGAGAGAAAGGTCTTCCTTTGCCCTTGGTTCACCCTCCAATGGCCACCGCGGCTGGCGTGCTGCGGCCAGCGCATCGCGCTGATCCGATGGCAGGAGCCAGGTACTTATCCTGATCTCCCATGGGGTGCAGGGCCCAAGCACATGGGCCATCCTCCACTGCACTCCCTGGCCACAGCAGAGAGCTGGCCTGGAAGAGGGGCAAACGGGACAGAATCTAGCGCCCGGACCGGGACTAGAACCTGGTGTGCCAGCGCCGCAAGGTGGAGGATTAGCCTATTGAGCCGCGGCGCCGGCCTTAATGAAAGATTTTAATTACAAATATTCTTGTTGTCACAAAAGAGTCCAACAATACAAAACAATCTCAATTCTTCCTTCTTACTATGTTCCTCCAAAATGCAGTCCCTCCTCAAAGGTAGTCATATTAAAGTATCTTGCATGCAGCATTTTAAAATGTATTCTAGGGTTTCTATTACATACATGTGCTAGCAAAATGCATTGTGAGTAGTTACCACAAATTAACAACTGTACATATTTGTCTGCTTCTTATCCTTGTCACTGAATAACATGAATTCAGAATCCTTCAGGGAGGGGACCTGCAGCACTGCCATCTCAGACTGGAATGATGGTGAGTGTTAGGAAAAGAGACATAGAACAGATAGGGAATAGAATATGAATGTACAGCCAGACCAAATTTATTCAGAGAAAATAAATCTGCAGAGGTGAGTGACCAACTGCCAGTGTGCACATTGACAGAACACACAGCAGGAGGCCCTGGCCCCAAGGGCCACCCCTTTTTATATCTTAGGAGGGCTAGGGGTGGGGGTGGGGGTAGGGGGCAGCAGGAGGAGGGGAATTCCTCAGAGTTGGTTTTTCATATGGCCACTGGGCCTCCCAACTGGGGAAGAATGGGAATGTGGAGGTAGGGTGTAAAGACAATAGGGTGTGAGACCCAATTGAGATTCAAGGGCAAGGAATAAATTCCAATGCTACCTCTCTTTTGGGCAATGAGCAAGAATGGCTGAGGCTTATGTCTTTGTTCATCAGTGAGTACTGGCTGCTCCGGCTTCTGATCCAGCTCCCTGATAATGCTCCCAGGGAAAGCAGCTAAAGATTCTGTAAATGCTTGCTTGGTCTCCTGCCACCCACATGGGAGCCCCAAGATGGAGTCCCAGGCTCCTGACTTCAGCCTGGGCCAGCCCCGGCCATTGCAGCCATTTGAGGAGTGAACCAGCAGTTGGAAAATCTCTCTCTCTCTCTGCTTTTCAAATAAATCTGAAAAAAGAATCTTTCTATCACACATATATAGACACACCTTACTCTTTCAGCTATTCCCTAAAATTCTAAAGTATATAGGAGCCATAATAAACAGAACCAATCTTCTGATGGACACACAAGTTGTTTCCCATTTGTTGGTATGATTAATAGAATTATTACCTGCATGAAAGAACATTAATTCGTAGACAACCTTGCATGTTTTAGGAAAGATTAGAAAAGTGAAAATTGAATTAAAGTGGAAAGACTGATGATTATAAATTTTATGAATATTGTTGCTATTCTTTTACAATAGTGCTGTGCCAATTTTTATTTTCACATATTAATGTGTGTGAATAAATTAAACTCTTGGGGGGCATTTTATCAATCTTTTAAATTCTGGTGAAACTTGATTGAAAATATATTGTCTCATTGTTATTTTCATTTATATTTCTTCATTTTTTAAGTAGGTTGAACAGAAAAGATAACACAATCCTACATCCATACAAAGCAAGATACCTGCAGTGGTGTCTCAAGAACCAGGATTGCTCTTGGTGCATGCTTTAAAATTCTGGCATGTCAGTAAAACATTTCTGTTTACTTTGAGAAGGAAGAATTTGGTCAGAATGACCAGGTGAAGAAAACAAGCTTATACAAGACAAACTCAGCTAATGAGGGACATCAGGAGGACCAGGGATAGCACAGCCTCCAGAATCCATGAGAGGTCAAGTCCAGAGAGCACAGGGCAGAGATCTGTATTCAGATTTCAGCACAAGGTAAAGAAGGGACCAGAAGGAAAGATAGGGGCACTGGTGGCACACTGGAAAACTTTTATGAAAAGGCTTGGGACTCTCTGAATCCTCATTATGAGCAAGAAGTTGTAGGATTATCTGCAGGGGCAGATTTATTGGATGAGAGGACCAGAGGCACACCATAGACCCCACATGCTCTTAGAATCTCCACTTCCCGCTTGTCAGACCGACTCTAGCTAGCTCTCCTGCATCACCCACAGTTGGTGTTAATGGATTTCTTCACTGCTCTGGTGATCTGTGCATCCTTTTTCATGTACCAGGACTGAGGGCTGTGCTGCTGTTTGGTAAGAAATGGTACTTTTCCTTCTGTGTATGTGGCCTTCCCTTCACTAAGATTGAGATTGTGCATGTGGGAGGGATTGGTGATGAACAATGGGTAAAAGAGGAAGAGCAGTACCAGTGAAGGCTAGAGGGGAATAGGCAGCTGCAAGGACTGGGAGACTTGAGGAAGAATTCCCTGAGGCTAATTATCTCTACCTTGATCAAAGATCCTGCCATTTTCTGCAGCTCAGACTGCCTCTCATTAGTCCTGAATTCTTTGCAGAATAATGAGTGGATTTTCTGTGGTTGTGTCTGGTTGAGGGGGCCTATCTTCAATGCAAACATTTCCAAGCTGGTTGGAGTACCATTGCAGATGGTGCAATTCATTGTTCAGTTGGTTAGGGGCAGGGGAATCACAAACCCAAATCTCTTTTTAAATTCGTATTTATTTGAAGGGGGGAAGAGAGAAAAAGAGAGGGGAGGAGGGAGGGAGGAGTGGAGGGAGAGAGAGAGTGAGAAAAATCTTCCATCTGCTGGTTCACTCCCCAAATGGCCACAATCCCCAGGGCTGGGCCTGGCCAGGCTGAAGCCAGGAGCCTGAAACTCCATGTGGTTCTTCCACACGGGCGGCAGTGGCCCAAACACTTGAACCATCTTCTGCTGCTTTCCCAGGCACATTAGTAGGGAGCTGGATTGGAAACGGAACAGCCAGGACTTGAACCAGCGCTCACACAGGTTGCTGACATCGCACGCAGTGGCTTAACCCACTGTGCCACAACCCCAGCCCCAAAATCTCTGTCTTTATAATTGCTAGAACCCTGACTTAATTGAAATGAAAATTTTTTTAAAGGATTATATACTAGGCGTGCCTGAAGGTAGTACATGATAGTAGTAAAATTTGCGTCTTCTTTCACTGTGAGGTGAGAGTGTTGGCTCACATGTCATCTTCAGGCCCACAGAGAACGGGGATCCCAGAGTCCAAAAGAAGTGTAGGCCAAGACTCTTAGGATGTTCTGAGAGAATCACCCACCCCAGAGCAGGGGGTCCAGCCCAGAGCCCACGACCGCTGCTAGCACTTCTAACCCCATGCCTGCAGATCTGACCGGAGCACCTCCTGATATCATCCCTGGAGACTGGGAATGGAGGATTAAAGGGTGGAGTGGCTGGAAAGGATGACCTTGGTTTAAGGCTGGCTGACTTAGATCAGGAGAAGGAGTCGTCCCACATCTCCCACTCATGTGTCAATGAAAGACATCTATGCAAGTTCTGTCAGAGTTTCCCACTCTCACACGACAGAGGCCACCACATAAGAGAGCTTCATTCCTCCTCTCAGCCCTGAGAGGCCTCATATAGGGCTGGCGTAAATTAGCTTCCCCAACTCCTGCCTCTGAGTTGTCAGAGAAGCTAAGACAATGATTTGAGTAGCGTGGAACATCAGGTCAGCAGAGAGTTTCAGGAATGAGTTGCAGACACTGCCCGAAATTACAGTAAAAACCTTAACAAAGTGAGATTTGAAGGTACCCCCTATATCAGAAGAGAGAAGGCCAATAGAATCCCATCCCCTGTGTAAACCCTGGGGGACCTTGGATAGGAAGTATCTCAAGTAACACTCTTTGGATTTCAAGGATTCAGAGATAGGTTTCCTTGTCAGATAGCAAAGTTGGGGAGGCTCCCAGGCCTTCAAGCAGTAACAGCTGATCCTGAATAATATCTGAGGGAATCCCCTACCCCAACCCGGAAGAGCCTCACGGAATGGAATTCAAGCTTGTCTGACCTAAAAGGCCGTTGGTGGGCGTGGCCAGATAAAACCTACCCTGAGTTCCGCCTTTGGCGTTTCAGGAAAGCGAATCACAGAGTGAGAAGGGGCAGTGCTAAGTTGGCAGGGGGAGGAGTCCCAAGCCCTGCCAGAGGGTAAAGGACCCTTTATGAGGTGTCAGGGTGTTCCCTGACCCAGCGTGAGGGTCCCACAGAGTCCCGCCCCTGCGGTCAGCGGTAGCAGACCCGGGGCAAAGAGATTTAAGAAAAGTACAGCAGTACAGCCACAGGCCAGCAGATGGAAGAGTCTCAAGCTTTAACAGAAGCGAAGGTAAGGACCCTGAGATATGAGGGAGCCCCTCACCCCACAAAAGAGAAGGGTTTGTACAGAGTCCCGCCCCTGCCAAGGACCTAGGGAGGTCTCGGGTGGGAGTGGCCGAATGTGACACATTCTGAATTCTGTTACCAACCTCCCAGAAAAGTGAAGGGCTTTTGGCTGTCAAAGGAATTATTTCCCGGTCTTGAAAGGCAAGTAATATATAAATATTAAGTGTAGGGTCCCCCAGAAGATAGGGGACCCTACGGATTCCTGATAGACCCTGGCAGAGATGGCCCGATGAAGCATTCTCCAAGTTGTTCTGGTGAGAGCTCAGGGATATGAGGCTGTTAGACTAGAGTGTCAGTTTCAGGCCAGCAGAAAAGGAGTCCCAGACACCGTAGTACAAGAGTACCAAAGGGGAGGATCCTGAGTTCAGAGGGAATCATCCTCTCAAGGTCAAGAGGGGCAGGCACTGTGTCCCATCTACACTGTCAACCCTGAGTGATTCAGGGGTAGATATGTGGAGTGGAGGTGTCTCTAATGTCTTCCTTTGGGATCTCAGGGATGTGAGGATCTTTCTCTGATGAGATAAGCCTCAGGTCAGCAGAAGGTGTAGTCCCAGGCCTCATCAGATATCAAGGAGGGGGCCCTGAAGGAAGAATGAGAACCTCAAATACTGAGGAATAAACAGGGACTCAGGTCAGCATTGTGGCGCAGCCAGTTCAATCGCTGCCTCCACCACCAGTGACCATATGAGCACTGGTTACAGTCCCAGCTGCTCCACTTCCAATCCACCTCCCTGCTGATGCTCCTGGGAATGCAGCAGAAGATGGCCCAAGTGCCTGGGCCCCTGCCACTATGTAGGAGACCTGGTTGCAGTTCCAAGCTCCTGGTTTTCTGGCACCACCCCAGCCGTTTGCAGCCATTTGGGGAGTGAACCAGCATGTGGATATCTCTCTCTCGCTCTCTTGCTCTCTCACTCTCTTCCTCTCTGTCACTCTGCCATTTAAATCAATAGATAAATCTTAAAAAAATAGAGTCTCTTTATTTTTATCCTTCATCTTCTGTCATCCCAGGTGCCCCAGGCAGATGTGGTAAGATGAGTTTCTCCTCCAGGATAAAAGGAAGATGGGGGTGTTGAAATGAGGGATCAATTTCAGAACAGCAAAGTAGAAGGATTCAGAACCTTACAGAAACCAAGATGATGGTCCTGAATGTGAATTAAGAGAAATCTCCCTACCCAATAGCAAAGGGACTTCCACAAAGCCTAGACCTGCCAGACCTTGCTGTCATTACCCTTGTAAGCCCCTAGCAGATCTGACAGTTAGCAGTAAAATACACACCCTGCTATTTCACAGGGTAGTCAGGGCACAAGCAGAGCAGAGAATAAGACCTTGTGCATTCCTTGAGTAGTGGATACAAGAAAACTTGCAGAAGAGCCATGGATAAAGCCAAAGTGCTGTCCTTTTGGTGAGTAGGCGCACACCGTCTCCTTCTCTCTCCCCCAGGTCACTGGTTCACCTGCTGTTTTGTCTGCTGCACCTGAACAGACTCATCATGCCTAGAGGGCAGAAGAGTAAACTCCGTGCCCGGGAAAAACGCCGTCAGGCCCAAAAAGATCCCCAAAATCTGGTGGATGCTCAAAGATCTGAGTATTCCCCCTCTTCATCTGCTCATTCCAATGATATTCCCCAGAGTTCACTTACTGGAACACTTAGCAACCCCCAAGGCCCTAAGACAGTCACATTCCCCACCACTACTGCTGCAGCTGCTCCAGCTACAAGATCAAATGAAAACACCGCAAGGCCAGGGTCCACACAAAGCCCATCAGCCATGGAGAATTTCCCCAACGGCCCTGTAGATGAGAAGGTAGTTATGCTGGTGCATTACTTGCTGTACAAGTATCAAATGAAAGAGCCAATTAGTAAGGCAGAAATGCTGAAAAACATAATCCAAGTATACAGGAACCAGTTCCATGAGATCCTGAGAAAAGCTTCTGACCACCTGGAGCTGATATTTGGCCTTGACTTGAAGGAAGTGGACCCCAACAAGCATATCTATGTGCTCATCAACAAATTGGAATCAAATTGTGATGTGAGTTTGAGTGATGAAATAAGAGTCCCCAAGACTGGCCTGCTGATGACAATTCTGGGTGTGATCTTTACAAATGGCAATTGTGCCACTGAGGAGAAAATCTGGGAAGTGCTAAATATGATGGGGCTATATGATGGGAGTGTGCACTTTGTCTATGGAGACCCTAGGAAGCTCATCACCAAAGACTTGGTGAAAGAAAAGTACCTGGAGTACCGGCAGGTGCCCCATAGTGATCCTCCACGCTATGAATTCCTGTGGGGTCCAAGAGCTCATGCTGAAACAAGCAAAATGAAAGTCCTAGAATTTTTAGCCAAGATCCACAGTACAGTTCCCAGTGCCTTTGTATCCGAGCATGAAGAGGCTTTAAGAGATGAGGAAGAGAGAGCCCAAGCTAGAATTGCAGCCAGAGCTCGCGTTAGTGAGAGAGCCAATGCACGTTCCACAGCCATGCCTGGAAGCACCTCTAACCCCTAATAAAGTCTGAGACAGATTCTTCACTTTGTGGTTGAAAAGAGTCATGCATATTCTAAGCAGCAGAAGTTCAAGGTGGGGCTGGGGACAGCATAGTCTATAACATGTTTGTTCTCATGTTCTATGTGGTAGCCTTGGATAATTTTTAAAAGATATTACTCCCTTTAATAGTAGCTCCAGAATCCAAGCTTATGAATGACAATGCTCAAAATTTTTTCTGCATATGAGATTTGAGAGTGATTTATTATTTTGTGAATCAAATTGGGAAACTATCTTATTTAGTGGTTTGTAACAAGATAGTGTGAAAATGAATTAGGCATTTCTTTGGAAACAAAATAACTCAA
This sequence comes from Oryctolagus cuniculus, assembly GCF_051225735.1. Classification (NCBI taxonomy): domain Eukaryota; kingdom Metazoa; phylum Chordata; class Mammalia; order Lagomorpha; family Leporidae; genus Oryctolagus; species Oryctolagus cuniculus. Next base: position 13,831,420 of record NC_142888.1, read on the forward strand.
TAGTGTGATATCTGGGGTCATGAAACAGAGAAGAAAGGTAAAAGCTAATTATTGTAGTCTCTATTCCCCTTAATTCTATGATTCTGTGAAATTAACAGATATATACTTTGATATGCATAGGTCATACAAAAATATAGGATTCATTGTGTTGTAACAAATTAGGCATCTTGCATACTGGTTCATTTATTCCCCAAACATTATTCTAGTGTTTGTTTTTTGGAAACCTTTGTACTGGTAGTAAGAATGGCAGGATGTAATATTATTTTATATAAAGAATATGATATATCCTAAGATCTAAAGGACAAATCAGAAGACCGAGTAAGCAGGTTGCAGAAGGGATGTCTAAATAAAAACATCTGGTGTAAATGCCTTGAGGCAGAGAGGTTTAGGGCGATGGGAAACTACAAGTCCTTCAGTGTGAGTTGATTTTTTTTTTTTACTTTTTAAATATTTATTTATTTATTTATCTGAAAGAGTTACAGAGAGGGTGGGGGACAGACAGAGAGATATTTGATCTGCTGGTTCACTCAGCAAATGGCTCCTATGGCTCCAATGGCTGGGGCTGGGCCAGCTGGAAGCCAGGAGCCTGGAACTCCAATCAGGTCTCCTCCATGGTGGCAAGCGCCCAGGTACTTGGGTCATTTGCTGCTGCTTTCCCAGGTGCATTAGCATGGAGGTGGATTGGAAGTGGAGCAGCCAGAAAACAAACAGGCACCACCACTCCCAAGTCAAGCTTCTTGCTAATGTGCACCCTAGGTGGTAGCATATGATGATTCAAGTACTTGGGTCTCTGCCACCCATGTGGGAGACCTGGATTGAGTTCCAGGTTCCTGGCTCCTGGCTGGGCCAGCCTTAGCTCTTGTAGCACTTAGGAAATGAATCAGCAGATGGGAGTCTCTCTCTTTCTCTCTCTCTCTCTCTCTCTCTCTTTCTCTTTCTCTTTCTCTTTCTCTTTCTCTTTTTCTTTCTCTCTGTCTTTAAAATAAATTTTAAATACTTTTAAAAAAAGAAAACTACTTATAGAAGTTGTTTGTGATAACGGATAAACCAGGTAGAAATTTTCACCAGAGGCATGAAGGTATTTTGTGCTCCCCCTGAACACACTCCACACAAACTATGTGTCTCATTTTTTAAAGATTGAGTTTATTTATTTGAAAGAGTTAACAGAGAGAGGTAGAGCCAGAGAGAGAGAGGGGTCTTCCATCCGCTGGTTCACTCCCCAAATGACTGCCAAGGCCAGAGCTGAGCTGATCTGAAGCCAGGAGCCAGGAGCTTCTTCCGGGTCTCCCACATGGGTGCAGGGGCCCAAGGACTTGGACCATCTTCTACTGCTTTCCCAGGCCATAGCAGAGCGCTGGATTGGAAATGGAGCGGCTGCCGGAACTCGAACGGGCACCCATATGCGATGCCGGCACTGTAGGCCAGGGCTTTAACCCACTGCTTCACAGCGCTGGCCCCAAATATGTGTCTTAAACACATCATCTCCATCAAATTTCTGAGAACTAAGGGTCATCCTATCTTGACGTGCAATACTCAGAAGCCTAAGAAACACAAAGTTTGTCTTAGTCCATTTTGTGCTGCTATAATTGAATATCAGGGATTGGGTAACTCATAAAGAAATCTGTTTCGCCGGCGCCGTGGCTCACTAGGCTAATCCTCCGCCTTGTGGCGCTGGCACACCGGGTTCTAGTCCCGGTCGGGGCGCCAGATTCTGTCCCGGTTGCCCCTCTTCCAGGCCAGCTCTCTGCTATGGCCAGGGAGTGCAGTGGAGGATGGCCCAAGTGCTTGGGCCCTGCACCCCATGGAAGACCAGGATAAGCACCTGGCTCCTGCCATCAGATCAGCGCGGTGCGCTGGCCCCAGCACGCCGGCCACGGCGGCCATTGGAGGGTGAACCAACGGCAAAGGAAGACCTTTCTCTCTGTCTCTCTCTCTCACTGTCCACTCTGCCTGTCAAAAAAAAAAAAAGAAGAAAGAAGAAAGAAAAGAAAAAAGAAAAGAAAAGAGAAAAGAAAAGAAAAGAAAAGAAAAGAAAAGAAAAGAAAAGAAAAGAAAAGAAAAGAAAAGAAAAAAGAAATCTGTTTCTCACAGCCATGGGGGCTGGGAATTCCAAGGTCAAAGTACTGGATCTGCCAAGGATGATTTTGCTGGATTATTCCATGGCAAAGATCATAGGGCATCGAGGGGGTGGGGTGGGCAGGGAAAAAAGAGAGAGAGAAAGAGAGAGAGAGAGAGAGAACTGAACTCACTGCTTTAAAACAAACTTACTCCCACAATAATATTAATCCATTAATGAAGGCAGAAAAAAAAAAAAAAAAAAAAAAAAAAAAGAACCCCTATAGTCTAACAATCTCCCTAAACTAGAGATAAAGTTTCTAACACACGGTTTTTTGGGGGCACTCATTCAAACTACAGCAGAACCCATTCCATTAATAGGGTTTAAATTAGGTGATCTTGAGTGTAATTTGGCAAAGTCAAAGCAAAGTACAGATGTTTTGATGAGAGTCAATGAGGGCTTCCTTGACACATTTTCTGGGAGCCTTGAGTTGCATCCAGTTGAAAAAGATGCTTCCATGCCCCCCCACACACGTACGTGTGTTTCTCAAAATGTTTCTTAGTAAGTAAATTAATTTTCCAAGAAGGATTTTGGCAGATTTGGTGTGTCATGTCCTAGAGGGCTGCATATTCTCAACATCTCTAGGATAAAAAATAAATTAAAACTTTCCAAGAAGGGAGATTCATACTGTCTGTGATAAAAAAAAATAATAGTAATAACTGCTGATTGTCAAAGACCCAATATATTCCAACATTGTTCCAGGTGACTTACATTATAACAGTCAGATTTCATGAAGTGTACATAAACCACGAAGCAACATGACTAAATTGAGCCCATGTCACAGACAGAACATAGGGCTTATAGAACTTTGTGATTTTCTGGGGCTGGCATTGTGGCACAGCGTGTTAAGCTGCCACCTGTAATGCCAGCATCCCAGGTGAGAGCCAGTTCCAATCCTAGCTGTTCCACTTCCAACCCAGTTACCTGCTAATGCGCCTGGGAAAGCAGTGGAGGTTGGCCCAATTATTTGGGTCCATGCCACATACATGGGAGACCTGGATGGAATTCCAGGATGCTGGCTTCAATGTAGCCCAGCCCCACCTGTTGCAGGCGTTTGGGGAGTGAACCAGCAGATGGGACAGCTTCTTTCTCTCTCCCTAACTCTGCCTTTCAAATACAAACATAAATGCATACATACATACATATATAAACCTTTCTATAAAACAACATGGAAATTTTCTCAAATGTATATGGTTTCTAAGAGACAGTGCTGAGGTGAATTTCCCTACACCCCACATTTTTCCTCTCCTCTTAGTCTGAGGTGGATCTTGGATCTATTAATTCATTTCTCTTCTGACTACTCCCCAGTGTCTCTGAGGGAAAAACAGAATGATCGCATGCTCAAGTACCAAAAGCACTCCTGAAGAAGGAAGGTACAAGTGAGAATCCAACACAACTTGGAACTTCTGGAGGGCCTTGTTTGCCTGAGGTCTTCTTGCCCCTAGCCCTGGGATTGAGATCTGATTCTGCCCTGGTCCCAACACACACATGTGCAGTCCCAGTAGCTTCCTGCATTACACACACTTCCCTGGGTCTTCCCTGATGTGCCCTCAACTGGAGCCTGCAGCCACACACAGAAGAAAAAAACAGCCCATACTCACCTGCCCTATCCCTATCATAGAGGCTTGCAACTCCCAGGCAGTGCCATCTCTTACTGTGGAACCTCTCTAAAAACCACATTCCCTTTCATAATTTTTCACCCAAACACTGCAGCTTAGAGACCTCTTCAGCTCCCTGGGTGCCTCCACAACACTCTCAAAGTGTTCTCAGATCTGCTAGTTGGGAGAGTCTGACTCAGTACAAAATCTATTGCTATTAAATCTCCAAATACAGATATAATCCTGAAGTAGAGAGGAGGCTTTAGAAAGCAGATACAATTCAAAGCAAGGTGGTTTTAGTCTGATGACCTTTTCAATCTTGCTGCCGAATTCATATACTAATAAAGGAGTGTAAGGAAGTGACAAAAACCAAAGGCAGCCTCTTGTCTTGGAGGAGAAAAGACAGAGGAGATCACATGCAAAAACTGTCTGCAGGGGCTGAATTCTTACAGACCCTGTAGACTTTCCAGGCAGTTGTAGTTGTCTCTGACTTTTGTCACAAATTATTCTCACTGTGGTATGAAGGATGGAATGGTTCTGTCGGATTCTGTACTCAGAGTATCACAAGGCTCAAACCAAGCTTTGAGCTAGTGGTCCCTTTGGAGCCAGACCCTGACATGATTCGGGTTATTGGGAAAACTCCAGCTCCTTGCAGTAATAAGAGTGAGGCCTTATTTCCTTGCTGACTCTTAGCTGCCATAGTTTTTCAAGACTTCTCTCCAGTCTCTGCATATGGGCCCACACACTTTGAATCCTCACCCCACTTGTAGTCTCTCTAACTTCTGCTACAACTCTCCACTGCTCCCAGCCATAGGAACTTATCTGCTTGTAAGTCCCTTATCATATGATTGGGCTCCCCTGGATACTTCCGTATAGTATCTTTATTTTAAGTTATTTCATAACATCACTGCACATTCAAAGTGTCCTTCCCCATGAAACATAACATATTCATGTTTCAGAAATAAGGGTATTAGCATCTTAAAAAATGATTATTTTCACTGAGTTGAAATGCAGAGATTCAGAAAGAGACAGAGCAGACAGTGAGAGATCTTCCATTCACTGCTTCACCTATCAAATAACTACAACATCTGGGGGCTGGGCCAGCCTGAAGCAAGGAGACTGGAACTCAATCTTGGTCTCCACATGTGTAGCAACAGTTAAGCTATCATCCGCTGCCTCCCAGCGTGCACATTAGCAGGAAACTGGAATCAGGAGTGAAGCTGGACTCAAATCCAGGCACTCCAACATAGGATGGAGGAATTCCAAGCAGCACAAAATACCCGCCCTGGTTTGGGCATCCTTAGGGAACAATATTTCAGCATATTATGGATGTAGAAAATGACTTCCTGGCAAGCATGTCAACTTTGACAAGAGAAGAAAAAAATAATTCACCATTATTCTTACTCTTTTTTTCTATCGGCCCCAGAGGAAAATCCTGACATTTTGTTGTGCCTAAGGGCTCCTGTAGGAGTGTGTTCAGGCAGGTCATCAAGTGGTGTGTAACAGAGACTTGAAAGTTGTGATTCAGACCAGATACTAAGTGGAAAAAGAAAATTATCCATCTATGGAGGTTATTACAAAGGCCAGTGGAGAAAGGTGCTATTTAGTGGTAAGAGGCAAACCCTCCCTGCTGAGTAGTTTAAATGGTCTTTTAGAAAATGTTCGTTATACTACATTTGAAAACACCTAAAACACAGTAGACACTAGAAAAAATTTGGCAAATTTTAAGGCTGTTTTATCCTTTGCAGAAAATTCTACAAGAATAAAGAGGTTGTTGTCATAGCAAACGTTTGTAGTTGCTTCTTTAGTGGGCACCTACTATGTAACAGTTTGTAGGAGAGATTGCCAGTATCCATAGATTTCTTGTTTTGTCCTTCTTGGACACATGAAGAAACTACATTCCCAATCTACTTGTTATAAAGGGTCTTGTGAATACCCATGTTACTGACATAGGAACAGGACCAATGTTCGCCATTTCCAGGCCAAGGCATTTGTGTGGCATCACAGGTGGCCGCTTAATCTGCTGTGCCACAACTCCAGCTCCAGAGTCTCTTATTTTTAAGCATATTCTAGACTTTTTCTTACATATATGTGCTAGGAAAACATGTTGTGATTTTTTAAACTTACCTTTATAACAATGTACATGCTGTTTTGTCTCTCACCCTGTTACCAAATAAAGTGAACACATGAGCTTTCTGTGAGAGCACACATAAATCCACACTTTAACTACTACCAGGAATACTAAAGGGCATATATGCTATCATTAATTTAACCATTTTCCTCCTGATGGACACGTAAGTTGTTTCCCATCTGCTACCATGATTAATAAGACTGAAATAAATATCCATGAACATGAATTCATTGGAAAACATGGATGTCTTCTTTGAAGGAAGATGCACAAAGGTGCAAATTTAAAGTAAAAAGAGTGTGATGATTGTAAATTCTAAAAAACAGTACTAACATTTCCTTTCAAAAATGTTTTTAATAAGCATTTAAACTGATCAATTTTTAAAATTGGTGGAAAATTTTTGGAGAATTATATTTTCTTACTGTTATTTCTATTTTTATTTAACTGCTTTCTAAGTAAGTTGAACAGAAAATGAACACAATCCTTCTTCCATACAAAACAGGATATCTGCAGTGGTGTCTTGAGTACCAGAAATCGTCTGGGCACAGGTTTTAAAATTCCATGTAAGTAAAAATTTTCTCTATATTTTGAGAAGAAATAATTTGGTCAGAATGACCAGGAAAAGGAAACAAACATAAACAGGACAAATTGAGTTAATATGGGACCTAAAAAGCTGGGGATAGAAATTTCCAGGATCCACAAGAGAGATCACATGTTAAACCAAGTACAGAAAGGCCAGGGCAGATGGTAGTCAAAGATCTGTATCCAGAGTTCAGCACAAAGTAAAGAAAGGACCAGAAGAAGAAAAGATGGTGACATTGCTGCTGACTTGAGCAACTTTTACAGATAGTTTTGGGAGTCTAAATTCTCATTATTAGCATGAAGTTATAGGGGTATCTGAAGGGGCAGCTTTATTGGATGAAAGGGTAAGAGGCACACCATAGACCCCCACATGCCTTGAGAATTTCCCCTTCTCACTTGTCAGACACACTCTAGCTAGCTCCCCTGCATCACCCACAGTTGGTATTGATGGATCCTGGAAGAGCCTCATCTCTTCACTGCTCTGGTGATTCAGTGCATCCTTTTTCACGTACAAGGGCTGAGAGTTGTCTTGATGTTTGATAAGAAATGGTATTTTGGGGGGACGGCACTGTGGGGTACCTTGTAAAGCTACTGCCTGCAGTGCTGCTCCACTTCAGATCCAGCTCTCTGCTATGGGAAAGCAGTAGAAGATGGCCCAACACTTTGGGCCCCTGCACCCGCGTGGGAGACCTGGAAGAGGCTTCTGGCTCCTGGCTTTGGATCAGCTCAGTGCTGGCCATTGCGGCCATTTGGGGAGTGAGCCAGCAGATGGAAGACTCTCTCTCTCTCTCTTTCTCTCCCCCTCTCTGTAACTCTGCCTTTCAAATAAATAAATAAATCTTTTTAAAAATTGTATTTTCGACTGGTGCTGTGGCTCACTTGGCTAATCCTCTGCCTGTGGTGCCAACACCCTGGGTTCTAGTCCTGGTTGGGGTGCCGGGTACTAGTCCCGGTTGCTCCTCTTCCAGTCCAGCTCTCTGCTGTGGCCAGGGAGTGCAGTGGAGGATGGCCCAGGTCCTTGAGCCCTGCACCCACATGGGAGACCAGGAGGAAGTACCTGGCTCGTGGCTTCGGATCAGTGCAGCGCCGGCAGTAGCAGCCATTAGGGGAGTGAACCGATGAAAGGAAGATCTTTCTCTCTCTCTCTCCCACTGTCAACTATGCCTGGCAAAAATAAAAAAGTAAAAAATTAAAAATTGTATTTTCTTTCCTTCTGTGTATATAGTCCTCCCACCACTAAGATTAAAGCTGTATTTATGGGAGGGATTGGTGATGAGCGACAGTTAAAGCAGGAGAAAGAATATCAAGGAGTGAGGAGGACATTTTTCTTGGCCTGTTGCAATCAGATATTGGGTGGAGTAGAGGATTGCCTACAGTACAGATATTTCCAGGGTGGATCAAGAGCCACTGTAGATGGTATTAAATTTATTCAGGGTGGGGTGATGGATTTATGTGCTGTACAAAGTGATAGCTTCATTGTTGTGATAATCACAACTTGAAAGGAATTAAAATAAGAAATAGATTCTGCTTTAGCCGTTTTCAGTAAAGATGAAGACTCTACGTGGTTATTACAGAAATCACCCGCATGGAAGGCACAGCAGTCCACCCCTGCTGTCAGTTCTGGGAGATTCCTGCATGACTGTGAGGCTTTGAAGCCCTTTCACTTCACCTTCTAGAAACTGAATGGTGAAGTGCTGGAGGGCCTTGGTTTAAGACAGGCTAATTCAAGTTACCACAGGGAGGAGTCCCAGCTAGGAATCAATAAAAGTCCCGTATGTGAGTTCTAATAGAATTACCCGTGTTGGAACTGCGTCAATATCACCAAGCCCCGCCCCTTCCTCAGCCCTGAGGGAACATCCGGGACGGTCTGGCGGAAGTGGTGAACCCGGATGTCCACCTGGACGTCTCTTCGAAGTGAAGGCGTTGATAGGAGAGGCGCGATACCGAGCTGGCTGAGAGAGGAGTTCCAGAACTTGCCTGGAATTAGGTAAGGACAAAATTAGGTGTGAGGGGATTCTCTAGCCCGAAATGGAGGGTTTCCCAACAGTTCGGCCTCTGTTGTTAACTTTACTAGAATCGTCTGACGTGCCGACCTTCGAGAACCTTCTACATTTTTCTGACTGAGGGGATGAGGTTATTTGACAAAGGTGTTGGCTTCAGACTAGCAGAGAGCGGTTCCCAAGTTTTATGAAAGAAGTCCCTGAATGAAATCTGGTAATCACCCGCCGAGAATAGAGGAAGCGTTAGAGAGCCGTTAGTCTGAGGGGCTGCGTCGGGATGAACCGAAATGACACACATTGCCGTGTTGTTTGAAGGAAGGGAGAGATTTGGTAAGGGGGGCAGCATCCGTTCAGTCGAAGGGGCAGCTCTGAACGCTGCCTGGAATTGGGTAAAAACCCAGAGTTAGGAGTGAAGAGACTTCCCAGCCCAGAATGGAGGGGTTCCGGAAATGTTTTCCCTGCTGTCTGTTCTGGCGTCGTGATCTCTAAAAATTTTCTAAATTCTTTCCAAAAAAAAATGGCGGGGGCGGAGAGGGAGGGTGGGTGGTGTGATAGGTGCCCTGGGCATAATGGGGGTGGCGAAGTGCGGGGTTGGTATCAGTATCGGATCCAGGTGTTGGCTTCAGATCGCTACAGGGGACAGGGGTGGCAGGCGCGGATGATTCCAGACTCTATCAGAAGTAAAGCATATACTTTTGGGCCCGCGCTGTTGCACAGTGGGTTAAAGCCCCGGCCTGAAGCGTCGGCATCCTATATGGGTGCCGGTTCTAGTCCCGGATGCGGCCATCTGCGGAGTGAACCAGCAGATGGAAGACCTCTCTCTCTGTCTCTACCTCTCTCTGTAACTCTGTCTTTCAAATAAATAAAATCTTTTTTTAAAAAAGCATATACTTTTGAAAATTTTATTTAACAAAATTTTTGATTAACGTGATATTGGTAAATTTTCATTGGATGCAATGCAATATTTTAAACAGTATAAACCGATTAAATCAAGTGACTAGTCTTTCCGATTTCTTATCTATACTTTGTGTTTAGAATCTTCTTTCTTCTGTCTTCCAGTTCTTTGTGCAGTATATATTGTTGGACTATAGTCACCCCACTGCACTGTGGAACAGAACTTGTTAATTCTGTGCTTTAGTGATTGGTATCCAACCTCCCTCTACCCTCCCTGCTTCCACCCTTACCAAACTCTAATCATCACTATTCTAAGTTCAGATGGATTTTTTTAACTTCCAGTGCTGAAACAGAACATGTGGTATTTGTCTTTCTGTGTCTGGCTTATTTCATTTAATGTATTGATATCCACTTCCATCTATTTGCATAAATGTCAGATTTCATTATTTTTATGGCAAAATAATACTCCACTGTGTATATATACCACATTTTCTATATTTGTTAATCTGTAGATGAACACTTAGGTTGATTCCATATCTAGGTGAACATGAGAGTGCAAGTATTTCTTTCACATGCTGATTTCAATTCCTTGGGTTATATATACCCAGAAATGGTATAGCTGAATCTTATAGTAGATCTGTGTTTAACTGTTAGTTGTTCATAATTGTTGCACAAATGTACATTCCCACAAACAGTGTATAAGGGTTTCCTTTTCTCTACAGCCTTGCTAGCATTTGTTACTTTTTGTCTTTTTTGATACTAACCATTCTAACTGGGGTGAGATAATATTTCATTGTAGCATTTCCCTGTTAGTGATTTTGAGCATTTTTTTCATGTGTTTGTCAGCCATTTGTATTTCTTCTTCTGAGAAGAGCCTGTTCAAATAATTTGCACATTTATTAACTGGATTTGGGCATTTTGTTCAGTTTTTTTTTAAGTTCCTTATATATTCTGGGTACTAATCCTATTTCGGATGAGTAGTTTGCAAATATTTGATTCCAGTCTTTCAGTTTTCTCTTCATTTTCTTTTTTAAAGATTTATTTATTTACTTGAGAGGTGGAGATACAGAGAAGGAGAGAGAAAAAGAGAGGAGAGTGAGAGAGAGAGAGAGAGAGATCTTCTATCCACTGGTTCACTGCCTAAATGGCCACAATGGCCAGGGCTGGGCCAGATGGAACCAGGAACCAGGAGCCAGGAGCTTCCTCTGGGTCTCTCACATGGGTGCAGGGGCCCAAGGACTTGGGCTATCCTCTGCTGCCTTCGAGGTGCATTAGCAAGGAGCCAGATTGGAGGTGGAGCAGCCAGGACTCAAATTGTTGGCACATGGGATGCTGGCACTGAAGACAGTGGCTTAACCCTCTACCCAACAGCACTAACCCCTTCTCATTTTCTTGATCATTTTCTTTTGCTGTGTAGAAGCTTCTTAGTTTGATATAATCCTGTTTGTCTATTTTTACTTCCATTGCTTGTTTTGGGGCATTTTACCTGAAAATTTGTTGCTTATGCCAATGTTTTGAAGTGTTTCCACTGTTTTCTTAGTATTTTCATAGTTTTAGGTCTTACACTTAGGTCTTTGATTTTTGTATAGAGAGGTTGGAGTCAAGCTTGAATATTCTGTATGCAGTTATCCAGTTTTCCCAGCACTATTTATTGAAGAGATTGTCCTTTTGCCAGTATATGTATTCAGCGCCTTTTTCAAAAATCATGTAGCTGGAAACATATAGATTGATATCTGGGGTCTCTATTCTGTTCCATTGGTATAAGTATCTTTTGTGCCACTGCCATATTGTTTTTGGTTACAATAACTCTACACAATGGTTTGAACCCTGGTACATGATGCCTCTAAGCTTTGTTTCTTTTTGTTCAAGACTGCTTTGGCCATGTAGGATCTTTTGTGCTTCTGTTTAAATTTTAAGATTGTCTTGTGTAGTTCTGTGAAGAGCCTCATTGGTATTATGGAGATTGCATTGAATCTAAACTGCTTTGGGTAACATGAACGTTTTAACAATATTAATTCTTTCAAAACATGAGCATGGAAGGTCACCCCATTTTGTGTGTCTTCATTGATTTCTTTTATCAATGTTTTGTATGTTTTCATTGTAGAAGTCTTTTGCACCCTTGGTTAAATTTATTCTAAGAGTTTTTAAAGAGCTCTTACAATTTCTTAGTGAGTTCATCGTTGGTGTATGAAAATGCTACTGATTTTTGCGTGTTGATTTTTTATACTGTGACTTTGGTGGATTCAGTTATCAGTTCTGATACTCTCTTGGAGTCTTCAGGTTTCTCTTCATATAGAATTATGTTTTCTTCAAATACGGATAATTCAACTTCTCCCTTTCTTATTTATATTACTTATATTTCTTTCTTTTGCTTAATGTCTTTGACTAAAACGTCCAGTAATGAGAATGGACTTTATTGTGGGGTTCCAGAACGTAGAGGAAATGCTTTCAGATTTTCCCCATTCAATGTGATGTTGGCTATGGGCTTGTCATATGCAGCCTTTATTACGTTGGGGTATGTTCCTTCTGTATCTAATTTGTTCAAGTTTATTTTAATGGATGTATGTCGAATTTTAGTAAATGTTTTTCTGTATCTATTGAGAGGATTAAATGGTTTATAGTCTGCATTCATTGATAGGACATATTACATTTTTTTGATTTGTGTGTATTGAATTATCCCTGCTTCCCTTGAATAAATCCTCAACAGTCATGAAGAATGAGCTTTTTGATGGGTTTTGGATTTAATTGCTAATATTCTGTTGAGAATTTTTAAATCTATGACCATTAGGGATATTTGTCTATAGTTCTCTTTTTTGCTTGTATCTGTTTCTAGTTTTGGAATAAAGGTGGTGCCAATCCCATAGAAATAGTTTGGAAGGGTTCATTCCTTTCAATTATTTGAAGTAGTTTGAGAATAATTAGTGTTAGCTATTCCTTAAGAGTTTGATGGAATTCAGCAGTGAAGTCATGTGGTCCTTAGCTTATCTCTTTGAGAGACTTTTGATTATTGATTAAATCTCATTACTAAGTAATGATCTGTTAAGATTTTCTATGTCTTCTTGGTTCCATTTTTGTAAGTTATCTGTATCCATTTATCCCCTAGGCTTTCCATTTAGTTGGCATTTCATTGGTCCCTAATTATTTTTTTTCTTAAAAAAGCCCTATTTATTTGAAAGGCAGAATTGCAGAGAGAGAGAGAGAAGGACACACACACACACGGTTGGGGGGGGGGGGACAGGGAGATCTTTCATCTGCTGGTTCACTCTCCAAATGGCTGCAATACCTGGTGCTGGGCCAGGCTGATGTCAGGAGCCTGGAGCATCATCTGGATCTCCCATGTGGGTAGCAAAGGCCCAAGGACTCAGGCCATCTTGCACTGCTTTCCCAGGCACATTATCATGGAAATGGATGAGAAGTACAGTTGATGAGACTCAAACTGGCATTCCAATATGGGATGCTGGCATTGCAAGCAATGGCTTAGTTCACTGCATCCAATGTTGGACCCTTTCTTTTGTATATCTGTGAAATTATTTTATCATTTCTGATTTTATTTATGTGAATCTTCTTTTTTCTTAAATTATCTAAAAGTTTATTGACTTTATTTCTCTTTAAAAAATCAACTCATCATTCCATATATCTTTTGTATTTTTTAGTTTCTATTTCATTTATCTCTGATCTAGTCATTTTTAAAAATTTTTTATTTGTGTGTATCTCATAAATACAGCATTAGGAACATAGTAGTTCTTCCCACCGTATCCACCATCCCACCCCACTTCCTCCTCCCTCTTCTGTTTAGTCCAAGAAAGAAAAAGAAAAAGAAAAAAAGAAAGAATGGAATAAAAAAAAAAGACAACTGTTCCTCAACAGTCTATAAAAGGGCTGTTCTGTTATTGCTTCTTGAAGGTGATTTCATTTTCCCCCTTCTTCTTTTCCCTTCCTTCCTCCCCCTTCTTTCCTTTTAGAAACTTAATTATCTTTAAAGAAGAACCTAAGGATGTTACATCTTTTGCGGGCTCTTAGACATATCTATAACTTTTGAGATTTAATAATATCCTCCATTTAATACACTAAAAGGAATTGATACAGTAAAACTTGATCTAGTCTTAAATTAATTCTTTCCTTCTATTCTAGATTTGATTTGTTCTTGCTTTTCTGGGTCCTTAAGATGTATCATTGTGTTGTTTGTTTGATATCTATTTTATTAATGTAGGTATTTATTCCTATAAACATGGTGGTGCAGTGGGTTAAGCTGCCACCTACGATGTCAGAATTGGATATTGGAATGCTACTTCAAGTCCCAGTTGCTTTGCTTCCAATTCATCTCCTTGCTAATGCACCTGGGAACACATTCAAAAATGGCCCAAGTACTTTGGCCTCTGTCACCCGTGTTGGAGTTCCAACCTCCTGGCTTCAGCCTGGCCAAGGCCTGGCTGTTGCAACCATTTGAGGAGTGAACTAGTGGATGAAAGATCTCATTCTCTGTCTCTCTCTCTTAGTTACTCTGCATTTAAAATAAATAAAAATAAAATGAAAACCTTAAAGATGTATTTATTTGAAAGCCAGAGTGACAGAGAGAGAGCACGTGTGAGAGAGAGACAGAGAGAAACGGACAGAAAGAGGGATCTTGTATCCACTGTTCGCTTCCCAAATGCCTGCAAACACAATGAGTGGGCCTGGCTGAAGCTGGGAGCCTGAAACTCCACCCAGGTCTCCCATGTGTGTGGCAGGGACCCAAGCATTTGGGCTATCATTTGCTGCCTTCCTTCCAGGGGTGTTGGCAGACAGCTGGATGGAAACAGAACAGCCAGGACTTGAACTGGCACTCTGATATGGGATGCCGGCATTCTAAGTGGCAGCTTAACCTGATGCTCCACAACATCAGCCTGTGACTAGGATATTTGAAAAGGCCTGTCTTCAAATTTAGATATTCTTTTTTTTTTCTGCTTGACCTAGTCCATTGTGGCTGTTTCCAACTATATATTTTTTTAATTCGACTTACTGAGTTCTTCATTTTCAAGATTTCTGATTGTTTCTTTTTCAAGATCTCTTTCTTCTGAATTTCTCATTCATATCTTGCATGTTATTGCTGATTTCATTCAAATATGTCTGTATTGTCTTGTATCTTTTTGAACATCCATTTGCCTGATATTTTGAATTATTTATTTTGAATTATTTCATCAATGTCCTTTTCTTTAGAGTTTGTTACTAAAGCATTATTATGTTCCTTTGTGGGTGTCATATTGCCTGCTATTTTCCTACTTCCTATGTCCCTACATTGGCATCTTCACAACTATCTAATTAGATTTTTTATGACTTTTAGTGAGTGGCTTTCATGGTCAAAGACTTTAGACTTTTTCCTGAAGATGTCTCTTCAGTGTTTGTTTGAGAGGCTGTTTTAGCCTTTTTTCCCGGTTGGTGCTATAATATAGTTTCCCTGGATCTTCTTCCACAGTAATTAATAGCAGAAGCAGTGGCATGGGGTGCCCCTTTCAGACCCAGCATGAGTTCCTATGTCTTGACAGCAGACCACGAGGCAGGGTCTGAGAGAGTGGGGACACCAGCCCTCAGTTCATTCTGGCTGGTATTGTGGGGACACCAGCTACAATCCTGGAGGGGTTGCTTGAGTGCCTGTGTTGACAGGGGCTTGGTATTGCAGGAAGAGATGCGTATGTCCCCACAGTGCCAGCCTCAGATTTCTATGCAATGTCTTCTCAACCACTTACCTTTTTTTCCCTCAAGCAGATAAGTACACCGTCTATGTCTATGTTATTATGCCTGTGATTGGAGGAGGAAAGGCGTGAACAACCCTGCCACCTATGTGGTAATGCCAGGTCACATCCAGGGCCCACAGTCTCCCAAGACTGGTGCAGCACAGGATAGGTCCAAGGAATAATTCGCTATGGGCTACCTGTCATTGAGGTGTGCTTATAGCCCAAGGCTGCTGCACTCATTGTCAGGCTAGGATAGACATCGGATGACTGGAGTCACATGTCCCAAGTTGGGATGGGGGCAGGTTCAGGGATTCCATCTATCATCAGTGACCTGGGGACAGAGTCCATTCATATCTGCCAAGTATTGTATAACCAGATCCGGTACACAGTCTTGTGCTCACCTTGGTACCCTATTCTCTAGTGAATGGAGCTTTTCCTTTTGTTATGCTTGCCCATGGCTGAGGGAGCGGTGATGAAGGCAGTTAGTTCCTTGGCTGCCTAGGCTTACATTAAGCTGGGCTGCACCTGAGTCTTGTAACTACAGGGCCTATGCTGTTTTGTGGATGCACACCTGGGCCCTGAGATACTGAGGGTGATGCAGGCTGAAACACTAGTCTAACACACCAGGCACCAGAGCGCAAGTCTCTGCCTGAAGCCAGGATGATCTAGAGGCTGCATCTCTGAGTACTGGCTTGGGGATAGAGACGTTTGGGTTTTATCTTGAGCTGGATCTCACCACAGTGGACTCAGACCTGAGCCTCAGGGCACGGCTCTAAACTCACTTTCCTATACTACTTTCTCCTGACTGGATCCCTGATTTTCTGACTGCCCAAGGTTGGGAGAGGAGCATGGGGACAGTACTGTGGCCACCCAGGTTGATATTAAGCTGAGTCAAAACTGAGTCTCACAGGCACTAGAAACGTCACAGTCTCAGGGTGTATGCTAGACTTGCATGATGCCTGATAAATAATTCAGAATATCGGGCATATGGATGTTCAAAAAGATATAAGAGAATAGACAGATATTAGAATGAAATAAAAGCAATCTTGAAAAAGAAACAATCAGAAATCTTAGAAATGAAGAATTCAGTAAGTCAAATTACAAAAAAAAAAAAAAAAAGTTGGATACAGCCCCAATAGACTGTGATAGAGAAGTCGTAGACTTTGAGTGAAGTCTCAGAACAGAAGAGATCTCACACACCTATGCCCATGCTTTTAGTCCTGAGAGATGGGTGAATGTGCAATTGATGTGAAAAACCCTGACTTCTAACTATGCTATCAGGGAAGTGAGCACCTTCGAATGGGAGCAATGAGGTATCTCCCAGCTGAAATGACCTAACCATTTCACCTTCTATCTTCTAGGTTACAGAGTTAACTTGCCTAAATGCCTCGGGGTCGTAAGAGCAAGCTCCGAGCCCGGGCAAAACGCCGTCAGGCTCAGAAAGAGCCCCAGAACCTGGTGGGTGCTCAGGCCACGGCAGGAGTGACAGAACGGGCCCACTCTTCTTCATCTAATCGTGTCAGGAGTGCTCCCCAGAGATCAACTGCTTCTGGAGCCACCACCACTACTGCTGCAGCTGTTTCACATGCAAGATACAATAACCAAGTGAGAGAAAGGCCAACATCCTCACAGGCCCAGGTTGCCTTTGGGCACTTATGTAGTGCCCCTCTAGATGAGAAGGTAGTTACTTTGGTGCAATACTTGCTGCTCAAGTATCAAATGAAAGAGCGTATTTGGGAGGCAGATGTGATGAGAAATATAATCCGTTTGCCCAAGAGCCACTTCTATGAGATCTTGATGAAAGCTTCTGAATACATGGAGCTGATCTTTGGCCTTGACATAAGGAAGCTGGATCCCAACAGGCATATCTATATCCTCGTCAACAAGTTGGATATAAGCTACGATGCAAAGCTGGGCGATGATGAAGGAATCCCCAAGACTGGCTTGCTAATGACAATCTTGGGTGTGATCTTTGCGAGGGGCAACTGTGCCACTGAGGAGCAAATATGGCAAATTTTAAATATAATGGGGATATATGATGGGAGGAGGCATTTCATTTTTGGGGATCCCAGGAAGCTCATCACCAAGGATTTGGTGAAAGCAAAATACCTGATATACCGGGAGGTTCCCAATACTATTCCTCCACGCCATGAATTCTTATGGGGCCCAAGAGCTCATGCTGAAACAAGTAAGATGAAAGTCCTTGAGTTTTTAGCCAAGGTCCATGATATTGTCCCTACTGCCTTGACATCCTGGTATGCGGAAGCTTTGAGAGATGAGGAAGAGAGGGCCCAAACCAGAGCTGCCGCCAGAGCTCGCATTAGAGCCATAGCTGATGCACGTTCCAGGGCCTTACTCATCAGGCCCTCCCACACTAGTAAAGTTTGATTCATTCCTTGTTTTGTGGTTCATAAAAAAAATCCACATTCTGTGTCAGGGTGGGGGGCTGGAGACAACATAATATATATGACATATTTGCTTTGTTGTTCTGTTCTTTGTTCTTAGATAAGTTTTTAAAAATATTGTTCCCTTTATCAGAAGGTTTAAGTAACTTTAGAATCTAAGTTTATGGATGATATTGCTCAAATATTCATTGCTGTGAATGAAATTTAAGAGTTTTACTATTTTGTAAAACAAACTAGGAAATGGTCCATAATATTTAGTGATTTAGAACAAGATAGTATAACAGTAAATTGAGCATATTGTTGGAAATGTAAAAGAATTCACCATTGTGATGGTTGAGATCAAGAAATGGAGAAAAAACAAAAGATTATAAATTGTTGTTTTCACTTATCACTTTTGGTCCATGAATGTTTTATAACATTCAAACCTGGTTATATTTACTTTATTTAAAAATGTAAGAGAAATAATAATAAAGCAGACCCCTTTTTCAGGAGCTTATTTTTTTAAAACAAATATTGACCATATATTCTTTGGAGAGCTTGTGTTAGTACCTGGAGTGCTAAGATAAACAAGAATCAGACCTCCCACAGAAAATTTAAGTTTTGGAGAATTCATAATGAAAGAAAGATGGTAAGGGACATAGTTCAGGTTTCTATAATGAATTATCATTGACTAGGAGAATTAAACAAGAAGCATTTATTTTCCACAATTCTAGAGGTTGGATGGCTTGAGATCAGGTTGTCAGCTGAAATTCTTGGTGAAAGGCTCTTTCTACTTACCATATCCTTACAAGGTGGAGAGAAAAAAGCTCTGATTTCTTTATCCCTTTCTAGGGACACTAATCCCATTCATGAGGACTCCGTTTTTATGACCTTATTACCAAAGGCTCCACCCCAAATGCCCTCACACAGAGGATTTAGGCTTTACTATATGAATGGAGGGGGCACACAAACATGCAGACTATACAAATGAGATATCTCCTAAACAAACTGATAAGTCAAGAGAAGGTCTGAAGACTTGGAGACTTTAGTTGCAAGAGTGTAACTGCTCTATGGCAAGGTAATTTGGGACTTTGGAAAATGGTAAGGCCTTCAATGTGAGCTAATTGTAAATCAATCTGAATGGTGGGTTAGATGAACCTGTAGGAACGGCAGATAAGGGCCAAAACATCATATGATGTGCCTCATACCAGAAAGAATTCTCTACCCAAGGAAGAAATGGAGAAAGTCCTGTATTCTTGTCTCAGTGCAGGTGAACACAGTGTACAAAAGGATAATTTATATACACCAACACAAGGAAGTGTCTGAGAAATAATGGAGATAATCATATACAGTGGAGGGCTAAGAAACCAGTGTGCTGGAAACTTTTGCAGTAGGCTGAGAGGCACAGTTCACCCATTTAAATGAGGTTACCACGTATGTAACTTGACAAACTCTAAAGCTAAAACTAGGTATTTAAATGGAGGTGAAGTAATTGCAAGTATAAGTAGTTTGGAAGGAAGGGCAGGAAGAAGGGAGGGACTAAGGTAGACCTTGACGCAATTTATAGGAGTTTTGATTTGCATCAAAGTGTGTAAGGCTCCTCCACACTGACCATAAATAACATATCTTCAAAAATGTTCTGCAGTAAATAACTTACATTTTTTTTCCAAATTCACTTGTGAGAAGAGTCAAATTTAACACACTATCTACCGGTTCTTGGGGATATACATTTGAAGTTAGTGATTTTAGAAAACAAATAAGGTTAGAAATGAAGGCAAATTTGGTGATTTATTTGAGACTGGCCACTGAATCCATACCCTGATGAGTGGTCAAGACCCAAAAATTCCCTTAGAAGTGGTAGATGAAGAAGGATCAAGAAGAATATTTAGTGGAGCATTAAGCCTCTGATTTTAATGTAAATTAAAAATATGTAATCTCAGAAACTAGAAGCAAGAAAGGAAAGAAAGAAGGAAAAGGAAGGAATGAAGGAAGGAAGGAAGGGGGAGGGAGGAAAGGTGGGAGGAGAGTGAGGAACAAAATATCATTATATTCTTAGAATTGTATCTATGAACTACATTCTTTTTGTTTCAATACCACACTAATGTGAAAAAACAAAGTATCAAAAAATTAAAAGCAAAGTTACTGTGTAGCAGTCATGTACAGTGGCTGCATTCCAACAAGCCTTGTAATCCTTCTAGGAGGTTACAATAGATTTCTATGGCTGTAGTGACAAATTACCATCAACATCATGTTACAATGGTATACATGTATTATAACACATATGTGGGTGAGAAATGCAGATTGGCTCTGTTAATCTCTGTGCTTGCATTTTACAAGATCCATACCAAGTTATCAGAGCCTGCATCCTTATTGTAAGGCTCTGGGAAGAATCTCTTTTCAAAATCTTTCAAGTTGTTGGTAGATATCAGTCCTTTACAGTCGTAAGATTAAAATAATATTTTCTGGCTGCATTTAGCTGTAGCAACCATGATTTGTCAGTATCTCTCTCCAGTCCTTGCACGGGAATCTAGTTGTCTTGAGTGAGCAATTACATGTTTAATCCTTACCGCTGGAACCTTTATTTTAAAAAAAATTTTAAATGTTTACCTAAATAACTATAAATATGCATGGTTCTGTACCCTTATACAATACCCTTATACAATGTGTGCTGATCAAATCAGGGTTATCAAGATTTCCTGCTGTGACAATACTTTATGATTGGTGAGTTGGAGCTCCTTTCTTCTATTTGCTTATAAAGCATACGATACATTATTGTGAACTATAGTCACCTTATTCTGCTCACTACTGCTTTGATCTAACTCTAATTTGTAACCCATTATTCAAACTCCCTCTATCCCCCTAACGCTCCCAACCTGTATCAATTATTTTTCTTTGTTCAAATTGAGATTTTTTAGCTTCCACATATGAGGGAGAATAAGTGGTATTTGTCCTTCTGTGTCTAGCTTGTTTCACTAAACATGATGCCTTCCAGTTCCATCCATTTTGCTGCATGGAACTGGATTAGCTGGGAGCTGGATCAGAAGTAAATCCACTGAAACTGGAACTTGAGTTGATATATGGGATGCTGATGTCACAAGTGGGATTTAACCTGCTACACCACAATGCCGGCCACTTGTGTCTTAAATATTTTAATTAAAAACTAATAGTTTATATATTTTGACAATATGAATAAATCACAATTTTACTTCCTTACTACATTCTTCCAAAATTCAACCCTCTTCAAGAGTATCCAGAATTGAAAAATGATGTGCATATTGCTTTAAAATATATTCTGAGCTTTTTCTCTGATAGAAGTAGTAGAAAAAAAGGTGTGGAATCTTGGAGGGTCCTGGACAACTTAGATGAAGAAGCTTGAGGAATGTCTGAATTATCACTACTGGTAGGGTAGTCCAAGTGGGCAGATGTACCATATAAAAAGTCTACAGGCATTCCTGATACTCTGCCTTAGAATCTTCTTTACTCACTGTCAGGCAGAGAGTAGCTAGCTCTCCTGTTTTACCAAGTGATGTTTTTATGGAATTTGTGACGGCTACATCTCTTCATTACTCTAGTGGGCTTTACTTCCTTACCAGTGTATTGAAGCCATGAACCATGTTGATGCCTACTTGAGGAAGGTATTTCTTCTCCTGTGTGAGGGTCCTTCCACCACTGTGGTTGATGCTATGTGTATGGGGAAGATGGTGAATGATGACTGTTCAAATGGGCCAGGGAGTACTAGTGAGTGATGGGAGATAGATTGTAGTTACAAGCCGTGAGAAGATGGAGAAGGAATTCCTTAAGGCTCAGTACCTTAGTGACTCTGTAAATGAAGGGCTGATTGTAGATATGTCCTGAAAAAAAGTATCTAGTTGTTAGCCCTGCCTGAGACTATCTCCTTCGGTTCCTCAGTGCTCTGCAGCCATAGGTAAAATGTGCTGTGGTTTTGGTGGTCTGTGTTGCCACCAGATTCTTCCATAGTAGGGCTTTGGCCCAATATAAATATTTTGCAGAATGGGGAGAATTATTGCAGATGGTGCAGTTCATCGTCAAATTGACTGAGGGTGATGGGAATATGTAGGCCAAACCTCTTTATCCCCCACCCCTCACAGCTACCCCCAGTCTCAAGGAGGTGAAGTGACCATCCAGGAGTCAAGTTTAGAAACCTAAGTGAGGACTGAGGCTACTTCCTCCTCCGCAGTAGAAGGGGGGTCGGCATAGAGCCCCACCCCTGCTGTCAGTTCTGGGAAGCTTTAAACAGGAGTGGCAGGAAGTAGCTTTGCAGCACACAATCCACCTCTTGACATTTTAAGGTAGTAAATGAAGGGTTTGGTACGAGTGAGCTGGTGACGAGTTAGCAGCTAGAGAAGTTCAAGCCCTGCAAGTGGCAAAGTAAGAACTTTGCCTTGAGTTTGAGGGGACAGCCCTCAAGATTGCAGGGTGGTGTGGTGGAGGGTGGGGGTGGGGGAAGAGGCCAGGAGGAGTGAGAGGGGCACACCAGACTCCTATCCTTGATTTCAGCTCAGATGGGCCATGGACAGTAATCACTTGATTTAGTGGCTTCTGAATTTGTCCAGCAGGGAATCTGGGAGCCAGGAGTATTGGACAAGGGTGTTGGCCCCAGATCTGTGGGTGTAGTCGTCCAGGGCTTGCCACAGGCCAGATAAGGATCCTGAGTGAGCTCCAAAGGAACTTGCCCCTACAGAACTAAGGGAGCCAACACAACCCTACTCCTCTCAGCTCTTTTTTTTTTTTAATTTAATTAAGTATTTTATTTAAAGCCCTTTATTTATAAATTGATAATTAAAAGTTTTACATTCACAAAAAAGTTGCAAAGATAGTGCAGACTCAGCGTTCATTTCCCCTTATTGTTAATCTCTTACATTAATGATTTATTTTTCATAAGTAATGGCCCAATATTAACACATTTTTATTAACTAATATCCATATATCATTCAGATTTCCTTCAGTGTTCCCAGCATTTTTTCCTTCCTAGGATCCCATTTATGACAACGCATTGCTCTAGTCATCATTTTCCCTAGGTTTCTCCAGGTTGTGACTGTTTTTCAAACGTTGCTTACTTTTAATGACCTTGATAGTTTTAGGGGATAATGGTCAGGTATTTTGTGTACTGTCCTTCACTTGTGATGTGTTTCATATTTTTCTCATTATTAGACTGTCATTATGGCCTCTAGGGAAAAAGACCTCATGAGTAGAGTGCCATTTTTATCATATTAATTTAAGAGTGAACACTATCAACATGACTTATCACTGACAATGTTCACCTTGACCACCTGGCAGAGGTAGTGTTTGACAGATTTTCTGCAATGTAAAGTTATTCTTTTCCTACTCTTTCCATAAAACACTCTTTCAAGAGATGGCACTATCTCAGTCTATAAAGGCTGGGTAGTTTTGCTCCATCTCCTTGAAGGTGGAGTATTCCTCTCCTTGAAGGAGAAATTATTTAGAATTCTTCTTTAGAAAAGATTTTTTTATTCTTCATGTTTTGTTTTTTCACTTATTTATATCAGTATGGACTAATGGATATTAATTTTATGCTTTGGATTATAATCCACTACTAGATTATTTTGTTGTTCAATTTGTTCCCTTGATCCTATAGCCTTGTTGCGTCTCAGTCCACTCAAGAGATAAAGCTTAGAAAATGAAATCTAAACACATGTGTACATATATCTATAATTCATTCTATGTTTGTTCATCTATTGTCTATATTAAGCTAAACATGAGGCTTACTGGTTTCTCCAGGTCTAATATAATACCACATTATTTATTCTATCCCCCCTTTGCTTACCTTTATGATAAAGTTGGCTTCCACTATCCAATATCTGTATACTGATTTTTTTTTCTATTCCATTACATTGATTTCAAATTGTTAACCCATACCCTTGTGAGCAATAACTTTACCAACTACAGTATAGTGCCTATGTACTGTTTCTTTTTTTCTTTAGTCTTAACATTCTTCAATCATTTCCAGAGTTCCAAATGCTTAGGTCATCATCTTTTTTCTCCATCCTCTTTAGTGGCATTACTTCATATAATTGTAACACAGCTAGATCTTTTTTTGTATTCCATCCTGGGATACCCAGCTGTATGAACTTGATTTTTTTCTAATTTGTGTATATTAAGGATCATTATTTATGATGTAATGTTCCATATGCTTTGAAAAAAATGTGTAGTGTCTCATATCTACCATAACAATACTATGCAAAATAGTCTAATCATCCTGAAAAATTCCTGTGCTTCATGTACTCAACCACCCCCTTTCAAACCTCTGCAAACTACTGATCTCTTTTTGTCTCTGTAGTTGTGTCTTTTCCAGAATGTCACATATATTGAATCAGACAGCAAGTAACAATTTTCAGACTGGCTTTTTTCATTTATCAAAATGCACTTAAGATTCATATTATTGGTGCTAGCATTGTTTTGCAACTGGTTAAGCTGCCCCTTCAAATGCCAATTCAAACCCTAGCTGCTCTGCTTCCAATACAGCTTTCTACTAATGCACATAGGAAAGCAGTGGAAGATGGCCCAAGGAGCTCGGCCCCAGCCACCCATCTGGGAGACCCAGATGGAGTTCCTGGCTCCTAGCTTTGGTGGGTTGTGGCCATTTGGGGATGAACCAGTGGATGGAAGTACCCTCTCTCTCTCCCTCTCTTTCCCCTTTCTCTCTGTTACTCTGCCTTTCAAGTAAATAAATACATAAATCTTTAAAAATATTTGTAAAATTGTAGGGATTGATAGTTAATTATTTTTATTGCTGAATAATATTGTATATACCATAGTTTATTTATTCACTCACATATTAAGGACATTTTGGTTTTGAGTCATGATGAATAACGCTGATATAAGCATTAATGTGAGATTTGTGTTGACATAAAGATTTCAGACATGTTGGATAAATATCTAGGAGTACAACTGCTGGATAATGTGATAAAACAATGTTTAGCTTTATAAGAAACTGCCAAATTGTTTCCATAGTGGTTGTATCATTTTGCATCCCCACCTTCAATGTGGGAGTGATCTAGTTGCACCCTCACCAGCAATCAGTAACTTTGCTTCTAATAGGTGTATACCAGCAAGTACTTGTTGCCTTAATTTGTATTTCTTTATGCTCTGCATGCTTTCATATGCTTTTTTGTCATCTGTATATTTTCTTTTGTGAGATATGTGTTCACATATTTTGTCCATTTTTAAAACAGTGATAGATTAGTTTCCTAGGGGGTGCTTACAAGAAAATAAATTCAGGGGTCAGTGCTGTGGCCTGACAGCTTTAGTGCCAGCATCCCTTATGGGTGTTGGTTCAAGTCCCAGCTGCTCCACTTCCAATCCAGCTCTCTGCCATGGCCTGGGAAAGCAGTAGAGGATGGCCCAAGTCCTTGGGCTCCTGCATCCATGTGGGAGACCCAGAGGAAGCTCCTGGCTCTTGGCTTTGGATCAGCGTAGCTTTGGCCATTGTAGCCAATTGGGGAGTGAACCAGCGGATTGAAGACCTCTCTCTCTCTCTCTGTGTGTGTATCTCTCCTTCTCTCTCTGTGTGATTCTGACTTTCAAGTAAATAAATCTTAAAAAAAAAATAAATTCACTCACAGTTTTGGAGACTAGACGTCTGAAATCAGTGTCAGAAGGGTTGATTTCTTTCAGAAAGTCTAGGGGTAAATCCATCCCATGTCTTGCTCCTACCTTCTGGTGGCTATCCAGCAATTGTTGGCAATCCTGGCTTATAAACCCATCACTCCAATCTGCCATATCTTCACATGGCTTCCCCTGTGTGTCTGTTTCAAATATTCTTCTGCCTTAGTCTTATGACACTTGTGATTGGCTTTAGGACCCAGCCTAAATCCAAGATGATCTCAGTTTGAGATTTTAATTTAATTAAATCTGCAGACTCTCCAAATAAGGTCATGTTCACAAGTTGCAGAGGTTACAAAACAGACATACATTTTCAAAAGTCACTATTCAACCCACTAGTAGTTGCTTATTTCATTATTGTTGAGTTCTAATGGTTCTTCATACATTCTAGATACCAGTCATTATTAGATTTGCTATTTGAAAATATTTACTACAATTTGTGTCTTGTCCTTTTCTTAACAGAGTCTTTCCCAGAACCATATTTTTTAATGTTAATAAAACATTAACAGTCCCGGCCATTGTGGCCCTTTGGGGAATGAATCAGAAGATGGAAGATCTTGTTCTCTCTCTGTCACTCTCCCTCTCTCTGTCACTCTTCCTTTCAGATAAACAAATAAATATGCCCTGCCCCCCCCCAATAAAACTCATCACTGAACCTGAAGTCACATGTATTTCACCCTATGTTTTCTTCTAGAGGTTTCAGTTTTGTATTTTACATTTAGGTCTATAATTCATTTTGAGTTAATTTTTGGGTAGATGTGAGGTACTTATGTCTTTTCCATGTGGACAACCAATTTTCTAGCACCATCTGCTAACAAAACCATACCTATCATTTTCTATTTATTTGCCTTTGCACGTTTATAAAAAATTGGCTATATTTATATGGGCCTACATTTTGGTATTCTCTGCTTTATTAGTCTAGTTCACCAACACTATACTGTTTTGATTACTCTAGCTTTATCTTAAAGCTTGCACTTGAGCAATGTGAGCTCTTACACTTTGTCTTTTTAGTTGTATGCTGCCAGTCTAGGACCTTTGCTACTCATATCAGAGTTAGAGTCAGTTTGTTGATATCTTCAAAAAATTTGCTGGGATTTTGATTGTGATTGAGTAGAATCTATAAATCAAGATAGAAAGATCTGGTATTTTAGAAATAGTGAGTCTTCACATCCATGAAGAGGAAATATTGCTCCATTTACTTAAACCTTCCTTGTGAGTAAGTGGTAATTTTCTGTATATGGATCTTGTACCTATCACAGCCTTATGCCTAAGCATTGTTATGTGTGCTATTATAAATGTTTGCATTTTATTTTCTAATTCCAATTGTTTATTTCTAGTACATACGAAAGTGTTTACAATTGCTTATTAGTTTTTTTTTTTTTTTTTGGACAGGTAGAGTTATAGACAGTGAGACAGAGAGACAGAGAGAAAGGTCTTCCTTCCATTGGTTCACTCCCCAAATGGCCCCCATGGCCAGCGCTGTGCCAATCCGAAGCCAGGAGCCAGGTGCCTCTTCCTGGTCTCCCATGCGGGTGCAGGGCCCAAGCACTTGGGCCATCCTCCTCTGCTCTCCCGAGCCACAGCAGAGAGCTAGACTGGAAGAGGAGCAACTGGGACTGGAACCAGCGCCCATATGGGATGCTGGCGCCCACAGGTGGAGGATTAACCAAATGAGCCATGGTGCCGGCCACTGCTTATTAGTTTTTAAGGAAGGATTTTTTTTTTTTTTTGTGGATTTTGGGGGGATTTCTATACAGTCTCTTTCTCTGGCAAAAAAGGACAATTATTATTTATCTTTTACCTATATTACACCATTTGTTTATTTGTTTATAGCTGTGTTGTACTACATAAGACACTCATTATACCAAATAGGTATCATGAGAGGATAACCTTGTCTCATTTTCAGACTTAGGAAAAAACTATTCATTTCTTCATTATTAGATGGAATTTTTACTGTGGGTTTCCTTATACATTCTTTATCAGGTTAAGGAAGTTCCTTTCTACTCTTAATCTCTAAAATGTTTCATCACAAATTGTTATTTAGAATTTCAAATTATTGTTCTACATATATAGATGTAGTAAATTATCTTACATTCAATCTGTTAATGTAAATAATTTCATCAATGGGGCTGGTGTTGTGGCAGAGCAGGTTAAGCCTGTGACACTGGCATCCCATATCAGATCCCTGGTTCAAGTCCCAGCAGCTCCACTTCACATCCAGCTCCCTACTAATGTGCCTGGGAAGGCAACAGAAGATGGCCTAAGTGCTTGCACCCCTCCTTCCCATGTGGGAGACCAGGATGGAGTTCAAGACTCCTGGTTTCAGCCTGGCCAAGCCCTAGCCATAGTAGCCATTTGGAGACTGAACCAGCAGGCATAAGATTTGTTTCTCTCTGTTTCTCCTTCTATCTCTTTCAAATAATTAAAATAAAGCTTTTTTTTAAAAGTTCACTTATTTATTTTTGAATACTGAATCAGTCTTGCATTCTTGGAATTAACCCTTCTTTGACATGATGTATTATTCTCTTTACATATTGCTGAATTCTATTTGCTATTATTTTGTTAAGGATATTTTAATTCATGAGTTATTGGTCTGTAGTAACTTTTCCTGGTAATGTATTTATTTGACTTTGGTATTAGGGTGATGATAGCCTCAAGAAAGAATTGAGAATTCTCCTCTTTTCTATGTTCTGGAAAAGGCTGTGGATTACTGGTAATTTTTCTTCCTTTAATGTTCAACAGTTCACCAAAGAAACCATCTGAGTCAAGTGATTCCTTTATTAGTAAGCCTTAAACTACCAATAAAATATCTTCAAAGAATCGTGGGACAGTCCCACTTGTTATGGCCAACGTGGCCACAGACTCTCTTGTCTTTCTTAGTCCAAAGGAAGGCCACAGCTGTGGACAGGGGCTATTCCAATGCCAGGCTGCCCACACTTGAAGAAATTGCCAGGAGGAAAGTTTGTCACCTTTGAAGGGACCCTGTGGGCATATCTCTTGGTTGTGGGAAAGGATTGAAGGCCAAAAGTTGGAAGGCCTGGGACCGTGCTTGGACCCATTTATTTTTAGTTGGTGTTTTCTCTGTCCCTGTTCTTCCTCTCTATGGTTAAAGATCTTAAAGGCCAGGTCAAGGAGCTCCTTTTGAAGGATTTGAGACCCAGCTTCGAGCTTCTGAAGCTTGAGGTGAATGTCTGGGGCTGACTGAAAGATGAAATGCACATTTATCACAAGAGTGCTCCCTGGGGAGTCAGAGTTTAGTAGGAGCAGGGTCATAAGGTAATTCTATCTTTAATACTTTGAGGTGCCACTAAAATGTTTTCCATAATGTCTACAATTTTGTAATTTCCACCAGCAATATACAAGGGTTCCTATTTCTCCACATCTTCTCCAACACTTAATATTTACCTTAAAAAAAATCAAACACATTCTAGTGTGTGTGAAGTAGTGCTCATTGTGGCTTTGATTTTCATGTCCTTAATGATCAATGATGTTGAATATCTTTGCATATGCTTGCTGACTATTTCTAATCTTCCTTGAAGAACTGTCAATTCAAATATGTTGTCCATTTATTAATTGGGTTGTCTTTTCTTGATTGAGTATAAAGGGTTCTTTATATACCCTTATAAGACAAAGGACTTAAAACATTACTTTCTGCTTTGTGAATTATCTTTTTACATTCTTCATAACATCCTTTCTGTGTAAAAGTGTTTGCTTTATCAACTTTTACAAAGTCCTGTGTATGTATTTTTTTTTCTACTGCAGTTTGTGCTTTGGTGTCTAGTTTTGGTGACTCTAGTTTAGGCTCCAGAATGGCCTCAGAATGTTGTAGGAGAAGCAAATTTCAAAGGCCAGTTTCCTTAAATTGCCAGAGAAAAACTAATTGCCTTCTTAGGTAAATTCTACCAAAACATACAAATTAGGGAAAATTACTAAACTCATTTTAACAGGTGCATTGATCTCAATACAAGACCAAATAAGGATACTCCCTGGAAAAGATCACTTGCGTCAAGCTCTCTCACATAGAGGCATCTATCCTAAATAAAATCATATCATGGTCACACTGCAGCAGTGAATAAGTAGTCTGTCAGAGAAATGCAAAGATGATATATAATAACATTTGGAAAAAACTGTTAATTAGAATTGCTCTAAGTTGATAGATGAAAAGACAGAAGGCATATGATCATTTCCAGGAGTGCAGAAAATGCCTTTGGAAAAACATTTAACACACATTCATGGAGAAAAATAGCTTTTAGCAAAATAGCACTAAAAGCAAATTTCCATTTCCTAAATGTACAGTGAAATTATATAATTGTAAAATGTAATGTATTCCTAATAAAGAAGGACCAGGACACAGATCACAGATGTGTGGGACCATCCCTACTGTTTAGTAATGGGCTGGTATACATAACCATAGCAAGAAAATACATAATAAAGTATATGAGGTAGGAATATTTGAAAAGACAGAGATAATAAATGGTGACAACAGGATCTTCTAGTTTAAAAATCTAAGGGAACCGAGGCATAGACTAGTCAGATGAGTAAGACTTCAGCAGGCTGTTGTATGTATCACTATAGCAAACTCAGGGTGCAGCTGTACAAAATCAATAACTAATTAGGACAAGTAATGGAAAATACCCCAAACACAACAACAGCAAATATCAAAAATTTACCTAAAAGAAACCCAACAAATATGTACACAGTCTTTCGGAGGCGACTATAAAAAAACTTGGGAAAAGGGTATCCCAAAGGATATTGTAAAGATGTCACTTTTCCTTAAATTATTTACAGATTCACTGCCTACTGTGGACTAAGTTGGCCCCCCTTAGAATTCATATATTGAAGCCTTATCCCCCTATGTGATTTTATTGGTGAAATACTTATGGGAAGTAATTGGGGTTAAATGAGGTCCTAATAGTGGAGCTGTAATCCAAACGGACTGGTTTCTTTATATGAAGAGGCAATGAAATCAGAGCTCTCACTCCACAGAGAAGAGGACATGTGAGGGCACAGCAAGAAAGTGGCTGTCTGCAAGTCAGGATAAGAGTTTCTACTGGAACCAACCCTGCTTTTACATTGATCCTGATCCTACCTCCGGAACTGTGAGAAAATGAATTTCTGTCTAAGCCACATTGTCTGTGGTGTCTTGTTATGGCAGCCAGAGTGGACTAATGCATTGCCTTATATGTAGCATGCAAGATGGCAACCAGATGCAGGCTGGTGTTTCCTAAAATCAACCTGGAGAAAACTACATAAAGGAGAATGAAAGAGAACTATTAAGGGGCCAGCATGGTGGTACAGCAAGTTAAGCCACCACCTGCAATGCCAGTATCCTGTATGAATGCTGGTTTGAGTCCCGGCTGCTCCACTTCTGATCTAGATCCCTGCTAATGCACCTGGGAAAACAGTGGAAGATGACCCAAGTGCTTGGGCCCCTGCCACCTATGTGGGACACCAGTTGGAGCTCCTGGCTCTTGCCTTCTGCCTGGCCCAGCCTGGCCATTGTGGTTATTTGGTGACTGAACTAATGGATGGAATCAATTCTCTCTCTCTCTCTGTCTCTCTCTCTCTCTTTCTGTAATTCTGTCTTTAAAATAAATAAATAATCTTTTAGAAAAGAAATTGAATGAATCACACATAACAAGGGTAAGTATTCTTTCATAAAATGTAACAAATACACATACATACTTGTTAGTGATATAAATATCTTTCTAACTATGAAAGAGGGTTAAAACATGAAGTCATTGTCCTGGAGTAGCCAATGCTAGATTAACAGCAAAAAGCAGGCCTTACAAAACCATGCATCTTAGCCTCTTCCCTTATAAAGCACAGCTTTCGGATCAGCAGGTTCCCAAAAGTCTGTTTGCCTGGCAGACAGACTCAATAATTCAATGTATTTTTCTCTCACAAGCCACTACCTACCCTGGGGCCCTGCTTCCTGCGGCAGCTTCCCAATCTCTATCTAGTCTGAAACTTCAACCCATTCTCTGCAAGATTTGCGGTAGGGAAACAGCTAGAATCTTTCGGACAGTTCTTTCCCAGGAAACCATTCAAGAAGCAGACCAAAGGAGGACTCCTTACTCCTCATACCCCATACCCAACCTTGAGGATTGACAGGAAAACTCCTCCCCAACCAACGACCAGCTGGGCGCCCCGTTCTCACTCGCACCCCTGCGAAGCCCAGGGCACAGCTGTGAGCATGACGCACTCTTTGACTTACTCCAAGAGTCTCAGGGAGATGACAGTCTTGGTATGAGGAGGGCTGCCTTAGATCTTTGGAAGAGGGAGGTGATACTGAGTCAATGTGAGGACCCGTAGTTAGAACGGCGCGCGCTCAGCCTGCGCACGCGCCCACAGGAGGCTGTAGAATTCTCCCACGCTGGTCTCGCGCCACCGCGCGCCAGCTGACTGTTAAAGCTGCCGCCCCTACATTCTACAAGCGGGCATTTTGGATTAGCGGACAAAGATCAACAGAGAGAAAAATCCTAAGGATAAAGGAGAGGATCCTGAGTAAGTACTAATGGGACCCTGAACCCTACAACAGAAAGGGACCACACAGACCCCTACCCCTGTGGTCTAAGCGGGGAGGCTCTGGGCGGGGTCCTGAAGCTGAGGAGTTTCCTCTTTCCTTCTGGGAGTTTCAGGGAGGTGAAGGCCTTGTTCTCCCGGAAATTGCTGCAGGTTCTCAGGGGACAGGCTGATGGGTAACACTAAGGTGTTAGCTCTCTGGCGAAGGCACACACACCACTTCCTTGTCCCTCCTTGCAGGTGCCTGCTCTGCTGCCCTGACTCCTTGAGCAGAGTCATCATGCCTCGGGGTCAGAAAAGTAAGCTCCGTTCCCGGGAGAAACGCCGCCAGGCCCGGAGCGAGATTCAGAGGCTCCAGGGTGCTCAGGCCACTGCTGCCGAGGAGGAAGACACCGTCTCTTCCTCCCCTCCCCTAGGCGATAGCGATCCCCAGAGCTCCTTTGCTGCTTCTGGGTCCTGCGGCAAATCCAAGCGGCGGCAGAGAGGCCCAGCCGCCACTACTGCCTGTCGTTCGCGACAAAGATCCAATGGAGGTGCCCAGAGCCAAGATGGGGAAAGAGCAAGCACTTCCCAGGCGCTGTCCACTACTGATAGTTCATTCACAACCCGTCTAGATCAGAAGGCAGTTTTGTTGGTGCAATTTATGTTGCGTAAATACAACAAGAGAGAGCTGATAACAAAGAAAGATTTGCTGAAGTATGTCACTAAAAAGTACAAGATGCACTTCGATGAGATTCTCAGGAAAGCCGCTGAGCTTATGGTGCTAGCTTTTGGTATTGATGTGCAGGAAATTGATTCGGCCAAGCACTACTATGCCCTTGTCCGCCAGTTGGATCATACCGGTGATCCAAGAATGAATGGTGAGATCATGCCCAGGAGTGGCCTCCTGATGACCATCCTGTGTGTGATCTTCATAAAAGGCAACTCTGCTCCTGAGGAAGACATCTGGGAAGTGCTTAATGTGATGGGGATATATGCCGGAGAGAACCACTTCATCCATGGTGAGCCCAAGAAGCTCATCACTCAAGATTTGGTGCAGGAAAGGTACCTGGAATATCGCCAGGTGCTCAACAGTGATCCTCCATGCTATGAGTTCCTGTGGGGCCCAAGAGCACACGCTGAAACCAGCAAAATGAAAGTCCTTGAGTTTTTGGCCAAGATGCACAACACAGTGCCCACTGCCTTCCCAGCCTGGTATGAAGATGCCGTGATAGATGAGGAAGAGAGAATGAGATCCAGATTTGCAGCTCTGTTCCCAGTGCACATCCCAGAGTCAGTTCCAACAGTTTCTCCAACCACTAGTGGAATCTAAGGGGACACTAACCTATCATATCTGGGTTTCTGGTCTACTTAAGTGACCCATAGCATTGTCTTTTGCTGATTTTGAAAGTTTACACATGTTTCTTTGAAAAAAGTTTAATTAGTTTCAGATTCTAAGTTCATGAATGCTGTTGGTTTCATATTTACTGTTATTTAATAGGCTTAAGAGTGTTGTTAATAAAACAAATAGAGAAATTTTCCATGTTATTTAGTGATCTGCAACAAGAAAACATGGCAATAGAATAGGCATTTCCTTAGAAATGTGAAAGAAAGCAGCAGTAAAATAGAATTTAAAAATGGAGAAAAGTAAAAGATGATACATTCTCAGTTTCCTTTATTTCCTTCTATTCTGTTCTGCAAAATAAAAGTTATTTGCCTCATATATTTGCTTCGTATATTTATTTCATATATTCAGAAATGCAGCAAATCATAATAAAATCAATATTTTGTTCTCTGGATTTTTTATTCTTCAAATATTAATTGATTATTTACTCTGGGAAATATTGTGGTAGTATCAGGGTGATAAGTAAAAGAATACGCCACTGTCAGTAGGATTTGAGAGTCGAGTAGTAGCTATCATATAAAAACAAGTGAAAAGGAGTGTGCTGGGGTAGGATGGGGTGAGGTGAGTGGGGTAAGGTGGGATAGAGTGTGCTGGGTGGAGTGGGGTATGCGGGTATGGAGTATGATGGGGTAGACTGGGGTATGGTGTGGGTGGGGTGGAGTGCAGAGGGTGGGATAGAGTATGCTGGGGAGCAGGGTGGGATATGGTGAGGGGGTAGGGTATTGTGGGGTGGGGTGTGCTGGGGTGGGAGGGAGTAGAGTGTGCTGGGTGGGGTGGGGTATGCAGGTATGGAGTATGATGGGGTAGACTGGGGTATGGTGTGGGTGGGGTGGAGTGCAGAGGGGTGGGATAGAGTATGCTGGGGAGCAGGGTGGGATATGGTGAGGGGGTGGGGTATTGTGAGGTGAGGTGTACTGGGGTGGGAGGGAGTGGTGGGGTAGAGTGCGCTGGGTAGGGTGGGGTATGCGGGTATGGAGTATGATGGGGTAGACTGGGGTATGGTGTGGGTGGGGTGGAGTGCGGAGGGTGGGATAGAGTATGCTGGGGAGCAGGGTGGGATATGGTGAGGGGGTAGGGTATTGTGGGGTGGGGTGTGCTGGGGTGCAGTGAGGTGAGGTGGGTTAAGTAGGGAGAGGGAGGTCCAGATGAGAGGAGTCAAGGGCAAGTGCCCTGAAACAAAAGCAATTTGGGGCTTTGGAAAACCCCAAGCCCCTTAATGGGAGGGAATTTTAAATTAAGCTGGGTGGTGGGTCACAAGGGGTATGGGAGTGATGAACAGGGCTGGATTCTCAGCTAGTATATCTGAGATGAGACTCATCCTCCAATGGAGGACCACTTTGGGATCATGGATAAATCGGAGAGAATCTCCACTTGGGCCAGGGCTGGAACATGTCCTGTGTTCTGGTGCAGGTGGACGCGGTGCACGCACTGAGTGTTCTATACACATCACGTCCAGTAACCTCTAGAGAAATAAGGTGATACCCTTAAGGGAGAAGGAATGCCCAAAAGCCATTACATTGGCACCTTTTGCATTGGCTTGAGGAATCCAGAGCCTACTCCATTTAAAAAAGTGCTCAGGTTATCATGACAAACCATAGGCAAAGTCTAGGGTGATGATTAAATTAATGAAAATGTTGAAAAGGTTTACATGTGCAACTGAGAGGGAGAGAAGTTTTAGATTCTTAAAACTAGGTTGTTTTCAGTATATTTTGTCTAAAGGAAGGCATGATTTAGGTAGAGGTTACATGAATGAAAACTGGGATGGTTTGGATAAAATGGCAGCTAAGAGAGAAGGAAGGAGTTGCTTTTGACACACATTCTAGGAACGTTGAGCTGCATCCAGATGGTAAATATTCCTCACCATCCAAAGCAAATAATACAATATGATGCGGGGGGTGGGGTCAGGTTGCAGATGTTTTCCCACCACCACCGATAAGCAGAATTTTTGCCTGACTTGGTGTTCTGTGTTCTATAGTACTGCATATTCATTATCATATCTTGGATTAGAAAACAAAGGAAAAAGACATCCTAGTTGAAGGGTGGTATCATATAGGCTTAAAAAATCATAGTAATAATCATAGTAATAGCTGCCATTCTTTAATGTCTCAATGAATAGCAGTCCATTTGCCAGGTGCTCTATAAGCATTGCATTCCAGCAGTCTTAGAAGACAGGGCTTATCAAACTCACTTCACTAATCACTATCAAAGCTCAGAGAGTTTAAGAATGTGTCTAGTTCACACATCTGTTAAGCAACGGGCTGGGACTATACCCCCGGTCTGCATTCTCTAGAATCCATGATGTTTGCCTTCTCTTAGCCTGAGGCAGATCTTGGATGTATTAATTCATTTCTCTTCTGACTACTCCACAATGTCTCTGAGGGAATGAAAAGGAAGATCCAATGCCCAAGCATCAAAAGCAGATCTAAAGAAGGAAGGTGTAAGTGAGAATCCAACACAGTTTGGGACTTTCTGAGGGCCTTGTTTGTCTAAGGGTCTTGTGCCCCTGGCCCTGGGGTCTTTGAGAGTTGACTCTGTCCTGGTTCTAGCACATATTTAGTCCCTGCATGTTCCTGCATTACAACACCCCTCCCACAACCTTCCTCACTGTGCCCTCCTCCCCTGGAGCCTGCATCCAAGTCCAGAGGAGCCGAAAGTCCATACTCACTTGCCCTATCCCCAGCACAGAGGGTTCCATTTCCTAGTGGGTCTCACCCCTCACAGTAGACCCTCTGTGACAACCACAGTCCCTTCCACCAATTGTTCATGTCAGACACTTGAGCCCCCGGGCACATCCTTCACAATCTCAACGTGTTCTCAGATCTGCTAGTCAGGAAAGTCTGATTTGGTATCGAATCTACTGATTCTTGGATTATAACCCTAAGGCTAGAGGAGAAGTTTTGTAAACCACCCCAATATTTAAGAGTGGATTTTAATGGAGTTAATTATTCAAGTCTGGGGTCAACATTGTGGTGCAATGGCTTAAGCTGCCACCTGCAATGCCAGTATCTTTTATAAATGCCAGTCTGTGTCCCGGATACTCCACTTTCAAAACAACTCCCTGCTGATGTGCCTGGGAAGGCAGTAAAAGATGGTTCAAGTGCTTAGGTCCCTGCCACCCACATGAGAGACCTGGATGGAGTTCCAGGCTCCTAGCTTCGACCTGGCCCAGACCCAGGCGTTGTGACAATTTGGGTAGCGAACCAGCAGATGGGAAGATTATCCCCCCGACTTCACTCTGCCTTTCAAATAAATAAGTAAATCTTTTAAAAATTATTTGAGACTTACCATGGAACACATACACCAATATATGAGCTCATTTAGGTGGTCCAAAAGCAAAGCTTCTCCAAAAAGTAGTCAATGAGGAAAGATTGTGGAGATTACTGTGTAAGTAAATATCTATTGAGGCTAAATTCTAAAATTGCAGGAGTCTTTCAAGTAGATGAACAATGGTTTCATTGTCTATATGCTCCCTTTTATAAGAAAAGAAGAAATAATTCAGCCATTTTCCACTGTCTCTAGTCTCTGCTCACTCCTGAGGGAAATTTTGGATTTAGCTAATAGGTAAGATATTCCTGTTGTCCCTGAATTCTAACAACATGATAAATTATAATTCTCCCTGCTTAGTCACATGCCTCCAGAATTCATCAGAATTCAGCAAAATTAAAAATGTGTGTTTTTTTCATTATTTTAAAATTTATCCTATGCTTTTTCTCCTATATTTGTTTTATAAAAATTACACTGTGCGTTTTAAAAGTACATAGGTAACAGTGTTCCTTTTGCCATTTTCACTGAGTAAAATGAATGCAGCTCTTTCTGACAGCACCTATAAATCCATCTCACCATTTTAACTGCTCCCTGGAATTCTAAAGTGTGTATCTGCTGTAATTAACTTAACCAATTTCCTCCTGATGGACACATAAGTTGTTTTTCGTTTGTTGCTATGCTTAATTGAACTGACAGCAACATCATTGAACACCAATTCTTGGACAAGTAACGCATGTTTTCATATAGTAAAGACATAGCAAAGTGCAAATTGGATTACAGTAGAAAACATGATGATTGTAAATATTTATTAATATTTCTGAAGTTCTGTTCTGATAAAGCTACTCCAATTCATAGTCTTCCATGTTAAAGTCCATGAATAAGCTACACCCTCACAGGCATTTTATTTTAAACTTTGGCCATCCTGTTGGATGAAAATATCTTGTCTTGCTGTTTTTAATTTTCTTATTTTCTAAATAAGTTGAGCATAAAATTAACTTCATCATCCATCCATAGAAAGTGGAGTTTCTTCAGTGATGTCTTAAGTACCACTATTCCTCTGGACGTGTTTTAAAATTCTGAAATGTCACTAAAACATTTCCCTTTTTTTTTTTTTGAGGAAGAAGTATGTGATCAAAATGAGCAGATGCCAAGGAATGGAACCACACAGGACACCCTCAGCTAATGAGGAACATCAGGCGGACCTAGGGGCACAGCAGTTTCCAGAGTCCATGAGAGGGATCACCAAGTTTTGAGAGTGTAAGCCCTAGAAGGCTGGGGTTCCATGACGCACATTGCATCTGTTATACAGTGATTGTCAATATTTTCGACATGGAACCTCGTCTCCTGATTTAAGCCTTCCCCAGCAATCCAATACTTGATTGGAAGACAGCAGTCTGGATCCTGCCCACTCAATGCCACGCCATCTCACTCATGCTGGTGCTCCCTGAGACCCACACATTTCTGACTTCCCTAAGCACTACTGGGAAAGTTTCATGCAAGAAAATTCATCCTCAGATAAGGAGATTATCACATGCCTGCACAGGCATCTTCCTGTGTGGATTCCATTCTGGCCAATACACTGTACTCCGATTTTGCTGCTTGGCTTTCCAGCACTCTGGAAATGTGCTGCCTTTTCCTGAATCCCCAGCATACCTTATCATCTCTTCTCTTGTTTCCAAAACCTGGTTTCCTACTTCACTCCCACCTGGACACACATAAGCACATGGCGTCCTCCTACTCATTCATCTATTCACTATTTTCATCAGGGGGATGGCCACTCTCCCCTCAATCCACCATCCTCATTACTATTTGGCAGGAATTTTCCTTCCTGCTGATCCCAGTCCCTTTCTCTGCCCCTTTTGTAGCACTACAGAGTTTCAAACTCTCCTATGGGGAAGAGACTTTTACTACTCTTTTTACCTGGTAGCGTTTTAGCATCTCAGAGTATAACAGGCATTGTCTGCATTGGTACTCACATTTCCTGCTTTTGAAAATCTCAGTTCATGTACACATATGCCATCCCTCAACAAGGGCAGGGGAGAGGGCTTGGCTTACTTTACTTTCATCTGTTGCCTTTGCTCCCCACATGGCATATAATGCTCACTCATCTTGCTCAATCTTGGCTACTAAAGATGGGCAGCCTAATTTCCTTCTTCGGCATATCTACCTATTTAGATTGCAATCAGTTCTTGACAGGCTCAGTATAGTTCTAAGAATATAATGGTATTTCCTTCCTCCCTCCCTCCTACTGGTTCTTGATTTATAACCCTAAGGCTAGAGAGGAGGCTTTGGAAAAAAAATCTCCCTCCCTCCCCCCTCCCTCCCCTTTCCTTCCTCCTTTCCTTCCTTCCTTCCTTCAGTCCTTCCTTCCTTCTCCCCTCCCTCTCCCCTCCTCTCTCTCTTTCTCTGTGGCTCTCTCTTTTTCTTTATTTCTGTTTTTAGGTTTTGAAGTTTCACCGAATAAGAACTTGAACAAGGGAAAAACAAAAAGGCCCTAGTTTAGTGGGAATATAAACAATAGCTATAAACAATAATTGAATGGAAAAATGACCATTTCACCCAAATATAGTAAATTTAAAGTAATCACAGGTCATTAAAACTATAGTAGTATAAAATTCTTGACCATTGGCTTGACAAAGATATAAAACAAGGCATTTTTAAAGATTTATTTATTTATTTGAAAGTCAATTACTGAGAGAGGGAGACAGAGAGGTCTTCCATCTGCTGGTTCACTCCCCAAGAGGCCACAATGGCCAGGGTGGAGAAAGGTAAAAACCAGAGCTATGAGCTTCTTCCTGGACTCCCATGTGGGTGCAGAATCCCAAGCACATGAGCCACACCTTACACTACTTTTCTCAGGCCATTAGCAGGTAGCTGGTTCAGAAGTAGAGCAGCTGGAACCTGGACCAGTGCCCACATGGGATACTGGCACTGTGGGTGGCAGCTTTACTAACTATACCACAACACTGGCCCCTAAAACAAAGTTTTACAAAACTATATTTGTAGCAACACTGTTACACACAGGCATTTCTTTCTTTCTTTTTATTTATTTTTCCTTTTTTTGTGTAAATTTTAGCTCCCATGTACAAGGGAGAACATGTGGCATTTATCTTTCTGCGTCTAGCTTATTTCACTCAACATAATGTCCTCCAGTTGAATCAATTTTGATATAAATCATAGAATTGCATTTTTTATAGCTGAATACTGTTCCATTGCATATATATGCCACATTTTCTTTATCCATTCATCTGATGATGGACACCTAGGCTGATTCTACATTTCGGCTATTGTGAACAGTGTTGCTACAAACATGGTGGTGCAGGTATCTTTTTGATACGTATTCATGCTTTTTGGATTATCTCCAATAGTGGGATTGCTGGATCATTATGGCAAATCTATTCCTAGTTTTTAAAGAAATTTCCATAATGTTTTCCACAGTGACTGCCCTAATTTACAGTCCGACCAACAGTATATAAGTGTTCCCCTTTCTGTACATCCTTCTAGCATTTGTTACTCTCTGTGTTTTGGGTTTTAACAATTCTGAGAGGGGTGACGTGATAGCTCATTGTGGTTTTGATTTGCATTTCCCTGATGGCTAGTGATATTGAGCATTTTTTTCATATATTTGTTGGCCATTTGTATGTCTTCTTTTGAGAACTGTCTATTAAGGTCCTTGGCCCATTTCTTAACTGGATTGATTTTTTTGTTGGTGTTGAGTGTTTTAAGATGCTCATATATTCTGGGTATTAATCCTTTGTTGGATGGGTAGCTCTCAAATATTTTTCCCATTCTGTTGGATGTCTCTTCCTCTATTGATCATTTCCTTTGCTGTCCAGAAGCTTCTGAGTCTGATAAAATCCCATTTGTTTAGTTTTCTTTTTGTTACTTAATGCTTTAAGGGTGTTGTCCAAGAAATCCTCCCCTACACCAGTGTTTTGGGATGTTAACCCTACATTTTATTCCTGCAACCTCATAGTCTCAGGTCTTAAATGTAGGTCTTTGATCCATCTTGAGTTGATTTTTGTGTATAGTGATGTGTTTTAAAGATTTATGTACTTATTTGTTTATTTTAAAGATGAAGTGACAAGAATGAGAGAGAGAGAGAGAGAGAGAGAGAGAGAGAGAGAAAATCTTCCATTTGCTTGTTCACTCCCTAAATGCCTGTGCTAGATCAGGCTCAAGCTAGGAAGACACTTTGAGACAAGGCAAATATCTTCTCTCTTCAAATTCTTGCTTGCTGATTTTAGCACCCATCAGTGGATCTTGTATGAAATTATCATCACTGTAGCATTTGTCTAATGGTGATTTCTATTTCTTACCTTTTACACAATTATGAACTGTAATTCCACTACAAGGAGAAACTGTCCGGTGTCTTCCACATATTTATTTAATCAATTATCTTTATATCATCATGGGCTTATGGATATGTATTTTATTCTTTGGGTCATAATTAAATATTGTCATTATTTATTTTATTGCTCAAGATTTTGTCCAATTAGGAGTTCCTTCAGGATAGCTTGTGTTTTCTTCAATAACTTGCTCCCATATATTTTGAGAACAATCATTTGTCTGATTCCATAAGATGTTATGACCTTCTTATGATTTGCCCTACTCCTGCCTTGGGATGAGTCACTTCACCAAGGGCCCATGGTTCCTTTCATATAGGAATGGTGCTTAGAAACCAAGATATTTGTGCTAGATATGCTAATGGTTACTGGGGTATCATTGTTTGTAAGTCCTCTTAGCATATAGAGCTATGAAATATTTGTAGGTTAACCCATATCTACACATATATTTATTTTTATATCTTTGTGTATGAATATATAATGAGTTTATGCTGATACCTCAAGGTTCCAATTGAACACCACAGAAATCATTTTAATCTTCCATCTTTCTTTATTTGTAACTGCATTATAAATAGTAAGAAACTTCACTTTTACTATCCACAACATTGTTACTTATTTGCTCAATTCTAGTTTCCACATAAATTAGTTTCAGAGTGTTTTACCAATGCCCCTTTGAGAAAAACATTTCCTGATTAGATAGCCACATTTGTGCATAGTTCGTCATTAGTCTCACAGCATCCAGGCATGTTACTGTTTTCCAAAGGTGTTTACATTAGTTCTTTTCCCCTCTGCCTACCATATGGTTGTGTTATTCATTTTTATTACAAGTAGTTTCATTTGTTAGCGTTTTCATGCTGTATTGGATTTCTCCCACATTCTGTTTGGTTTTGACTGTTCACTCAATAATGATGACAATTCTTAAGTATTTTTATTTACTAATTCCTTAACAACAAATGTCAACATACATATAACCTCATAATATTAGTTATCATAAGAATGTCAGTATGTCTGTAATCATAGAGATGTGCCAAAAATTATGTATCCTGATATTTAAGCTAGAAAAAAAATCTATGTCACTCTTCTGCATTCCAGAGGTGTTTTGTTTATGCATGTGAATGCATCATATTTATTGTTTCTCTTCTACATATTAATTCATATACAACAGTCAAAATGTTTCAAATTACTGCTTTGTCAGGGCTTACCCTGATCAGATACATTGAGTTTGATTCTTGAAAGCAAGGAATTTAATTTCTCCATATGGCCTTTAAAACCAGCTGAGGCACTTCTATTTGTCATGATGTTGAAGATGGGCCCTTTACTGCTTGTGTCTTTTTTATTATTGTTGCCAAGTAACTGAAAAACTCATGCAGCATTGCTGAGGATAAGACCTTTCCCTATTAAGAAGAAAAAGATGACAACCTGCTGTGTGAACAATAGGGAAACTACCCTTATCATTCTCAGCACAAACACTTCATCACTAGGGGTGCTTCTTTACAAAAAAAAAAAAAAAACACTCTTTGAAATTTTTCTGTAAAATATTCTGTTCCTGTTCACTGACATGAAACTTTTAGAGCTTGTAAAGAAAAAAAAATAATATGCTAACCAGCAGAAAAAAATGGAAATAAAATTCAAAAAAATGCATTATGCATCTGTCTTTACCAAGTACTTTTAGTACCTAAAGACTGCATATTAGGAGAGATAGAAGCAGTTATTACTATTGCATAGTGCCTTGCCCTACTTAATTCCAGCAGAAGAAACCTCCTCTCACTGTGTTGTAGAGAAGGATAAAGAATCTCCAGTTAGATCAAAGGCCAACTTGTGATTACTATGAAAAGCAGAGAAGAGGATTGCTTTCACTTTTTTAGATATCTGCCCTCTCAAGATATAACGTCCCATTTGAAATATTTGCTACATGAATGTCAAAAAGTATCAGATGGCAAAATGGTATCAGTCTTTCAACTCTGGGGAAAAAACAGACTTTTTAAAAAATGGAGGTCCATGGATATACAGATATTAAGCTCTTACAAAAGATGTCTTCTTAGTATTCCACAGCAATTCCTCCAAGAATCAAATCACTGACTCTTATCTGACATTTAAACACTTTTTATAAGTAAGAATCAATATTTTTCATATAACAAAGAGATATAAAAAATTCATGTTTTTAGATTTATCTTCATGTCTTGGACTTTGTTAATAGTGAGATAATCATATTCTGTTATTTAATGGACCATTTTATGCATAGGTTTTTTTTATTAAGAAAAGAATATTACAAGAATGTAAAATGTACAGTAAAATTGATGTGCTTCTCTTTAAGATACATGTTCATCTTTAAGTGTTTCTATGTATTAAAAATTAATATTTTGCTATTAAATTATCTGAGTTTCTTATATGCGTTGGATATTAGCCTCCTTATCAGATGTATAATTCAAAAATATTTTCTCCTATTCTGTAGGT
The DNA here is from genome assembly GCF_051225735.1 of Oryctolagus cuniculus. Classification (NCBI taxonomy): domain Eukaryota; kingdom Metazoa; phylum Chordata; class Mammalia; order Lagomorpha; family Leporidae; genus Oryctolagus; species Oryctolagus cuniculus. The sequence goes on from NC_142888.1 coordinate 13,874,450, forward strand.
TTTCACTGTTTCTTTTATTGCACATAAGCTTTTTTTCATGTGATTCCTTTTGTTTTGTTTTTATTGCCTATACTTTAGCATCATATCCAAAAATTTCTTTACAAAGACCAATGTAAAGAAACATTCCCTTTATGTTTTCTTCTAGTAGTTTTACAGTTTCTGGCCTTATGTTTAATTCTTTAATCCAATTTGAGTTGACTTTTGTATGTTGGGGTTTTATGGATCCAGTTTCGTTCTTCCACACATGGATGTCCAATTTCCCCGACATCGTTTGAAAAACCAATAAGGTTTAGAATTTTTTTCATTTATTTTTTCTTGTTTCTTTTATTTTGGTTATTTTAGCAAACATAAAAAATTGTTGTCAGCACCCTTTTGATCTTAAACCTGTTAAAGTCTTAAAAGAGGGGCCGCAGCTGTGGTGTAGTGGGTTAAAGCTGCCATCTGCAGTGCCCACATTCCATATGGACACCGGTTTGAGTCCTGTTTGCTCCACTTCTGATCCAGCTCCTTGCTAATGCTCCTGAGAAAAGCAGCGGAAGATGACCCAGTGCTTGGGCCCCTGCATTCACATGGGAAACCTGGAAAAAGCTCCTGGCTCCTGACTTCAGATTGGCCCAGTTCCAGCCATTGCATCCAATTGGGAAGTGAACCAGAGGATGGAAAAATCTCTCTTTCTCTCTCTCTAACTCTGCCTTTCAAATCAATAATAAAATAAATCATTTATGTATGTAAAATAAAGTTACATACAGTCTTTTGTACAAGTGGAATATAATGCTTCAGTGAACTGATACTGGCGTGAAACCTTTGTTATTCTTTTATTATAAAAGCATTTCAGCTATTTATTATTTTATTTCTATTTATTTGTTTATATAATTTTTAAATTAGAAGTATAAGATGTAAAGTTATACATATTTATGGGGTACTATGTGATATTTCACTATGTGTATACATTGTGCAATGTTCAATCAGGTAAATAGATCCTTTCAAGCATTTAACATTTATAGTGAAAACATACAGAATACTATCTTCTGATTTTTCTATAGAACACCATGGAGTACATTGGCTTTATCTATGGTCATCTCACTATGCAATAGAACTCCAGACCTTCTTACTCATATCTAGTTACAATCAAAGATTGATTGGTAGTAGATGCATTAATTCATTTTTGGTTCTTCTAATTTGCTTTCTTGGTCTTTGTATCTATTTTTGTGCCAACATCATGCAGTTTTGATTACTATAGCTTTGTGTTAAATTCTGAGATCAGATAGTATGGTGACTTCAATTTTATTCATTTTGCTCAAGACTGTTTTAACTATTGGGGCCTTTTTTTTTTAACTTCTGTTTAAACAGTTGGGGGCAAGTGGGTAAGCATTGTGGCACAACAGGTTAGGGTGCTTCTTGGGACACCTGCATCCCATATCAAAGTGGTGGTTCCTGTGCTGGCTACTCCACTGCTGCTATAGTTCTGTGCTAATGCACCTGGGAAGCAGCAGATGATGGCTCAACTGCTTGGATTCCATGTGGGAGATCTAGATGGAGCTCTAGGATCCTGGCTTCTGCCTATTCCAACCCTGCCTGTTGCAGGCATTTGGGGAATGAACTAGTCAGTGGAAAATCTGTCTCTTGCTCTCACTCTCGATCTCTCACTGTACTTTACAAATAGATAAACTAAACAAGTAAAATGAAGGAAAACCTGTCATTTGTGACAATGTGGGTGAACCTGGAGGGCATTGTACTAAGTAAACTAGGAACAGAAGGACAGATGTCACACAGACTCATTCAGAGAAGTGGAACTCAAAGAATCAGAGGGTGAAAGGACAGTTACCAAGGAGGAGGGTATTAGGGAGCTGTTGGTCAATTAGACAGAGGGAACAAGTTTCAGGGGATCTGTTGTACTACATGGTCATTATCATTAATAACAATCTGTAATATACTTGAAAATCACTAAGAGATTAGATTTCAAATGTTCTTTCTGCAATAAATGGCAACTATGTGAAGTGATGGAATGTTAATTGATTTAATTTAATAATTCACTAATTCCATAATGCATGCATGTATCAAAACATAGTGCTGTATATCATAAATACAATTTTTATTTGCCATTTCAAATAGTACTGACAGCCTTTCTCTTGAATAGCTTAAATTATTCCTTCTCCATCCCTTCTTAAAAGGAAATTGAATACTAAGAAACTAAACTAGCATTAAATAAGAATAGTTTAGAATTTTGAACAATTTTACTATTTTTATCATTTCTGTACAATTTCCTAAATCATAAGAAATGGAATGCTGTTGAATGGACAAAATAGCAGTTACTTTTCCTGCTTGTGTTTATTTCCAATCGTTCACTTGTTGATACGATATAGACAAATTAGTCAGATTTATCATTAATATTTTTATTATTGAGGTTCATGTTATACAACCATGCTGCAAAAGCAACAAAGAATTTTCTATCTCAAGGAAAAGGGTTTTTTTTCCCTTTTCTTCCATTTATTTTTAAGGTAAAGACTTTGTTTACCTAACACATTTTAACTACCTATTATGGAATACAAAGTCAAAAGGTTTGCTTCTCTTATTCAAAATAGTTTAAGGTCAAACCAGTACAAAAGTATATGTGCAAATAATATGAGCAGTTCAAAAGCTTAGGAGGAGAGTTTTTGACAATTAAAATTCCTAGTGTGGATTGATTGATTGATTGTGTGTGTGTGTGTGTATGTATATACACATAAAATACCATATATACAGAACCTAAGAGGGTACTTTAAAAAGCTCATGGAAAATGGAATTTAAAGATAAGCTTATGGCCAGAATTGTGGAACAGCAGGTTAAGCTGCCACTGGTGATGCTGGCATCCTATACTGGAGCTCTGGTTAAAGTCTCAGTTTCTCCACTTCTGATCCAATTCCCCACTAATGTACCTGGAAAAGCAGCAGAAGATGGCCCAAGTACTTGGGCCTCTGCCATCTATAAGGGAGACCCAGATGGAGTTCCTATGGCCATTGTGGGGGTGAACCAACAGATGGAACATCTCTCTCTCTCTCTCTCTCTCTCTCTGCCATTCCAATAAATAAAATATCTTTTCAAAAAGATAAATTCATTTGGAGGCAAATTTTTGAAATCCATGTATACTACGGTCTTCAAAAGGCTCAAGGAACGCACATATTATGAAAAAGCTACAGCTACTTCAATTTTTGCATGAAAATGAATGTATTTTGTAAATCTTCTATGTAGCTATTTTATGAGAGAAAGAGAGATAGACTGGGCTGATCCAAGCTGAAGCCTAAAACCAAGAACTCAGTTCAGCTGTCCTATGTGGATGGCAGGGCCCCAAGTATTTAACCATTCACTTGCTGCTTCCCAGGGTCCATATTTGCAGTAAGCTAGATGCTGGAGTGGAGTTGGACTCAAACCCAGGCACCCTTACATGGGATGCAAACATCTTAACTGGCGGCTTAACGAGTAGGCCATACACCTTCCCCAAACTTATTTTTTAATTCAATTTTCCCACGAACTTTATGAAGTACCCTTATATATGGAATATTCTATTTTTCAATGCTAATCACCTTGACAAAGAAGCCCTGTGTATAAAAATGAGCACATTTGCTTATAAAACAGAGACAAAATTTATCAAATTATCCTAAATTTAAAATATTTATTTAAGAGATAGAAAGACAAACAGAAACAGAAAAATCTCCCATTTGCTAATTTTGTCCCCAAATATCCACAACAACCTGAGCTGGATTGAGGCCTGAGCCAGGAGATGGGAACTCAGTCTAGGTCTCACACATAGGTGTTAGGGAAAGAACGACTTGAGCCATGACCTGTTGCCTCCCAGGATCTGCATCGGCTGGAAACTGGAATTGGGACCTGGAGCTGGGATTGAACCCAGGCACTCTTAAACAGCTTCTTAACTGCTAGGCTAAATGCCTACTTCTCTCCAAATTTTGTTACAGATGTCAAAACTTAAATTTCTGACTTGCTAATGGCATACTTATGTGCTTTGCATATTGTTAACTTGACCTTGATGTCTGTATCAGTGTGCAGTTTTATTATTAGATACTTGAAAAAATTTTATACAATATTTCCAAATGCAACCCACACACACTATTTGTTGTAGGTGTGATGAATGCAAATTAATTCTCTCCTCCATCAGGGCATTTAAGTACACACTCTTTTACATACATCACATATTAATATATACAAGATGAATATCTTTGAAAAGTTCTAACATTAAATACGCAAAAATAAAATAAATCCAGCAATAAAACATATTCAAGTCACACATTCAGGAACACTAGAATGAATGAGCGTATAGTGTGGGGAGCAACTCGGACTAGACTAAGTTACTGGAATTAACACTTATTCTATGCATCTGCTCTCCCACACTATGGCGCTGAGAAGGGAGAAACAGCTTCTACACAGCTGCCTCCAGTTCAACCAATAAACTGTAGGACCTGCTCCTGATTGGAGGAGAGCAGTGTACTCAGTGTGTGGGTAGCAGAGTTGGGATTGGTGGAAGAGGACTATAAAGGAGGAGAGAGACAACATGCACCAGGAACATCTATCTGAAGGAACACCTGTGCAGCCCCCAAGAGAGCCGGCCGGCGGTGTGCCGCTCCCCCGCGGAAGTGGGGAAAGTGGCAGGGGGAACCGCCCTTCCACGAAGGTGGAAGGGACGGTAGCCAACCCGGGAAGAACCAGCAGCAAACCCGGGAAGGGCCGAGCAGACGAAAGAACAGCGCAGGGTCCTGTGTCGTTCCTCCACGAAGACGGGGAGCGACAGTATAGTTGTTTCTGAAGCAATATTTCATTTCTCCAAGCCAACATTTCAAATCAAAAACTTGAAGATAGATTCTTCCCCACTGAAGAATAGAGATATCTGTTAGCTCTATTTAAAATGTCATAAATGATGCTCATTAACATCAGTGAGTTTTATTTCTTCAACTATATTTTCCTAATGAATAAATGATACCTGTATCAGATATTGACATCACTCAGTCTGAGAAATCAGAAGGGTTGTTCAAATTCTGTATGCATTGTTGTATTGTATGGTGTTCCTACATGGGAAGCAGTCAGTGCCTTTCATTATATTTAATAAAAAGAATTTAGTGACATATTGCACAACATGAAGATTATGGTTAATAATAATGTACTGCATATTTCAAAATTGCTGAAAGAGTAGATTTTAAATGTCCTTATCACAAAAATCGATAAGTAAGTGAGGCGATGAGTATGTTAGTTAACTTGGTTTAATTATTCCCTAGTTTGTGTACGTCTTTGTGCATCAAAACATCATAGTGTATCCAGTAAATATAAATTATTACTACTTGCACATTGAATAAAATGCGAAATGATTTAAGAAACAGTTAATGATTCTAAGATAATTAAGAACTTTTGCTCTAGTATGTATCATACTACTACAATCTTAAGCTGAATTCTAAAATTTGTCAAATGTATTTTGTTAACATTCCTGAAGCAAAAGTTGACTTACTTGTGTGTGTCTTGGACATATACAAAGAGGAATAATGATCAATTCAAATATAAAGAAAATTTGGTTTTCAACGCTAAAATATGAAGTGAAATGGTACAAATCCTTTCATTAAGCTAAAATTCTGTTAAAACCAAATTTGGCACAGCTGATTAAGCCACTGCTTAGGACACCTGACCCATACCAGAGTGCAGACTTGAGTCTTGTCTATCCCACTTCTGATACAACTTCCTGCTATTGCGTATCTGATAGATAAAAATAAAGAATAAACATTTAATAAAAATAATACTACAGGTCAGATCTTGTTACATGAGACGATGAATAGATACAGCATACAGATTTTTATGTGGGGATTTTCTTAATATTTATTAGCATCTTAAATGTTTAAAATAATATACACATAGTTAAGAATGTGTAAATGTTACAAGGTTGGGAAGTAATACACACACACACACACACACACACTTGGTTCATTGACTTAAGACGGTTTGGCATTATCAATTTATATCACTTGCCCATTTTTTTCCAGTCTGCAGCAAATAATATGTACCAATTAGCTCGGTCCAATCAAGCTTGCACCTCTGAGATTTGTGGGATCAGTTTCCCTTCAGGCACATAGAATCAGAGTATAGAGGAAATATGGCTGCAACCAGAGACAAAGAAAGAAAAGCCGACCCTTCCTCCCAACACAGACCTTGAAAAGTGGCTGCATGCAATTAAGTAGTGAAGCAGCTGCCCACTGTTATCTTGTCTATGGAGGGAAGAAGTCCTAAGTTCTGCTTCTGTAAACTCCAGCCATAAAGCTGTCCTAATAAATCTGTCCCTGGTATCTCTTTAACAAACATACTAGGCCCACCGACCATTGGAAATGTGGTCCCAAGTCACGTAGGCTGCAATTTAAACTCACCATTGCTGTAACAGCTAAGGTATGACACTGATGAACCTATAAATATTGTGAGAAACTTGGGATTGTTGCTCCGTTCTCAGGAAATGATTCCAGCTGAGCCCGCTGGTGTAAGAAACTGTTTGATCCTCCACTAGCTCTGGTGCCTGTTAGAATGGAGGGAGTTTTCCCACCCCAGGTTTCTGTAATAAGAGCATTAAATGATTAAATGTTTCACCTAAATCAGGATACTTTTAGGGTTCAGAAAATGAGGAATGGATGCTGTGAGACCTTTAACAATGCCCACCACAATTGTGTTCTGTTGTATATTTTACCATACTGATAATACTTGAAAATTTTGATCAACTAGCATCTGTAGCAACGTAAGTGATGAAACTATATTTTACATGCATCTATCTACATCTCATTTCATTACTATTCCATATCTTTTAAAAAATGAAAAATTCACCAAGTCAAAAAGAAGAAAATAATTAGAAATAAAATGAGTTTTAAATCTTCCATAGATGTATTCTGTGCAGGGAATTCTTGATGATTTCCTGTATTATGAGAGATAATATCAAGTCCAATTATTTCAAGTCAGGCTAAGTCTTTCTACATTGAAAGTGCTGAGATAAAAGCTCTTCAGTTTATAGGTGTTTTACCTAGAGCATAGGCCTTAGTCTTTGAAATGTTTAAGTGAAATTCTTTTTTTTGCATTAGGCATTGCAGTTTTACAGAGTTTCTCACATGGGGCTTCCAATTTGATTTGGCTTTGCAAGATCGTCAAGTTAAAAAAGAACTTGTTCACATGTATATTCCTCTCCTTTTTCCAATTTGTGCCACTTGGGGGCTGACCCTAGGAGAGATACTCGTAGATTACATTGTCACCTGGCTTCTGTAACCGGGTAACACTGTCAGAATAGGGAAGAAGAAAGGGTATTTTTCACCTCTGCCTGCCAAGGAGGCATGTTCAGCAGCTGCTGATTCTCCTCCGTGGCTCTAGTTCCTACAAGGTTTCCAACTTCCTCCAGGAGACCCAGGTGTTGTGGTGACTTGCCATGTTATGATTCTTGTGAATCTAAGTGAATTGGTATTTCAATTACAATGAATGCGACTATGCTTTCATGGAACCAGCTCCATTTTGAGCTTTTTCTTGTAACACAGCTGTAACTGAGCCAAGTGACTGGCTGAGAGTCACCTTACATTGGCGGACTGACAAATCACATAGACAACTGTGTACTGATATGCAAAAGAGATAGTTTGGGTTCAGGACTTTTCCCTCAGAGGTTGGCATCTGGGAGCTGAGATAATACACCTTCTGGGATGATAAACATCAGTGGCTTCAGACCACTGTTTGAGTTACATCTTGCTGTGACTCCACCCTCCATGAGTATTCACTCTGAAAAGGCATTGGCTGCCAGAGGCTAGGCTTGAAGGAAAAGTCCTTTACCTCCTTGCTGACAACTTGATAACATTCAGGACCCATTTGAGTGTCTCCTTAAAGTGGCTTCTCTCCTAGGCCAGTTGAACAATTTCCTTTTGCATGCATTATTAGCCCTCTGTGTGTTTGGTTCATTATTAGTCCTCTGTGTCTGAGTAATTTTATTTTACCTAATTTTTGCCTATTTTTTCATAGAGTACTTTTAAAAGTTCATGGAAAATTTAAAAGTAAGCTTAATGTAAAAATGTTGAAATCCATACATAATTTTTCATCATATATGTTTTCAATGAACATTTTCGAATATTTCTCTTATTCCAAAAACATAGTATATTTCAACTGAAAAAATAAAGACACTAACACATTGATAAATGATAGTGTGTGTATTTGATTCAGACGTGGTAGGCTGGAGTCAGAATTTTTAAGTGAAAAATATCATGTTGAAAATGAATATGTACTATGTACCATGAAGAATCATGGGTGGTTATTATATTGTTGTAGATCTTCATTATCAATATAACTGTAAGTTATTGCAGCCAGGACTACATCAGCAAGCTTGTAAAGAGGTAATTATCTGGTCGTGTTTGTAATGCTACAAATACAGCATTTCATTTTATTCTCAGTGCTAAATCAAAGATGAAGAACCCAGATAGAATTTGCCTTTACATGTACAATTAAATTAGAAAATTCAGAGCTGGAGTACCCCAGATCAGACTAGAATCCACATTGTGGATTCTAAGACTTCTCTTTCCAGGACTGTGACTGTTGCTTCCAGACATTTTGTATTCGGTACTATGCCTATAGAGCCTCACCCTCACTGGCTGCTGCCACCATACTTTTTCCTTCTTCAGTTGTACTGAGCTAATTTGCTGTCATATGAGGTTGTAAATGTGACTCTGACCCCAGACAGATTTGGAATAGATTTTTATTTCTATTCTTGTCTCATTTGGGGGAGATTTTAAAGTGCTATTTAAATACTTATTAAATTAAATGTGCCAAAATAATATGATGTTAGAAATTTTTTAAATGAATGGTAATTATAAGTGATCAAACACATTAGGAAAAATAGACCAGGTCATATTGCACAGTCTAAAGTGCAAGAACTCAAAGTATCTAATTTAACGTTTAGTCTTCTTAAAACGTGTCTATAATGGAATTAGTCCTTTGCTTCCTTTGCCCCCCTTACACTATTTCCTCTCCACCCTAGACTAAACAGTCATATGTTAAGATAGCCCAGGGCATTGTCAATGAGCATCTTTAATTGATTCGGGTAATCTTGGAGACAGGTTGCCTAAAGAAGGACCAATATTCCACCAGGAATAGTCAGACTTAAAGGTAGTGGTCTAGAGGGTGCTCTTTTTTTTAAAAAAATTACTTTATTTATTTTCATGCATTTCATAAATACAACTTTAGGAACATAGTAATTATTCCCACCATACCTGCCCTCCCACCCACACTGCCACCCCTCTTCCTATTCCCTCTTCTGTTCCCAGTCTTGTTTGTCTGAAGTCATTTTTGTTGTCCTAAGTGAGGGAGACAGGTGCTTTTGTCACCTAGGGGATGAAGACCAGGAGAATGCACAAGACAATCCTTCTCTGGTATGCATGCACACATCCAAATGTATAACAAAGAATTATCCAACCCAAATGTCAACATGCTGATACTGGAAAATCTGATCTAGGTGGGCCTGCATCTCATTTTTCTTTATGATAATATTGCAAACTACTTTGTATAATTGACTTCCTTGCAAGCTCTCATCTATTTGCAATAAGATAGATTTACGATTGATATTATCTAATGCACTATCCAGTACAGTAGTTACTAGCCCCCTGTGGTTAATTACATTTCACTAAAAATTATCTCAGAATAAAGATGAAATTTCCATTCCTTGATTTCCCTGCCAGATTTTATATGCCTCATAGCCACATACAGCTAGAGTTCACTGCCTTAGAATATTTCCATCATTTTAGAAAGTGTTATTGTATACTGCTAATCTACAGACTCTGGTATACAAACTCCTGTGATCATAACAAAACTAGACATCTGTGGGGAGCAACTGAGACTAGACTAAGTTACTGGAATTAAGACTTACTCTATGCATCTGCTCTCCCACAATATGGCGCTGGGGAGGAGTAAACTTCTACGCAGCTGCCTCTCGCCAATTTGACTGATAAGCTGCAGGAGCTGATCCTGCTCCTGATTGGAGGAGAGCAGCGTACTCAGCGTGTGGGTAGCAGAGTTGGGATTGGTGGAAGAGGACTATAAAGGAGGAGAGAGACAACATGCACCAGGAACATCTATCTGAAGGAACACCTGTGCAGCCCCCGAGAGAGCCGGCCGGCGGTGTGCCGCTCCTCCGCGGAAGCGGAGAAAGTGGCAGGGGGTGCCGCCCCTCCACGGAGGTGGAGGGGTCGACAGCCAACCCGGGAAGAACCAGCAGCAAACCCGGGAAGGGCCGAGCAGACAAAAGAACAGCGCAGGGTTTAGTGTCGTTCCTCTGCGAGATGGGGGAGCGACAGACATCAATATCTATTTCCTTCTTAATGAATTGGGATAACAGTTAAGCAGTTGGTTTCCCCTTCTAAATATCAAAAGGTAAAAAAAACAAAACAGAACAAAAAGTTACTTGGGGCCTAGCCCTGTGAAATGTATACTGAGGTGTTACCGTTGTTTCACAGCTCTGATTGGGTAGAATTTACTGGGTTTTCCAAGGATAGAATTTAATCATGAGATCTATGTAATTTCTCCTTATGAAAAGCATTGCATTCCTTGATGTGTTTGCCTTAACCTTGATTATGGTCCCTAGTATTACTGCAACAACTCATCTTATTCTTCATAACATCAAGGAAGTTTTCTACACTCTAAAAGCAAAATTGGCTGGGGCCATTTAACCAGGAAAGGAAGATTGTATTCAAGATTTTTACAATAGAGGAGAAAGATTAAACTTAACTGTCCTGAAACAAAAGGTAAATAAAGATTTATTTATTTGAAAGTCATAGTTACATGGCCGGCGCTGCGGCTCACTAGGCTAATCCTCCGGCTTGCGGCGCCGGCACACCGGGTTCTAGTCCCGGTCGGGGTGCCGGATTCTGTCCCGGTTGCCCCTCTTCCAGGCCAGCTCTCTGCTGTGGCCCGGAAGTGCAGTGGAGGATGGCCCAGGTACTTGGGCCCTGCACCCCATGGGAGACCAGGATAAGTACCTGGTTCCTGCCATCGGATCAGCGCGGTGCACCGGCCGCAGCGCGCTGGCAGCGGCGGCCATTGGAGGGTGAACCAATGGCCAAAGGAAGACCTTTCTCTCTGTCTCTCTCTCTCACTATCCACTCTGCCTGTCAAAAAAAAAAAAAAAAGAGTCATATTTACAGAGAGGGAAAGTCAGATGTTCCGCAGTCTGGTTCACTCTGCAGATGGCCTCAACAGTTGGCAGGGGCTGGGCCAGGGGTTGGTGGGGGTCTGAACCCATGGGCCATCTTCTGCTGCTTTTCCCAGGCCATTAGCAGGGAGCTGGATAGGAAGTGGAGCAACCTGGACCAGTGCCTATAGAGGAAGCAGGGGCTCCAGGCAGCAAGGTTAGCAGCTGGGCCCCATAGCTGGCCTGACTCTTTGTTTCTTGATGATTATATTTCAAAGGGATGATTCCCAAATTTTTGAGAAAGACATTCCCAGTTTGTACAAAATTTACATATCAAAGAGCCAGAGAAAGAATTTACAATCGAAAGCTTTCAGAAGAGAATACTCTAAGAATAGGAGATTGGGGCCTACAGTCAGGAAAATACCTGTCTAAAGTTCAATCAGACTGGGAGAAACTTTAAGGCCATCTTGGTCAACGTACAGTGAACTATGCTATTTTAAACTTTAATTGTTAGAATAATTTCTGATATGGATTTCAGTCAGAAAATAGAATCTTCCAATGAGCAGTGTGTGCCCCCCTAACTGTAAGCAAATTCAAGTTACACATTTTATCTCCCTAAGACTTGAAATAGCGCAATTTTTTTTTTTAAGTTTCGCAAGTTAGCTACTAGAGGAAACCCAATAGTGACTAATGGAAATAAGAGTGGAGAGTAGAAAGAGCAATTGCACCTGATTACGGACTCAAAAGATTTAGAACAAGAGGATTCATTCATTTTGAGATTTTCTAAGAGTGTCTTCTGAGTGCATTGCTGTGCCATAGTGAATAAATTTGAAGATCAATACTCCATTTCAGGAACTCCGAAAAGAAGGAGTTCCTAGACAATTTGGTCAGCTCAGAGAGAATTTGCATGGTGCAGACATGCAGGGTCACCTTGTTTCTGATTAATATTTTCATTTTAACCTCATGTGCTATTCTTCTCTTACATCCAACCATATGAGTTCTGACTTTTCCTTCATGTCCAGAATGAGACAAGTCTCCACATTTAATTTGTCCATAACATGTTAGACTGGACTCGGATCACACTCAATTAACCCCATGAGAGACTTTGGTGATGCGAAAGCAAAGAGGTTTATCGTTCAAGCTTGAGCTAGGGTCCACGCCTCCAACCGACGCAGCGGTCTTCTGACAAGGACTCCTCCCGTTTCCTTTGCAGGGTTTATATAGGGTTTTCAGAGACATTCTATACAGTATGGCACCATTCAGCAAATCATCTCATTCTGCGGGGAATTTAAGGAACATCTCTTAAAATTGATTAGTGCATCCAGCGGCAGGAGTGGACCTAGTAAAAGTGGTTGGATGGCTTTTGGGGTTGGCTAAAGTATAGGGCCCGAGTCGCTAGGGTGCACGTGCCAAACTGCAGGTTTTCGGGATGTTATCAATCACCTTAACTGCCTGAAAAGACACCTGGAACTTTAGATACTTCCCTGCTATCTGCTGATTGGCTGTTGCTAGGGGAGTTTATTTTGCTTCTTTCAGGAACTTTTGGCTCAGGGTTCAGGAGCCGGTCAGGTCCGAGTTACAAGATGGAGGCCTAGCCTAAAATAGCTGTGCCTTGATCCAGGTGCAGGTCTCTCAATCACCACATTTTATTTTTTAACATTTTTTTTTCAAAATATTTTAAATGTATTTTCATTTTATTTGAAAGACAAAAAGACAAAGGGAAAGAATGGAGAGAGTAAATCCCCATCTGTTCATTCACTCCCCAAATACCAACAATAACCAGGGCTGAGCCAGGCCACAGCCAGGAGCCTGGAACTCAACCCCAGGGCCTCATGCTCAGGTGGCAGGGACCCAACCATTTGAGCCATTACTTTCTGCCTCCCATGGAGTGCATCAGCAGGAAGCTAGAATCAGAAGCAGAACCAGAACTTGAACCTGGGCACTCCAATGTGGGACCTGACTTCCCAAGCAGCATTTGCAAAGCCTCTATTTTAAAACGTTAATCACAATTACAACTATTTAATTGTCTACATACTATTTATTTTAAAATGACTTGCACTAATGTCCTGTGAATTCTACAAACACATCAATGCTCAGAGCTGTCCTTTTCATTACTCTAGCTCAGCATCAATTATACTAATTAGTTTACATTCAGTATATTTGTATTGATACTGTTTCATAGATTCTTTACTTTTTTAAAAAAAAGCTATTGCCTCTTTACTCATAATATTTCATAAGGAAGTATTCTAAAATGTTCTATTTATTTCTTCAAAATAATAGGCATACTCAAAACAATCAACAGCACAGTGGAGCATTTTGCAAGCTGTGGCCATGGACTTTTCTCCATGCTACATGTCACAGCATATATATTCAAATTTCACCATGAAGAATAAATCAAACTCAATAATACCTTTTATAACAAAAGTGACATAATCTAAATGTACCACACAAGATTTAAAGAATATTCAAAAAATATCTATCAAACATGGTTGGTTTGACTTTCCACTGATGATGGAAAGACCATTCTAGATTTTTAAAAATAATGATATAATAATGAAAACAATTATGATATTGAAACACAAGAAGGAAAATGATATTATCCTATACAAATATAGATGCCACTTGACTTAAGATAGGGTCATGTCTGATAAACCTGCTATAAATCAAATGTATCACAAGTCCGAAATGCATTTAATACATCTAACCCACCAGACATTCTGGCTCAGCCACACTGCACATTGTAGAGCTTTGGTTGTTCATGGTCAAGATCATATGGCTAACTGGGAGCTGTGGCTGGGTACCACTGCCCAGCATCTGAAGAGTATAATACTGCTTGCCAGCCCAGGAAGTGATCAAAATTCAAAATTTGAATTGTGGTTTCCACTGAATATGTATCATTTTCCCACCATTATAAAATCAAAAAAATCACAGGTTGAACCAACTTGAGGACTGTATAATCAAAACGCATTGTGTGCTCAATATATCTTATACACATTATGTGTTATATTTAATAAAATTTTTAAAATGATTGACTAAATATATCCTGAGAAGGATAAGTAGTGAATATTCAGAGAAACTAAGAGAATGGAAAATGACTCTTTGAATCTTATCCCTAAACCCTAACCAGAGGGAGGGAGGGAGAGATCTTCTATCCACTGGTTCACTCCCCAAATGGCCTAATGGCTGGGGCTGAGCCAGACCTAAGCCAAGAGCCAGGAACTGCACTGGGGTCTCTCACGTAAATGGCAGCTACCCAAGCAGTCAGGCCTTTGCTCCAACTGGTGCTCATTTGGGATATCAGTGTTGCAGGCAGTGGCTTAACCTGCTGTGCCACAAGGCTGGCCCCACTTTTACATTTTTACATAATCCTTTGCCAACAACTTAATAAGGGCCCAATAAAAAATGATATAAAAGAATTATATTTTAATTTTAATCTCTTCCCAATTACTTTATGTTAGGATGATGTTCAAATCTTCACCAGTCTTATAATCTGTTATTTGACTGTAAGTGTCTTGGAGTTACTTTTAAAATAACATTTTGATTTAAATTGTGTGTATTCATTTTTGTATAAAGGATTTTGACCTCAAATTATTTCTGAAATGACTTTTATCAAAATTTGCTTAAGAGCAGCTTTACTTGTCATAAAGAGAATAGTCCTCCCACATCAATTTTAGATGGTCAATTAAATTTGAAATTATATTTGTAATTTCTTTCTTAAAAATCTTTTTCTGTTAAATTCTATTTTCATTTTCATAGCTTACTGTATTATGTGTTATGTGTGAGGTCATTTTTTTCTTAAAAGGAATCTTTAATGTTCTGTTTTAATATATTTAATGTATAATATGTTAATTTTAAGTTTTAGAGAAAACCACAATATTCTTTTTTATAAAATGTATTTATTTATTTAAAAGGCAGAGTTACAGAGAGGCAGAGGCAGAAAGAGAGAGAGAGGTCTTCCATCTGCTGGTTCATTCCCCAGATGGCCACAACCACCGGAGCTGCGCCATTCTGAAGCCAGGAGCCAGGAGCCAGGAGCTTCTTCCAGGGCTCCCATGTGGGTGCAGGGCCCCAAGGACTTGGGCCATCTCCTACTGCTTTCCCAGGCCATAGCAGAGAGCTGGATTGGAAGTGGAGCAGCCAAGACTCAAATTGGTGCCCATATGGGATGTTGGCACTGCAGGAAGAGGCTTTACCAGCTACACCACAGCACCGGCCTCCACAATATTTTTATATTAACAATCACACTCACTCTCATTCTTGCTCTCACTCTTTGTCTTCTTCTGTGATTCTGGCTGAAATATGAATATACTACCTTAACAACTCTCTATCCACATGTAGAATTCTTAACCAACTACCAAAAGCTTTTCTTCTTGCTTGCTTAAATTTTTCTATTATCACATATATACCTGTAATTATATTTGCTTACAATGCACCATTTAGTGTTTCTTATAGTCCAAGACTCAATTATTAATGTTTGTAAAGAACATTTAATTTCAAATCAGAAGAGTATATTAATTTTTCATTGCCTCCAGTTCTTAAAAGAACTACTGGGCACTCAGTAAGATCATCAAGTGTGGTTAAGTTCACTGTTATCTAATTCAAGAAATTTTCATATCTCCTTATGTATCTTGAAGTAATTTCATTGTTACTTCTACCTTCACTGTGAATCTCTTAATTAGTCAAAACTGGAAATTAGCAGTCCTAATGAATTTCTTTCTAAAGGCTGCTCTCAGATTCTGAAAATAGAAGAGCTTGTAATAGTTAGGGGATTTAAAAAATCATATTATCTTTTAGTCCTCTGAAATTCGGTTAAATAAGTGTTGGATGGTGATGATGATGATGGTGATGATGAGATTCGTTCTTGAAGCTTAATTTCTTGGATTTCTCAAACAGAGAGATTGTGGCCTGTAGAGTTTCCAGAGAAGAGGTTAGAGACCAGAAATTTCTATGGTTGGTTAGAAATACATTTTTTTGGTCATCTCTGAAGCAATCTTGAGGATGGGTAAATGTACTATTTAATGAGACTGCCAGCCTTGATGTTTAAATCTTATTGCTTTTGTGGATTTAAAGCAGGTTTATAGTTTTATATTATATCTAGTATAAAAACAGAATGTATAATTGGATTCTTCAAAAACAGAAATGACATTTATATCTCATTTCCACTCTCAGAATTCCTGATTTCATTTTTTTCATTTAGATTATCTGTGTCATGCTGTTTTACATTCTTTTTATCTGCTGTTTTATTTATATTTATCTTTTCTATGAAGATAGAAAAATGCATAATAAAGGCTGTGGTTGGCAATAAATAAGCTGTGAGACTGCATATTTTCTAACAGTGGAAGCTTGGGCATGAAACAGAAGCCCTGAGTGTTCGACTTTCCCTCTCTCTGGCCGCAGGGGACCAATGCATTACCTCCTGAATAAAAGAAGACCTGGCTACAGAGCTGTGAGGACTAGAAACATTTCTCCTTGCAAGCATAGTGCCCAATTTGCAAGTTAAAGTGGAATATAGCTGGACAATACATTTCAGAAGCAAATATGCCTGCCATAAAAAGTGTTACTGCTATTCAGTCAAAGGGCCAGAAAAAAGTAACAGTTGGGAAAGTCCTGATCTTAGAAATCAGCATTTTGAATACAAATGTTTAACATACTACCATAGTCAACCATCTGGTTTGATGGATGAAGATCTCTGCCACATCTGGACATAGGACATTTGCAGGACAAAAGGCAGAATGTCAACCTATTGTTAGAGTTTCTTCCATTCTCGCTCAAACGGTAGGGTATGAGACTGAAGAGACCTCACAAATGAGGGAAATGAGACTCAGACATGGAAAACAGCTTACAACAGATTTCCTTCCTGCCTACCTTCCTCCCTCCCTTCCTCCCTCTCCCCCTTCTTCTCTTTCTTTTATTTTCCTCTCCCTCTTCCTTCTTTTTTTTCATTTATTTAAGGATTTATTCAATTAACACATGTTGAGTACCAATTAGAATTTGCTGCAATAAATAGTGAAGGTAAATGATATATAATAAAAAACATAGTAAATTGTAGCAAAAATAGCACAAATGAGTACACACAGTATTACTGGATGCCTAGAAGCAGCTATAACATCATTTAAGATGAGGAGTTCCAAAAAAAAGTGTCCTGTATAGTGCATCATGTCATGAGTAAGCATTGGTTATGGAATAGGGGTAAGAAAAAGATGAGGTAGAGACTGGGAAGAAGATATTCTTGAGCATTAGTATATTATAATAAAAGTCTTTGTAAAGCAAAATTACAGAGTGTAATTTTTTGTAATTTTTGTAATTTTGGAAGCATTTTAAGAAGCTGAGTTATTTGGAATATTACTTTTTAAATTGAACATTAGTGACTTTTTACAGGATGAATTTACACAGTTTGGATGAGGGGGAATTAATTCTTATTTTAAAAAAACTGGACCTATAGTTGAACTGTACTTTTTTGAAATTTTATTTTATTTTAAATTTTATTTATTATTTTTAAGTTTGAATTTATTTTTATAAAAGGAACAGAGTTCATGTATTTCATTTATGTAGTTTTTAAGAACATGCTACTTTCCATTGTCCTTCCCTTCCTCCCACCATCTTTCCTTCCATTCTTATTTTTCTTTTGGTTTCATTACTCATCCACAAGCATTCTTAGGCAGATGTTATAATAACGATGTGTTATAATTTGAAAGTAGAAAGAAGTGAGCTATTATGAGAATGAATAGAAAGGGGCTTATTCAAAATATTTGCAGGGTTAGATGACAGAATGCTGTAACAAATAATTGTCTGTTGGGACAAAGAGCGATTTATTGATGAGCCTTGTCTTCCTTTCCAGTTCTCTTTCCTGTCTATTTCTCTTTCCTGTCTAGTTGCTCTGGCTAGAACTGGCAGTACTATGTTGAGTAGAAATAGTGAGAGCAGGCACCCTTGCCTTGTTGCTTCTCTTAGAGGAAAAGCTTTTAGTTTTTCACTGATGACTATGATGTTAGCTATGCCTTTTTTATATGGCCTTTATCATTTTGAGGTAATTTCCTTGTATTTTTAATTTATTGAGAGATTTTAATAGGAAAGAGTGTTGAATTTTATCAAATGCCATAAATGTGATAATTATTTCACCATGTGCACATGTATTAAAACATCAAACTGTGTAACTTAAATGTACATAATTTTTATTTGTCAATCGCATCTGAATAAAGTTGACGAAAATGAGCCCCAAGTATCTAGCTGGAATGATTGTGTGGATGGTGATATAACTAAATGTAAAATAATCTAGAAGGAAAAACAAAGGGATTCTAAGGGTCTTTGGTGGGAGTTATAACCTAGGCAACATCACTATCATTTGTTGGAGGAAGTAGCATGACAGAAATCAGAGGGAATGCTATACAACAGGATTCTGCTAATTTTAGTTTCCTCTCTTTTTACCATTTTATTTAAGCCTAGAGAGCTGATCCGGAATTTCCCAAGATTGTGGAACTGGCTGGTGTTTAAACATATACTTTCCTGGTGAAAGAATGAATGTTTTGGAGGCTAAAAATGGAGATTTAGGGGATAGTCTCAGCATCAACTATGCCCCAAAGTAGTGAATATTATCCTAGTGAGGTGATTGTCTCTTAATGCTCTTTCTTTAAGAAGCACTTTACTTAGTCAAAGATTCAAAATACATGGTATTTTCATTTCTGCTCAGTAAACTTTGCCACAATAATCCCGCATGCTTTAAAAACAGAAGACGAGCTCTTTTAAAACAGCAGGTCACAATCCTTCCTCTCAGAGCCCTTCGCTCTTCGTTCAGGGCACACAGCGAATCATCCCGGGTGATGTGGAGGTGCCCTCGGAGAAGCAGGGCGTCCTGCTGTGCTCTACAAGGAGGGGGTGGCAGGAAGCCAGGCATGAGCACATAGCCACGGTCTCTGACGTGATAGGATGGCATGTAGCAGCTCCTTTGCTCTGCACAGAGCCGAAGTATTCACTGTACACTAGTTGGAATATTGCGTCCTTCAGTGCTGATGTGCAGGGCGCTATAAAGACAGCTCAGGAGGAGAACGAAGGCCATTTGTAGGACAGTGATGTGTACAGATGAAAGCAAGTCGTCCACGGCTTCCATTAGCTTGGCTATAATAATCAGCCCCGGGGAGTCAGGCTTCTGGTGGGAAAACTCACAGATCTCTTTGGCATGCCTGTGAACGTCAACCTAGCCATAGTGTATCTCCAAAGAAGGCCAAAACCTTCCTGGCACCATCTTCACAGGCCTTTACATGTTTGAGTCAGGACACTAAAGTACGCTGCAGTTCAGCTGTTGTGTATAGCACCAGAAGAACATCCTTGGAAACCCAGGACATTAGGCACCTGGTTCTTCGCAACTTGTTCTGGTGGGTTCTTTTGAGTGTTAATGGTCAGGATCCAAGCAGGGTCTCCTTATGATTAGGCCAAAGAGATTGCACATTATGTGTGACTTTTGAGTTCCCAAAATGTTGAACTCATCCTCTCAGTGCAGTAGTTAACAGAAGTGATTTCCAAGTTATGTTGTAGTAGCTTTACTGTGGACCACGAATGCTAATCTCTTCACATTGCAACATGAAGCTCCTCTAGAACATTTTTTTTTTCTGAACCTAGGCACTGTCAACATTTTGGGTCAAATAATTTTTTTGTTGTTGGGGGACTATCCTGTCCACCATAGGATATATTTCTGTGTCTTTGGCCTCTGCCTACTATATGCCAGTAGTAAACACCCCCCCCCCACACACACACATATACCACCTCCAGTTATGATAACCCAAAATGTCTCCAGATATTGCCAAATATCCCCCTTTAGGCAAAATTGGCCACAGTTGGGAACCAATGTTGCAGAATTCTGTTGGTAAATGTATTCCAATGAGTATATTTTGGTTGCTTTCATTAAATCAACCCACACTTTATTTAATAAATTTTCTAATATTGATATTTTCAAAAATTTTATTATCTATAAACATTTAATTCTTAATCCAATTTAGCAAAAATTAATTAATAATTCCATGGATACTAAGCTTAACTAACTTTCCTCTGGGGGTTGGGGAAGACATAGTAACATAGTGGGCTAAGTCTCCTCCTGCAGTGCTGGCATCCAATATGGGCACTGGTTTGAGTCCCAGCTACTCCTCTTCCTATCCACCTCTCTGCTATGGCCAGGGAAAACAGTAGAAGACGGCCCAAGTGTTGTACCAATGCGGGAGACCCAGAAAAAGCTCCTGGGTCCTTGCTTCAGATAGACTCAGCTCCAGCCATTGCAGAGTGAACCAGCGAATGGAAGCTATTTCTCTCTGTCTCTCCCTCTTTTGGTAAATCTACCTCTCAAATAAATAAGTAAAATCTTAAAAAAGATATAAGCAAACAGAATAGGACTCAGGAAGCAGTCGTTATTACATGGAAATAAATATGTTACTATATGTGTAATAACAAAATAAATTATGTAATTGTATTTAATAACAAAATGTGCTAGGAAATATTTATTACATATGTGTATATAATAACATGTAAAAGAGCAGAAACCATTCAAAATGTACCAGTTTCAATATGTTGCTGAAAACCACTTAGTCTTCTAGGAATGTTGGGCATCTTTTTAAGACTGAAATTTATGAGTATTACCTTAACATTTGTCTTCTGATTTCTTTAAGGTTCCTATATATATCATAAGGTTCCTATATAATATCATTTCTTACTGATGGCAGAATGCTTTTGGCACAAACTGTATAGATCCAGCTGTGTTTTGGCAATGAAGTTTCCCTTCCTTCCTTCTTTCCTTCCTTTCTTTTTTCTTTCAAGATTTATTTATTATTTGAAAGGCAAAGTTACAGAGAGAGAGAGAGAGAGAGAGAGAGAGAGTTCATCCATGTGCTGGTTCACTCCCCAGATGGCCTCAACTGCTGGAGCTGGGTCCGTTCAAAGCCAGGAGGTTCATTTGGGCTTCCATGGGGAGTGGTAGGGACCCAAACACTTGGGCCATTCTCTGCTGCTTTCCCAGGCCATTAGCCGGGAGCTGGATCAGAAGTGGAGCAGCTGGGACTCCAACTGGTGCCTTATCTGCTATGCCACAATGCTGGCCCCTGGCAATGGAATTTTCAAAAAATAATAAACACCTCATTTTAAAAACATATTATCTACCATGGCCTTGTCTAAATATGATCAGAGTCAGTGAATTCAGGGGGCTTCCATAGCCTTGGCAGCTCATGACAAGAGCCTAGGGTGATTACTGAGGCCATAAACAAGAGTGTCAATTTGTTAAGTCAACAACAGGAGTCACTGTGCACTTACTCCTCATGTAGGATCTTTGTCCTTAGTGTGCTGTACATTGAGATTTAATGCTATAACTGTCGCTCCCCCTCTTCGTGGAGGAACGACACTAAACCCTGCCTAGGCTTCATATCCGAGTCACGGCACCATTATGTCGCTCCCCGTCTTCGTGGAGGAACAACACAGGACCCTGCGCTGCTCTTTCGTCTGCTCGGCCCTCCCCGGGTTTGCTGCTGGTTCTTCCCGGGTT
Source organism: Oryctolagus cuniculus (assembly GCF_051225735.1). Lineage (NCBI taxonomy): Eukaryota > Metazoa > Chordata > Mammalia > Lagomorpha > Leporidae > Oryctolagus > Oryctolagus cuniculus. The sequence goes on from NC_142888.1 coordinate 13,896,124, forward strand.
GGTTACTGTCCCTTCCACCTCCATGGAAGGGCGGTTCCCCCTGGCCACTTTCCCCACTTCCGCAGGGGAGCGGCACACCGCCGGCCGGCTCTCTCGGGGGCTGCACAGGTGTTCCTTCAGATAGATGTTCCTGGTGCATGTTGTCTCTCTCCTCCTTTATAGTCCTCTTCCACCAATCCCAACTCTGCTACCCACACACCGAGCACGCTGCTCTCCTCCAATCAGGAGCAGGTCCCATAGTTTATTGGTTGAACTGGAGGCAGCTGTGTAGAAGCTGTTTCCCTTCTCAGCGCCATATTGTGGGAGAGCAGATGCATAGAATAAGTCTTAATTCCAGTAACTTAGTTTAGTCCGAGTTGCTCCCCACAATAACTAGTACTCAAACAGTATTTTTCACTTTATGTTTCTGTGTGGCAGCAAACTGTGAAATCTTTACTTAATGTATGCTAAACTGATCTTCTGTATATAAAGAGAATCGAAAATGAATCTTGATGTGAATGGAAGGGGAGAGGGGAGGGTTGCGGGTGGGAGGGACGTTATGGGGGGGAAGCCATTGTAATCCATAAGCTGTACTTTGGAAATTTATATTCATTAAATAAAAGTTTGAAAGCAAAAAAAATATTATCTAGATTATAGTACAATAAATAATATTAGCACACTGCTTTACATTTAATTGGTAATAGTCTTTAGATCTCAATAAATTTTCACCTAGAGTTTTTCAGAGTCACTGATACTGGAGAAAATTTAGGAAAGAAGATTTTAGTGATATTTCTATTTATGCTTTAACATTAAATATGTAACCCTTAATTCAGATTTTTCCTTAGTGGCATCTGAATTATAGCAGCATAAATATTTAATAAAATAATTATGTTTTATAAAATTCATAGATTTATAATGTATGATATAAAAGTAGTAGCTATATAATTAAATTCTAGAGGGCTTCAAAATTTCATGAAAATAAATATTATGAAAAAACTGTGCATAGATTTTACACATTTTGCAGCCAAACAAACTTACTTGTTAATTCCATTTTTCATAGTTTTTGAAGTCTCCTCATATATCACAGTTAAAATATAATTATAATAATAGCAATTAATTCTTGACAAAATAATGCCAGTTTCTAAAATATTTTCAAAATTTTGGTAATACATGATATTTACTATCTTAACCATTTTTACATATACATTTAATTAATGTTAAGTACATTCACATTGTTGAGTAGCCAATCTCCAGAAACTCTTCATCTTGCAAACCTGAAATTCTATACTTTTTAAATGATAACTCCCAATCTACCCTTCTCTGGCTCCAGTCCATAGCAACTACCATTCTAGTCTTTTGTCTCTATGAATTTGATTACAAAGACCTTATTGTATATGGAATCATGCAGTCTTTTTGGACTGGTTCATTTATCTTAGCATATTATCTTCAAGGTTCATCCATGTTGCAGAATGTGTTAGAGTATCCTTACTTTCAAGACTGATTAAAATTCAATTATATTTACATTTCACATTCTGTCTACCCCTGTAGCTATTGATGTACACTTGTGTTGTTTCAATTTTTTTAATTTTTATGAATAATGCTGCTGTAAACACTGGTATAGAATGTTTCTTTGATACCCAACTTTCCATTATTTTGATATATACCCAGAAATGGAACTGTTGGGTCATATGGTAATTCTGTTAAATTTTTAAATTGTTATTTGTTTAAAGGTTTATTTATTCATTTATTTGAAAGGCAGAGTTACAGAGGTGGCAGAGGCAGAGAGAGAGAGAGAGAGAGAGAGAGAGAGAGAAAGAGGTCTTTCAACTGTTGGTTCACTCCCCAAATGGCCAATATGCTTGGAGCTGGGCTGATCTGAAGCCAAGAGCCAGGAGCTTCTTCTGGGTGTTCCACGTAGGCACAGAGGCCCAAGGACTTGGGACATCTTCTACTGCTTTCCCAGGACATAGCAGAGAGCTGGATTGGAATTAGAGCAGTCAGGATTCGAACTGGTGCCCATATGGGATGCCAGTACTGCAGTCCGTGGCTTTACCTGCTAAGCCACACCACCATCCCCTCTATGTTAAATTTTGTGAGGAACTGCCACACTGTTTTCCTAGTGACTGAACCAATGCCACACAAATTTCTAATTCCCGCACATACTCACCAACATTGGTAGGGGTTTTTGTGACAGTGGTTATCTTTTTTGTTTGTTTGTTTCCTCAAGCCCTTCCTCATTTTATTTATTTCTTTTTATTTTTTCTTTTTATTTTTTAACTTTTATTTAATAAATATACATTTCCAAAGTACAACTTTTGGATTATAGTGGCTTTTTCCCCCTAACTTCCCTCCCACCCACAACCATCCCATCTCCCACCCCCTCTCCCATCCCATTCACATTCGTGGTTATCTTAATAACTATTAGGTGGTATTTCTCTGGTTTTAATTAGTGTTTCCATAATTATTATTAATATTTCTTTGGAGAAATGTCCGTCCAAGTGCTTTACTCACTTTTTTTCATGACTGGTAACTTTTACTTTATTTATTTATTAGTTTACTTTTATTTAAATGTTTTAACAGACACATAAAAATTGTACATATTTATAGGGTAGCACATGGTGTTTGACACATGTATACATCATGTAATGTATAATCAGGGTAAATGCATCCATCCTCAAACTTATTTTTGAATTGGGTTATTTCCTCTTTCATTGAGTTGCAGGGGTTCTTTATATGGTATAAATATGAATTCCATATTAAATTTGCAAAAATTTTCTTTCATTCCATAGGCTGTTTTTTCACTGTGTTGACTTTGTCCTTTTGTGCAAAGAAGCTTTTTTATTTTGATGGAGATCAATCTTTGTATTTCCAGCTTTTATTTTCTGAGTCAAATCTAAGTACAATGACTTCCATCACTGATATTCAAGCTGTGTCATGAAAAGGCTTAGTCTGGGATGGAAAACTAGTATATGGATATCTAGTTTGCCTAACTGTAATATAGTTCTTAAAAAATGTTGTCTTGAGGCCCTGGCTAGAGACCAATCAGTTCTCCACCTTGAACTACTTCCCTTATCAGCTTTCATACTCTGGGCCACTATACACCAGCTTCAGTCACCTTGGAATTAGATACCAGACAACCATGCCTCCCAACCCTTGAAAGTACTCAAATTATCCAATCAACAAGGTCCTTGCAAAATCTAGATAACCCATCCTTCTTGAACTATATAAATTGCTCCCTACAGCTCCAGCTTGCTGTCACTCTGTTCCCATGCAACCTTCTGTGTGGCCCTGCCTAGCAGCCGTCTCTCATTTGAAACTATAGTTAGCAAAGATTTCTACCTTTCAGAACTATTCAAGTAGCTTTGTGTTGTGTCCTGTCATCAAAGGAATATTTAAATCTTATACAACACTAACTGAGAGAAAGTAGGGTGGCATCAAACCAAAATTAATTATACAACGGTAAAGATGTGAATTCTGGCCAAGATGACAGAAAGAGAACATTCTGATTTGTCCTTACTACTTCAAACAGATAGAGTAATAGATAATATAAAAATAGAAAACAAAAACAGCAGACCCGAAATAAAGATGAATATCTTCATGGACCAAAAACAAAATAGAGATCATAAACCTCAAATAAATATTTGCCAGTCTATAAGTCTGGAAGCAAGAAATAAGTATTCACATTTTGTGAGATAGTGGTATCAAAATATGTTCCACCTAGATGGATCAAATTCTAGTAAGGGCAATAAGAAAAAAATATGTATTTCTAATGAATATGGTCACAAGAATCTTTAGTATCATATTAGCAAGTTGACCTCAAGCCTTTAAAAATAAAATGTTATTTATACCAGGAATAGTCAAAAGGGAGATGAAAAGAGTCCAAAATCATTAGTCACTCAGCAAATGAAAATTAACATCACAATTAAATACCATTACACCCACCATGATAGTTAAATTAAGAGTAACAACACCAAATACTGGCAGAAGTGTGCAACAGCTAAAACTCTCATTCATTGTTGGGTGAGTGTGTGAGATAACATGATTACCTTGGAGGAAAAGGTTTCATGTAAGTTTTGGATAAGACTAAAGATATACCTACATTGCAACCAGCAAGTATTCTAGGTAGTTTTTCAAGGTATATGCAAAAATACTTTTATACGATATGATGTACAAATACGATATGATGTACAAAATTTATTCATGGAAAGTAAACTGGAAACACAGCTCAGGTGTCTGCCAATGGGGGAATAGATAAACAAGGTATGGTATATTAATATAATGGAATACTGCTTCACATTACAGAACAGTAAGCTGTATACACATGGAATGACATGGATGAATATTAAAAAAAATCATGCTGGAAGAGACCCAACAGAAAAGAGTACATAGTCGTAATTCCATTCATGGGAATTTCTGGAACAACCAGAGAAAGACTAATTTGTGATGGAAGAACATCAGAATAGTGGTTTCCTCTGAGGAGGGGGAGGAGAGGGAGCTGACTGGAGAGGGGCAGAGGAAAATTCTCTTGTGTATTGGCAATGTTCTACATTGTGATAAGAATCTGGGTTATTTGTCAAAACTCATCAAACCATATGTTTAAAATCGGTAGATATTGTAACTAAGCTATCTTGAATTTCCATGTGAAGTTAAAGAACTCTAACAAAATCCCACCTAATTTACATGCTGAAATGTTTAGGACTGAAGTGTACTGCTATGTGTAACTTGCTTTAAAGTACTATAAAAATAAGATCAATTGGTGAATGAGTAGCGGGATGCATTATAAGTATGTATGTAATAAATCAAGCAAAGTAGAATGTGAATTTTAGAATACTGGTATGGACTATGTGAGAATGCACTGTAACTTTTTAAGATTTATTTATTTATGTATGTATTTGAAAGGCAGAGCTTGAGAGAGAGAAAGATCTTCCATCTGCTGGTTCACTCCCAAATGGCCACAACAGCTAGGGCTGGGCCAGGGCAAAACCAGGAGCCAAGACTCCATCCTAGTCTCCCCCATGGATGGCAGGGGCCCAAGTACTTTTGCCATCTTCTACAACCTTCTCAGGTGCATTAAGAGTAAGTTGGATAGAAAGCAGAGCAGCTGGGACTGGAATCGGCACTCTCACATGGAATGGTGGCTTAACCAGCTGTACCACAATGCCTGCTCCTGTAAAAATATTTTTGCATGCATAAAATACTTTAGATATAATGTTGGGTAATAAATGTTGGTCTAAGGCTTTGGAAGGATTTGTATACACACATCTATAAATGCATTTATTTATTCATTTATTTATATGAGAATGCTTCAAAATATTTGTAAAAAACAAAAAAAGATTACAAGCTGAAGATGGCACAAGTACTTGGGTTCCTGCCACCCATGGGGGAAACCTGAATGGAGTTCCTGGCTCTTGACTTTGGCCTGGCCCAGGCCAGGCTGTTGTAGCCATTTAGGAAGTGAACCAGAGATTAGAAGATTCTCTATCTATCTATCTCTCCATCTCTCTATCTCTCCATCTCTTTCTGTAGTTCTGCCTTTCAAATACATAAATGAATAAACAAACAAAAGGTATGCTTGTTTTGGTGCAAAAAAATTTGAAAACCGTACATAACTTTTTCAGGATACACATTCCCATGAACTTTATGATGAACACATGAGCATGTGTATGTATATGTGTGTGTGTGTGTGTGTGTGTGTGTGTCTGGATTCTGGCTTTATCACTAGTTTTGTATTACTCCCCATCATTTTGGGAGCAGGAACACTGAATGGTTAATATGATGGATAATTTCTGAGGAGGCCCTGAGATGGCAATTATAAATAGTCTAAAAGGAAAGAGAGAAAAAGAAAAAAATATCATTCAAAATGAAACATTTTATCCAAAACAAAACAACAAAATTGTATTAAAATCAACCAACAATCACCATTCAAATATTAGTTTAATCAAATTAATGAGGGAGACTGCAAAGCCCTAATGAAAGAAAGTCAGATACTCTAGTGGTGTTAATTGCTTCTAAGGAAAAGAAAGTATAAATTAAACACTAAATTGTTATTTTATAACATAATGAGTCCCTGGTGGGACCTTGGATTGGTACATACTATTTTAAGTATATATGAAGAAAGGTCCTATAGAAACAAGTACAACCAATTCTTAACAGTTATGACTTGGCCTTTGAATACTTCAGAGTATATTCAGCTCTTAATGTACTAAATTAATGCATTTTGTTCATTCAACAAATATTTATGAAACACTTACAATATTCCAGGTACTGTCTTTGGTGCTGGGAAGTATAAATATAAATAACAGCTAATAGCAAGGCTTGCAAAGAGAATACTTACTGAAGACTCGTTTTTACTCCTGAGGCATGGTGGTAGAGAAAAACTTGGAATAATGAGGTCAAGGCTAGAAATAAAATACTTCTTGGATTTCCAGGAATATCTAATTGAGTTAGCAAGAATAATATATGCAAGTTACACGTGTTGGATGTTCTTTATTATTTTGTCTCTATAAGTATTTGATGCTAAAAGGATATATATTGTGGTGGACTTCTGACTGCCACTGCATTAAAAAATTTATTGGAAGATCTTAAGTTAGTGATTTCTTACATGAGAGCCAGGAAAAATTTTTAGGAGTGAGGAAGAAGTTTCATAAATAGTTCAAAAGTTACAGAGTTCACCAAGGTTAGAGATTCTATTAATTTAACTGAGCTGTATTTTTGGTTAAAAATTCTAGTGTACATGTTGAAAGAGAAATGTAATGCTATTTCCTCAATTATCTTTAATGCCAACCTCAGCATAACCTTATCTCCACGTGCCAAAATAATGTACTAATATCAAAATAATTTTATTTGTTGAAAAATATTATTGAGGGGATGGCATGTTGGCGCAGCAGGTTAAGCCACCACCTGCAATTCCATATCAGGGTGCTAGTTTGAGCCCAGCTGCTCTGCTTTCTGATCCAGCCCCTGCTAATGCACCTGGGAAAGCAGCAAAAGATTCCAGAAGTGGTTGGACCCCTGATACCTATATGGGAGACCCGGATGGAGTTCCAGGCTGGCCCAGCCCCAGCAATTGCAGCCATTTGGGTAATGAACTAGTGGATGAACCTCTCTTTGTCTCTGTCTTCTCTCTCATGGTCACTCTGCCTTTCCAATAAATAAAGTAAAATTTTAGGAAATATTATTGAACTTAAAGTATATGGAAATCTTTCTGCCATGTGACTGGAATACTGATGTGATCAAAATATTATGATTCCTGACTTTATGGGGCTTTTATACTTAAGAGGAGGACTGTCAATAATTAAAGAAACAAAATGCTTATGATACAGAATAATTGCTATGTAAGAAATAAATTGTATGTTTATTGAATCTAGGGACTTTCTTACCTTGATTCAGAGTTAATCCAGTGGGAGATTTTTGAGGTCCCTAATTTACAGAGAAATTCATGTTAACTAAACTGTGTTCTTTACATCTTTGATGATTTAAGTAACATTTTGCTAAGCATATTAAATGTGAAATAATATTTCACTGTGCTTTAAATTCGCATTTTATTGGAATTTAATTCACATTTATGCAGTAACTAGTGAGTTTCAGCATATCATCATATGTTTACTGGCTGTTTGACTTTCCATTCTGTAAACTCTCTCATTTTAAGGTTTGTAATTATTTTATCTCTGGACAGTTTTAGTATGTTTTTAATTTTTTTTAACACCAAACAGTTTCCTTTCTCATCTTGTTTATAGACATCAATTTTGACTTTGTCCAAGATGCTTAAATATTTTGAAATATTCAATACATGAAAGGCACTCTAGTCTGGAATCTATACATTTTAGGAGATGTTGAGTTTTAAATTTTAAAATAAATCGGTTACATAGAATTTTTTATTATATATATACAGACATGCAGTCTATAATAAAATATATTTTGTGTGAATTTATTCACTGCAGAGACACTGTAAACAGTATTCCACAGGAAACAAAACAAGAGGTTGAATTTCAAGTTGGAGAAACTATGGAGAGGCTATTCTATAGAATAGATATATCATTATTTCCTTTTAATTTTTCTTTGTAACTCTCATAAATTCGCTTAAATGCCCCCATATTTTAAAAAAATTCGCTATTAAAAAGATCTTTTGTGTAGACAAAAAAATGAGCTGAGTTCTGTATCTATGCTAGCTTGACACAGAACAGGGAAAGCATAAATGACTCTTTAGATCAGGGAAACTCCAGACTTGGTTTTTCACGTTCAGTTTTTTACTACTAAGATCACAGAGGAGTGTGGATACCCAAGTAATGTGGTAGAGTAGCTGAGTGTTTAGAGCCACTCAAGTAAAGCTACTAAATAGCATATTCATATTGTGTGGGTGTATTTGGGCAACAATCAATGCATTTGACATATACTTAGTCAAATATGCTTTTTCTAGCAGTAAATATGCTATCCAAGTTTAATGACAAGAATATACCTCACAGGCCTGGTGGGCCTCTCAGGAAAGATCTGAGAGCCCAGTTTGCATTAAGACTGGAGTTTTGATGGGTATGGGTATAGCCCACAATTTTCCCCCATTCCAGATCCCCTCTTCTGGGATAATTGCTAGCTGGAGGGCTTCCCAGATTTGGAATCAATGAAATTCCTCCCAGGACTTTATCAGCGCAGTGTCAATGTACCTAATAGCTCCTCTGGTGCAGGGTAGGGAAGACTCCCCTAAGCTGCCCCTCAGGGAGGCCTGGGACCCAACTAACAAGACTATCAACCAAGAGTCAGAAAATTGATGTGCAAAAGCACATTGATGTGCAAATCTTATCCAAGATTCTATATTTCTTCTCTCATTCAACTGCACAAAATTCCTATTTTTGATCCACAGCTCCTCTCACACAGTTAGGCTAATGTCTTGCTAGCTAACATTTCTTCCTCAAGAAGAATAATAGCCCATAATCTTATGGGGCAGAACGGGTGAAGGTCTGTCTTCTGTAGATTCTTCAAGCTGGCATATGGGTGTAGAACTGGTTATGGGTATTCTTTAGCTGCCTGTCCTATAGCGTTTTTTTTAATTAATTAATTTATTTGAAAGACAGAAATACAAAGAGAGAGAGAAGATAGATAGAGAGAGAGAGAGAGAGGGAGGGAGAGAGAGAGTTGATCTGTAAATCTATCTCTTCACATGGGCTACTGTAAGAGATATCACAAGAGAGGTGTGAATCTCCTTAGGGAAGGCACCCCATTGACTTCCATTACCTGGCTGGACCAAATAGGAGTTAGCATATAGTAGGTCAAATCTTCTTTAACTAAAAAATTTTATTGAGGAAAGAGTAAAGAGGCTGAATTCCACATTTAATTTGGATAGAAATTCAGAGAGGAAAAACGTTAAGGCATAGTGTAAAGAACAAAAAGTTACTAAAAGGGAAAACTGGTAAAATATAACCAAGAAAAAATTAAGTTCAAACCTACCCCATCCACCCCACTCAACAAAGAAGCAAATTTTTGTAAATATTGAAGGGAGAATGGGAAGTAGGTTTGAGCTATTGCATTTTACATCTGATGGGACAATGAGATTGCTAAACTCATATTCTTTAAAGAGTACAACACATTAGCTAAAAATTGCAACTGGCTATTGTGATTCTCAAATCTGGTTTCATGTTAGAACCTTATAGGAGGTTTCAAAAATTCAAATAATGAGGTTAAAAAATTAAATTATTTAATTTAATATTATATAATTAAATAATGTCCTCTGGTATTTGTTCTTATGCTTTTTTTTGCTTCTCAAGTGATTATAATATGAAGCATTGAGAAAATCTACAAACTGAGTCTACCAGCCTGATATAATCTGAGCAAGAATATAACTATTCTAGCTTTTTCTTTGCAGTTGAATATTTTGTGATTTTTTGCATAAGTCGTTTTACAGGAACAGAGCTCACTGATGGCACTCAGCTGATACCTATGTGTCCCATGCCTAGAGTGAAAGACATAATTTGAGTATGGTGTTTCTCAAACTTAGGTTGCCATAACAGTAGAAAGCATGCTCATTTGGGGAGCTTGTTAAAAATACATTAAGTGGCCCACCCAGAATCTACTAAATAAAAATCTTTAGGAATCTTCTGGAGAGGATCCCAGAACTTGTATCTTTAAAAAATGTACTAGGTGATCCTTAGGGCAAAGTAAATTTGCTAGATACTTCTATATTAGTATATGTTATATACTAATATATTATTAGTCTATATTACAGACTTAGTTATTGAACTTTCAATATTTCTTGTCTTTCCAAGGAGGCATCTGTTATCACACAGAAAAACAGACAAAGGCTACCTTACATAAAATTTGTTGAATTTTTGAGGTAATGCTAAGACATATAGTCAAAAGGCAAATGGGATATCACATTCTGGTTGGAACTTAGCAATCTTTTCAGACTTGGTATACACAATATGATTAATTCCATTTGTGACACCAATTATAAAAAACACAGACCAGGCTAGTTTTATTTCTAAACACTACTGAAAAATTCATTTATGTGCTTATAACTTGTGTACTGCCGGTAACAATTAAATGTCAAAAATGGTTTCAGGATGATCAAAATAAAAATGCTTAATTTTCCCCCAATTTTTCAAAACCAGGGTGATTTGCATAGCCACACATCAGGAGATCTTCCTTCAATGCTGAAGATTTTACTAGGTCTAATTGTGGATAAGTTTCTTACTCTTGATCTAGTGATAAATTGAAGCTAAATACCCAGCTAGGACTCATCACCAACATGAGTGACTACATTTAGCCAATGATAAACTCACATGGGAGAGTGGGGAGGAGTTTTAAACACGTGGATACCTGAGCTATGAGAAAATCAATAAGAATAAAAACTAGAATTAAGAAGGCAAAAACTGATACTACTAATTTCTTTAAAAATCTTTAAATATACACAGAGAAATTAGTATATTATACCTAGTCTTGGGTTTAAGAATAGTCCATTATTTGATCTCCAAAATTTTAGAAAATGAAAAATTTTTCATAAATTCCAGACATTTTGTCTATCACTTTACATGTGAGTACTTTTTTATGTCTGTACTAATGATAGACATTTTAACATGACACTTATGTTATTTTCATTCATATAAGAATTTAAAATATGCTTTTAATGACATTTAGTAACCAGACAACATTCAAATATACTCATTTTCTCAAAGATGATTTTTACAGTTAGTTTGTTTTGATTTTTCTTTCTTTTTAATTAGTTTCCCAACAACACCCACTTATCATGTGTGGCTCTTTTGTCTTTTAAGTCTCTTTTATTCTGTAAGAGCTCCTTATCTCCTCTTCTTTTTCCCTTTGTCAATGATTTTCTGAGGAAACTAGGTCGTTTGTCTTATAAAGCTTCTTACATTTTTTTAGTTGTGTGTTTTGTAGTAGTATCATTTAACTTGTTCCTTTATGCCATGTATTTCCTGTAAACTCTAAATTAAATCTAGAGGCTGATTTGATTTAGGGTCAATTTTTTTAAAGCAAGAATACTTCATTCCATCACATCATAAGGCACATGATGTCTGGTTGTACCACTTACGGTGATGCTAAGATTGATCTCAGTGGATTCAGGTGAAGCAATGAAGGAAATAATGTGAGAATGTATTTCAATCCAAATGTAGAACATATTCTATTCCCTTCCATTATAAAAATGAGTTGAATAATGGAGAGGATGAGGCTTCTTTGGAGATTTGTGATTCACCGCCTTCCTTTGTCACGGGGCTTATAATGGAGAGCTTGCCATATGGACGCTCAGAAAGCTTGATGCCGGCAATTGTGAGTCATGGGAGACCAGTGCTTTACTCCTGCTTGAAAAGTTTAAAATACATGCAGTTGCAGGATTTGGGTGGCTGCATTGAGCTCAGCCTAAAGTCTTTGGGAGCATGAAATGCCCAGATGTGTATTGTGGAGTAGGTATGAGAAAGAGCCTGTAAGATTTTCTTTTGATCCCGGTTCATGGGTAGAATTACATAAGCCCCACTGAAAAAAACAGGTGAAGTGAGACCAAAAAAGGTTGTATTATGCTCACATACCAACTTGTGTATTATATATTCTGTAACACATGAAGACACAGACTGGATACAAATTCAACCGCTGAAGATGACTTGCAGGTAAGTAAGTGAAGGTAAAATGGAGGAACACTTCTCAGAAATTTGGCTGCAATGTGGAACTAGTTATAGGATGCTCATTGGAGTAATATACAAATAAACTTTTTTTAAAATTTAGTAAAGAGACAGGAATAAAATGGAGGGATTAAGAGACTATCCAGAAGGGCCATCTAAAGGGAGTTAGCTTTCATCATCAAGGAGCTAGAAGCAGTTCAGATACGCAGGGCTTTGATGAAAGTTGCAAGCAGCTACCTGGATGATAGAAAAATTCAATTTTCTCAAGAATAATGCAAAAGTGATCTCTCATAATAGGAATTTCCCAAGAATCCAGGACTAATGTTTCCCAAGAAAAAAGATGAAGTTCAAAAGGAGGCGACTAGATGATGAGCTGTTTGAATACATGCAGAGTAGAAGTATTAGCAGTCATCATTCTAAAAGGTTGGATATTGGCATCACATGTTACACACTCTAGAATAGCTAAAGCAGAATCTCTGGAGGCAAACCAGGCATCAGTATAATATTACAGACTCCCAAGTTATTTAAATATGCTGTGAAGGTTGAGAACCACAGTCATGACTGATGCCATCAATTCCAAGGAGAATCAAGTTGCAGTAAAGGTAGATAGGTTATAGTGATTTCAGAGCCTGGAGCAGAAAGGGTAAAAGATGAAGGCTACAGTGGGACAATATTTCAGAGACCATAATGAATGAGCATAACAGCATCTGCATGATGACAGGTTTAAAGCTCAGGCTTTGAGTTACCATAATTTCAAATTCTAACCTGGACTCTACTGACCTTTAGCTTTGTGATCATGAGCAGGTTAACTATCTTCTCTCAAACTCAATTTCCTCATTTATAAAATAGTTGTATTACTCAAACAATCTGATTTTTTTTTGTTGTTGTTTTTGTAATCTGTCACTAAAATGTCAACTCTGAGAACTGGTTTCTTATCTGTCTTGGTCAAAATTGAATTCCTAGTGCCTAGAACAATGCTTGGGCATGTAGATGTTTCTTATGTATCTGCTGAGTGGGTGAATGGAAGCACATTTTCTTATAATTTATTTTATCCTGGGAATTTTTTTCTAAGCACTTCACATTCATCATTTTGCTTAATCCTTAAAAGCATCTGAAGAGTTGGGTACTATGATTATTTCCGATTTTCAGAAGAAAATGCAGCAGTTAATTATTAGATAGTAGAGATGATGAAACTAGAAAATTCTCGTTAAATGATGGCAAATAATGAGAAAAAGATAAAATAGAGGCAAAGTGAAATGAACTGTCCTCAAAATTCTGAGTGGAGTTCAGGTGTTTGGTTTGTTCTGTGAAATTGTATACATGGGAATTGGATATTGAGATATCAAAAGCAAGATGATGTTAAGAAATATGCAATCTTTGTTGACATTCTGATACAGCTTGAGTAAATGGGGAATAGAGTACCAAGCTCTGAATACCAAACGTAAGATTATTGCTCATCTTACATTTTGACCTTTCCAAAGTGAACCACTTGTTATCCATGAAAGAACTGATTGAGTTCCTGCCAAAATTTATTCTTGTTTATTATCACATCAAAGGAAGCACTGAAGGAGGTGATGGCATTTTGGGTCAAGAATTACAGTATTCTTGGGAAAAGCTATAATATGCAGGATTTCATTTCTGTTAATACTGTACCAAAATATACTATACAAAACTCAGCTCCTTCAGCTTCCATAAAGGTGTGATATCACCTCTCAGACGTTCTAGCTTTAACATTATTAAGCACAGGAATGAAAAGATATTTACATCCCCATATCCATCTCGAGTCTCCTCATTTTGTTGTGATTGCCAGTGATGCAGAGGATTACCCTTTAGAACATTTTCATGGGTAGAATTTTTAAGTGTCATGTTTGTATTCTATTTAAAGTGTCAGACTTCATTGTAAATCAACAGCCTACTTTATTCGGAATTGTAGCCCTTTTCCTTTGTACAGATACTATGCCCTTAACTTGACAATTTAGCTAGATGATTTCTTTGCAGTTCATCCATATAATCACAACATAACAGATGACCATTAAAGGATCAGAGTTGAAATGTAAAGGAATGCACAAGCAATCTCTAGACAGGATTAAAACTAAATTGCCTGCCAACTTGGTACCAATAGGGAAAACTGTGCGTTATGCACTGTCCAGTAAGCTGCATGCCCTATTTAGCAGAGGAAATATATAAAACTGAATTAAAAATTATATGTCTATTTATACAATTGCTTTGCTGCTCTAAGATTTCTATTTCTTGGATAATGTAAACAAAACGATAATGTTGATCAAATGAATAATTCACACCACCAGAGCCTGATAGTATATATTTAAATTTTAATCCTCAAAAAGCAAACATATTTTTCTAATGTAAATTTTTTTATTAGCCTATAAATAATATACTATAGTTCTAAAAATTTCATTATTTCTAAAGCTACATGTAAGTATGCAACCCTTTGAAATTAAGTTGGTTGAAGCAGTTTCTTTTATCAAAGCATAGCTGCATATCTAGTGATTGAAAAGGAATAGAGTGTATTCAACTATTGTTCCTAATTTTTCAGTTCCTCCCTCTAATTCTTCATACTTTCCTTTTGTCATTCAAAGTTAACATTTAGATGTTCTCTTTTACTTTAAATAATTCATTGTATTGATTTATTATTATTTATAACAGGGAGAGTAATTCATTTTCTTATATAAGGTACTTCAAAAAGTTTGTGGAAAGTTGAATTAAAATATTTTTATTTTGGTGCAAAAATTTAGAAATTAACTTGTAGTTTTTCACACTACAGATTTCCACAAAACTTTTGAAGATCTCTCAAATACTTTTGTGTCTATGACATCCACAAATTGTAGCCAACTAAAACTATAAAGGAAGAGAAGTTAAGAATTAAATAGCCATTCAAGTGAACAGACAGCTTTCAGTGTACCACAACTCAGAAATGCTTGGTTTGAAATCCACATAGTGTTTTAGCATCTAATTGTACATTATTCTGCTTCTTATTTTCTCTGAACTCAGTTCATTTAATTGCTAAAAAATATTTACCACTTCTTTCCAATAATCTGTGCAAAATATATTTTAAGTAATGGCTTAGTATGCAACAGGTTACATACACAGTATTTAATAAATGGTCTACATTAAATATAAATTAATATTTTTAACATCATAAAATATAGTTTGAATTTAAAAATAGATTATTGCTCATTTATATTTATCATATTGTTCATGGAAATACACCAAAGTTTATCAAATATTCTCCAGAGCTCATAATCTGATCATGATTCATCAATTTAGAAGTGGAGTTGATAAAATTTTATATTCTCAAATATCCATCTATTGTTAACTGAGAGCGGAAAAAAGCTCCTTAAGAAGTATCCATTTTGGCCGGCACTGCGGCTCACTAGGCTAATCCTCCGCCTTGCGGCGCCGGCACACCGGGTTCTAGTCCCGGTCGGGGCACCGGATTCTGTCCCGGTTGCCCCTCTTCCAGGCCAGCCCTCTGCTGTGGCCAGGAAGTGCAGTGGAGGATGGCCCAGGTGCTTGGGCCCTGCACCCCATGGGAGACCAGGAAAAGCACCTGACTCCTGCCTTCAGATCAGTGCGGTGCGCCGGCCGCAGCGCGCCGGCCACGGCGGCCATTGGAGGGTGAACCAACGGCAAAGGAAGACCTTTCTGTCTCTCTCTCTCACTGTCCACTCTGCCTGTCAAAAAAAAAAAAAAAAAAAAAAAAAGAAGTATCCATTTCCCCATTTCATTATTAAAAAGGCTATGCTAGTACAAAAAATGAATAAAGTGAAAAACAAAGAAATGAGTGTAAGGAATGTATTCCTTCTAAGCATTTTCAGAATTTTGCTATTCCTTGAAGCAGTAGCTGAAGTAGTAGAGTTGCAACTACTTTTAACAATTTCTGAAATGGCTTATTGTCATTAAGTTTTATTAGAAAATGTTTGTTTTTCATAGTCAGCTAACAGGATGAAATAGTTTCACAGGAAATCTTTGTAAGGATTTTAGAAACATTTTAAAGGGAATCATCTGCTCAGCTGTATATCCATAATTTACACAACTTCTAACCTTGTAATCTATAGTACAAATATATTCCTTAAAGTTAAACTAAAGTAGTCACATGATTATATAGAATATTTACAATTGCTTAATATTATTTTTAATCGACCTGAAAATTAGTAATAAACAATAATGGATAATTCCTTAATAGAATCTTTAAGTATATATCTTCTCTATTATAAGCCCTGGTGAATTGATGTTGACTGGCCAGCAAAAAGGTTCAGGTAATTTAAGTCTTAATCCTATTATTATTATTATTTTCTAGTTATATTTCCAAGTCAAGAGGTTTGCAACCAGTGAAGGGGAAAAAATGAAAATATAGTGGCATTTCTTATACTGCTGAGGGCCTGGGAGAAAAAAGTTAACCATCTAGTGTCCTTTTGCCTTAAATAATCTCAAATATTTTAGGTGGTGAAGCAATACATTCCCAGGGAAATATTTGTTTCCTATGAGATTATTTATACAAAGATCTATGGGAATGTCTCTGTGACTTTCACTCTAGTGAAAAGAGTGATAGCATCTATATTTAATTTGAGGCAATTGTTAAATCAATCATAATTAAATTAATAAAATTATGTTGGATATAGTTATACTTTATTGCGATATATATTGAGAAAATTATCAGTGTCATAGTCAACCATTTCCTTGACTATACTAAATAGCATCATGTGTTGTAGAAAACTAGTATTTTTCCTTTTTCTCCTAAGAAAAATCAAAATTATAGTTTCATATTTTTCTCTGAATATTGGGTTTGAAATAAATAGTAAAAAAGGAAGGAAAAATAAAAATAATGTTAAAAACTGGAAATTTGAAAGATCAAAATGACGTTTATTGCTCAAAATTGGTAAAATGTTTGTAAGAATTTGGAAAAGTCTGGAAGATTTTCAGAGATCCTATGCTTTCTTCAGTGTTTGCTCTAAGATTGAGCTACCTTAATAAACATGGAAACTTGTGAAATTATTAAAGTGCAATCTTTGTTTTGCAAAGTTATGTGGAAATAATTCAAATTATTAAAAAGCAAATATATGTAACTCCAATTAAAAATATTTTGAAACTAAGATTTGCAAGAAAGGTAGAGTTGAAACATTTTAATAAACTTCATTTTATTCTGGAATATTGTATAGATTAGATAGGTCTAGATGTGGATATAGATGCAAGTTGGTGTTTATGAGTCCTCTAACCTGTCCTTTATCCCTCTCTGACATAAAAATCGCCTCTAGCCACAATGAACCAGGTGTGGTTCCTACAGCTTTCATTCTGGTTAGGGCATTTATGTCTTTACGTGTGCTGTTGATTCTGCCCAGACCTCCTTTGCTGTTCATGCTGATGTTTCAATTCAAAGACCACATCCAAAATGTCCTGCCCCTAACTTCCATTCAGTGTTACATGTCCCCTTTTGAGCACTTGTTAAATCTTATTGTTCCTTTTAAAGCAATTCTGACACACAATGACACACAATGTATTATCGTTTTCTGGTCTCTCCCCTCTGACAAGTGCTATACAAACTTGCATGATTTTCCAGTCCAAAAGCTGAAAAATATCTGAATATGCACTTTCAAAAGTGTATGCCTTATGACATCTATAATGCAGGTATACTAATTGATAAATGTTTTTGACAATGTGTCATTCATATATATGTATGTGTTTTTTTTTTTTTTTATTTTTTTTGGACAGGCAGAGTTAGACAGTGAGAGAGAGAGACAGAGAGAAAAGTCTTCCTTCCTTTGGTTCACCCACCAAATGGCCGCCATGGCTGGCACTGTGCAGATCCGAAGCCAGGAGCCAGGTGCTTCCTCCTGGTCTCCCATGGGGGTGCAGGGCCTAAGCACTTGGGCCATCTTCCACTGCCCTCCTGGGCCACAGCAGAGAGCTGGATTGGAAGAGGAGCAACCGGGACAGAATCTGGCGCCCTAACTGCAACTAGAACCCGGGGTGCCAGTGCTGCACGCGGAGGATTAACTAAGTGAGCCACGGTGCCGGCCTGTATGTATGTGATTTATAAATACTCAGCTTTCAAGGTTGTTTTATAACAGACAATGAAAATAGAAATCTTAGCATACTATTCCTTCAGTTGGGTGATTTAACTTGGACCCTCCTGAGGTACATGGACTCCAATTATAGTTTACTCTAGATTATGATTCCTTTGAGAGTAGATACTCTACACACACACACACACATAACCTCAGCATTTGTGTTTGATGCATGGAAAATGCACATCAGTCATTAAATGATATCCATGATAATTATGAGTTAATTTCAGATAGTGGAACTAAAGATTTCTAATTCATAGAATGGAGAATTACAGAAGCAGACAGGACCCGAGGGCCACGGAACGCGCTGTTCTTGTTGTATAGATGAGCAGATCCCATGTCTGACAGGTCAAGCGATTCACACAATGTCACACATTCAGTGACTGACTAGAAGCTGGAGTTCATGTTCTCATTTCCAAGACTCCCCACTCCAGTAGGATGCTCTTGCAGTGGTAAAAATGCAGAGTGGAGTGTGAGACATGTTCTACTATCTTTCCTCCTGCATTTCTAACCTACATAAATAGACTGATACTTCAGAAATAGACCAGCTGAACTGGGAATAACCCCTTGGGTTAACTAGATTTTCTCTTTCAACTGGCTATTCTGGTTCACTGAAACTGCCAGTCTGATCTGGAAGCTGGCAGTCTCAAAGCCTAACTTAGAATGCAGTAGTCTCTAGACAATTGCGACCCAACAGGACTTCCTGTAATGATGTCAATATCTGCAACATCCAATACATAATCTGTACTTTAAGTGTTACTGGAATGACTGGGGAACTTTCTTTCAAACCTGATTTGGTTTTAGTTAATTTATCTCCAAACAGCTACGAGTGGCTGGTGCTGGCTATATTGGACAGTGTAGCTCTTGAGTCAGAAAATACAATGCCCATGTAAATGTAGAAAAACTGCTTTCATAGAAATGGTATCTTTTCAATCTAACATCCACAAGAAAACTAGCACATTTTTCGACATCTTGGACAGTTAGCATCCAGGCAAAGGTATGTGATCCTGTTGTGGAGGAGGCAAAAGGAAACAAGTAGTGAGTACATCATAGGAAAACTTAGATGACGAGGTGGGATTTTTTTTGTCATTTCAGAAACTATTTTTGGGGGGGGCGGGGTTGTGGCACAGCAGGTTAAATCACCACCTGTGATGCTGGCATCCCGTATGAATGCCTTCTCAAGTCCTGGCTACTCAGATCCAGCACCCTACTAATGTGCCTGGGCAAGCAGAAGACGGACGGCGGAAGTACTTGGGCCCCTGCCAGCCATGTGGGAGACCTGAACAGAGTTCCAGGCTCCTAGCTTCAGCCTGGTCCAGTGCCAGAAGTGGCAGCCATTCGGGGAGTGAAACAGTACCTGGAAGATCTGTGTGTGTGTGTGTGTGTGTGTGTGTGTGTGTTTCTCCCTGTCTTTCTCTCTCTCTGTATTACAAAAAACCCTAATTTTTTAAAGAAAGAAAATATTTTTCAATGTGCTTCCTAGACTTGTGCATATCAATCACATATGCCCCTATGTTTTGCCCTAGTCCAAGTCTCTCCAGACATTTTTGCTTAGATATCTACTACTTAGTTTTGTCTCTTAAAATTCTTGACAAGAACAGTAAAACCCATGGTGGTTGTGGGGGAGGGTCTTTTAAAAACAAATATTCTGAAAGTCTGGGGTGAAGTCTGAGTTTCTACCTCTATTAAGACTTTCAGGAAATAGTGATGCTTTTGGTCTGTGGACCAGAGTGCAAGTAGCAAGAATTTAGACAACGGATAAGATCTCTGGGAAAAACAAAATAATAGTTGTTGAACAAAGGGTAAATAAGGGCATTACAAACCGAATTCAGAAAAGTGTCCTGTGCAAACCAAAATCAAACTCTCCATGAAGCAATACATGACTCTAAATTTCCAGCATTAAACAATAAAATTGCATCTTTTATGAAATAAGACAGGAGCAGAAAAATCCTTTGTTGAATCATGTATCCTAGAGTCACTATGATCCAGAAAAGGACTTTTAAAGGGAAAATTACTTCATTTTTCCTGGAAAGGAATGGAACCAATACTAACTAAATGAAAATTTGGGCAATGATTTCAGTGTAGAGGTAGCTAGAGCTGTGTCTTTGCCTAGAAACAGGATAAAAGTAGAAATCATTAGTGACATACAGAGTCTGAATGAAAATGATGAGGCTTCTTGCTTGATAAATTGATTAGAAGGGCATGACATTTAACAGTTTAGCTATTGTTGCAGAGACATATGAGATGGTAATCTAAAGCTTATTTCCAGGAGCAACCCAGATAGATACAACCATAGATTAGACTGTTCCTGTCAAGAATTTTAGGAGATAAAACGAAGTAATAGATATCTAAGCAAAAATGGCTAGAGAGACTTGGACTAGGGCAAAACACATGGGCTAGTCTAGATACAAACATTTTCTGGACAAAAAATAAAAAATTCAACGAACTTCAAATTTGCTTTCATTCGTGGGTACAACCGAGCCTACAAACAAGCAGTATAATTTTAGGATATGCAGACACCACCTTCCATTCACCCACACTTGTTTCCGAATTAGAGTTTGGAAATCTGTGCATCCTACAAGGAATAAGGAGTCTCAGGTCTTAAGAAGCAAAGAGACAATGGACTTAATGCATTTTATACAGGAAGTGAACATCATGTTCTAATTCTTATTCATTTCTTTCATGACCATAGCAGTCATGACAATGCAAGAGGAAATTAAATCCGTTGACGGTCATGTCTTGCCATATTTTACTGTAAGACATGAAGAAATGACTAACGATCCTATTGTTTTCATTACAATGTCAAAAGACCTGGTGATTTATTTGCTAAATTAAGAGTTTGTTGAAATGTGTATATATTCACTACATTTAAGCTGCCGAGGTGCTTACTTTTCTATTGACCATTAGTCAGGAGCACTGCACAGAGCACTGCATAGAGGTCACAGCATGTGCAGCGGTGTAGATACGTTCAGAACCAACACCGTTTTCCTTCTCATTCAGCTATTCAGCACATACCTGCATGTAGCATTTAGGATGCTTGCAGTTGTTAGCAATTCCTACAGTTTAATATCTCAAGTCAGTTCTCAAAATGAGGTCATCTTTAGAATTGCTTAAAAGATGTTATTTAGATAGTAAACCTGAAAATATGCAGAGAAAGTTTTTCTATTTCTTCTATGAGTTAGTAGAAAATGAATTTTTTACTTGTAAGAACTGAACTACAGGTGCTAAGATGTTTGGAGAAAAACTTCTAACTTCACTATTTTTCCTGATAAATATATGATTGGAATCTTGTAATTTGATAGGATCAAGTTCAAGTTGTTGAATTTATTTTACTTCTCTTTCATACTAATATAATATGCTCCTGAATTTTTACATTGCCAGATGAAATACAATTAAAAAGAGATACAAAGTGTTATGTACACACAATAAAATATATTTTGGCAGTAGAAAATTGCATATCTTTATTTGGAATCTGTTCTCTTGACTTGCCTCTTTTACTATAGATTTCTTTTCAAATTTTATTTAAGTTATACAAGTTTCTTGTATCTCATATGTAGAGATTCAGGAACATAGTGACACTTCTCCCCCTACCCCCACCCCTGCACATGCTCCAACTCTATGTCTCCCTCCCTTTCACATTCCCACTCTGAATTTTTACAAAACCCTATTTTCAGTATACTTAGTGATTGTATCATTAACCTTACTCTAAGTAAAAGAGTTCAACAAGTAGTATGAAGAGAAAAAAAACCACTGTGTTTCAATGGAAGAAACAGGCCTATAAACAATCATTGAATCTCAAAATCTCTATTTCACTCCAATACATTACATTTCAGGTACTCTACTATAGATTTCATGAAGAGAAAAACCATGCAACATACAGATATTAGAAATTCTCTCTTTAATTAAATGTGCAATAACAAAAATGCAATGAATTATGCAATAAATATAATACATCAGTACAGATCCATTACTATAGTTCACATTATAATATAAATTAAATTGAAAATTGTAAAAAATTCCTTCTCCACATGTGGATTTGTGGTTGTGTCTTCATATGTGCAGAAACAGGCAATAGGAAATTGTAAAAATACAGAGATTATTTTGTTTTGTCCTCTATCTTCTTATAAATCTTCAAAACTTCAGTCATGTTTTTGTCACACAATGAATATATTTGACTACCCTGGGAATTTTGTGTGTTGGTTTGTTTTCTAAAAGTAAAAGTAGGAGAATTGCCAAGGAAGATGTTTATAGTATAGAAAAACAGAAATACAAAGAGGAAATATATTTGTATTTTCTACAAAATTTAAGAGATGAAAAGTGATCATGTTATCTTATTTCTAAGATATGACTTATTCTTGTATTGTTTTATTTGCTGGGCAGAGAGACAGAGAGACAGATAGAAAGAGCTCTGATAGGTTGTTTCATTCTCCAGATATCCACGGCATGTGGGACGGGGGAGCCGGTAGCCCAGAACTGTCTGGGTCTCCCATGTGGGTGGCAGGAACTGAATTACTTGAGCCGTGCCCTCCCCACACCCCAGTGTAATCATTTTAATGTTTTTAAATTTGCTATTTCTCAGTGAGAAAAGAAAAATATCTAGAAACAGTAATTTCTTCCATTTTCCCACTATAAATTCCTTTATTTTAATATAAACTATTTCTACATCTTAAGGATTACTCTTTTTTTAAGATTTATTTTATTTATTTGAAAGAGTTACAGAAGGAGGTAGAGACAGAGAGAGAGATCTTCCACCCACTGGTTCACTCCCCAGATGGCCGCAACGGCTGGAGCTGCACCGATCCGAAGCCAGGAGCCAGGAGCTTCTTCCAGGTCTACCACGTGGGTTCAGAGGCCCAAGGACTTGGGCCATCTTCTACTGCTTTCCTAGGCCATAGCAGAGAGCTGGATTGGAAGAGGAGCAGCCAGCCCATATGGGATGCTGGCGCTGCAGGCCAGGGCTTTAACCCTCTGTGCCACAGCGTTGGCCCCACAGATTACTCTTGTAAGATCTCCAATTACTATTATCCTTTTCTATACCACTTTGAAAATTTTTTTAAAGATTTATTATTTATTTATTTGAAAGGCAGAGTCACAGAGAGGCAGAGACAGAGAGAAAGAAAGGTCTTATATTCGCTGGTTCACTCCTCAGTTGGCTGCAAAGGCTGGAGCTACGCTGGTCCAAAGCCAGGAGCCAGGAGCTTCCTCTGGGTCTCCCATGTGGGTGTAGGGGCCCAAAGACTTGGGCCATCCTCTACTGTTTTCCCAGGCCATAGCAGAGAGCTGGATCGGAAGTGTAACAGTTTAGACTCGAACCGGTGCTTATACGGGATGCTGGTGCTGCAGACTGGGGCTTTAACCCACTGTGCCACAACGTTGGCCTCAGCAGCTTTTTCATATTTATAAATAGTGCTTGGCACATGGCATCTATTATTATGATTTCTTATCCACCCAACAACCTGATTTTTGTCCCCCACTTATCTAGGAGGAAG
The DNA here is from genome assembly GCF_051225735.1 of Oryctolagus cuniculus. Taxonomy (NCBI): domain Eukaryota; kingdom Metazoa; phylum Chordata; class Mammalia; order Lagomorpha; family Leporidae; genus Oryctolagus; species Oryctolagus cuniculus. Next base: position 13,919,794 of record NC_142888.1, read on the forward strand.
TTCACCTCATACTAGGAAAATACCTTACGATGGCCATCAACACGCCACACAAAGCCAAACAGTTTGTGTTGGGGGGGGGTGCACATACACATGTGTACATGAAGGGCATCCATTTTTACGTGATATCCTCTATGAAATACATTATTATTTATTTCCTAACACTTGACAATTTAGCTGAGGCATAACAGGGATATAAAAAGAAGCCAAAAGACATGCCTCTGCATTTCAAAATTTAACTTGTTTTTTTTTTTTTTTTTTTTTTCAAAATGTAACTTGCTATTGCAGACATCCTATTACTTCCATCCTTTCACCTTAGTGGAACAATTTTGAGTTGGCATACCTAGTTTAAAAATTCTTGGGCTAAATTGGTCCTCATTCTTTGTCTAGAATATACATGTGCATTTTGAGAAGGTGGAAGAACTGCAGACTTCAGTGATCCACATTAATAGAGAAGAGTGATCTAATGAATTACATGAATAAAATCAATATTTTTGTTCCTACTGTAATAGGCCAATTGAAATTATAATTAGAAGTACCCAAGAGCTCCACCAGAATTAAGGACCTGTCACTATTTTCACTCAATGTTCCTCTTTTCCAGAGGTTAACATTTGGCTATTAAAAGAAAATAATCCCTCAGACACATAGTAAATATTTGAAGTCATTTTAAATTACGTTTTCTTCTTAACAAATTTGGTTGGTGACATTGATCATTTGTAACATGCAGACAAGTGGGATCAACTTGTACATTTAAGAGCTTTTTTCGTTTCTTAATTGAAGTTAATACTGCCCTCCCTAGGTAATTCCAAAAATATCTATAGAAAAATATTTCAAATCTATGATTCCTTTTGATAAGTATTCTGTATTATATAATAATTAATATATAGTTTTTATATTTTAGAAACATGGGAAAACAAGTATATTTTGATTTTTTTCTCATTTTTATGGATTATCAGTTTTCATTTTATAATGCATATAGAATATAAGTTGATATCCAATTCTTCATCCATTCTTGAATGCATATCCTTTGCAATGTAACTTCAGTGTTTCATCCATTAACAGACATGATGCATTTTCCTGCTTCAAATCTGAGCTGACCTCCTGACTTGCTTTGAACTATGGAATGTGGTAGGTGAGGCACTGTGCTATGTCCAAGCATGGGCCTCAAAGAAGCCATCTGTGTCTCTGCCCTTTCTTTTGGAACCCTCCTATATCTACAAGAACAAGCCTGAATTAGTTTTCTGGAGGCTGTAGAGTTGAGATACATGATCCCATTCAAGGGCATGGTAAGTCAGCCAGCCTCTAGCTAATCTGCCAGCTAATCACAAACCCATGAAGAAACTCTGCTGAAAACCAGAAGTGCCCAGCTAAACCCAGTCTAAATTGATGGGATTCAGAATTGTGAGCCAGATAAACGGTTCTTGTTTTAGGTCACTAGGTTTTGGGGTGGTTTATAATACAGTAAAAGCTAATTCATACAGACATAACTATTAAAGGCAAGGCATACACAATTAAAAATATTTGATTTATTAGAATTGGGGAAAGAGAGAGAGAGATCAATCTAGCCTGCTGATTCACTCCCCAAATGTCCACAATAAGCTGGGACTGGATCAGGGCAAAGCCAGGAGCCAGCAACTCAGTGTAGATGTCCCACATAGGTAGCATGGCCCCAACTACTTGAGCCATCATCTACTGCCTCCCAGAGCTCACACTAAGTAGAAAACTGCAAACCAAGTCCCTGAGGCCAAAAAGTATGAATTCTGGAGGTGGCAGTTTAAAGTCCACAGGTACGAAGAGGGCTGATGAGGGTGAGAGGATATGAGCAGGATACTAATTGTGTCTCCTAAAGCTATCATTTTAAAGAATCAGTTTATAGCTTGATTCAACCTATCCAGGTTAAAAAGAAAACCACGTGAACATTTTTCACTGCATCAACTTCTGAAATCTTTTCTTAACCTTTCAAAAACAGTGCAGAATCAGCATGTTTAATGCAAGTAAATCTATATCTAGCATTGATTTTAGATTTCCTATAGAGTTCCCATTACAAAGAAAATGGCACTAAATCATGGCCTTTGCTTATGAAAAGGCACAATTTGTATTCTTTATTATATTTCATTACAATAACTTTGCTCCATGTTACTGTCACTTTGCACATTTGATCTAGAATACAGCTCTAAGGGTCTTAGTTTAGGCTCCAGTCCCCTAGTGTCTTGCACACAAATCACTTCTAACGGCTTCCTCTTCTTCATTTTTCTTTGACTTAAACATGAATCTCCTAATCCATTTCTGTTGCCTTTAACCAAACCTATTTCTCACCTGAATTAATCGATTTGACCAGTCCTCTTTTCCTGAAATCAATGAATTTGTTATTTCCTGAAGAATTAATTTTCAATCCCATGATTTCTTTAGGTCACAAAGTTATGAGAGTGACGGCAGCAAAGAGCTTACACATCTAGGAAGTGGAGTGGGGTGGGCGATATTCACAATAAGGAGAAGTGTGAAGGAGTATGTTGTTGCCACAAACTTTCAAGATGATGAATATAAAAGGTGCAGCCAAAGTTTCCTTTCTGTCTTCTCTAAAGTTGTGATATTATTTCTTACTACAATATATCCATGATTCATAAGTTTTTGATTCAATAGATTTCACAAAAAAATGGATTTTAAAATTTCTTTTATTATTTCTCCCATCCTTGTGTCCATTCTTCTCCTCATGAAAAAGCTGTCCAATACATGTGTAGTGCAAGGCTTTCTAAGTATTGTTCTCTGTCTGATTCTCCATATTCATCTCCTAAAACCACTCTTAGCACAGCCTAGAGGAAAAACATTGGTCCATGATCAAATATGCCACATTGTGTGAAGTCTTCATTCCTCACATCATTAAACAGACTCTCCTACTGGGATGTGATATTCCACACATCTACATGAGTGAAATCTGACCTTTTGACTTCAATATTACTATTCACCTCCTTGACAGGACTTTTCTCAGCATTGATGTGTTGAGCAAATCATTTACTTTCCTTTGTATTCCTTATATATCATGTTTTGTGCCTAGTTTACTGTGTAGCATTAATTCATTTCAATATTAGTTTTCCAATCAGACTTCAAAGTCCCTGTGAGACAAAACTAGTCTTATTTTCTTTTAACACACAGCCATGTATTTAGTACATGGTAAGAATGCAGTAAGTGGGGTTCATCATTTAATTATCATTTCATTTGATGCTTTCCTAGAATACCTTATGACTCTGACTTTCTGATCTAACATTCACGTAGAAATCTCCACTTAAATTCTTCCTATTCTTTCAAAAGGAAGAGCATACTGAATTTTACCTGATCTTTCTTTGAGTTCATATATTTCAAATAAAAAAAATCTCTGCCACTATTTTTTAATAAAGCAAATGCTCACTCACTAATTTGAAAATGTTTCATAAATTGATAAATTTCTGAAAATTATTTATATGATATGCATGATCATATTTTCCTTATGAATTACTGTGAGACAACAGTTATATCTGCTTAAGTGCTTTTTACTTTATTCAGTAATTCGAGGTAAAAGAAAGAATAAATGGCATATCTGAGGCATTTCTTAGTAATATAATTGTCATAAACACAATATTGTTTTAAAAAATACTTATTTACTTATTTTGAAAGTCAAAGTTATGAAGAGAAAAGAAGAGACAGAGATCTTCCATCTGCTGGTTCGTTCCCCAGATGGCTGCAATGGCTAGCACTGGGCCAGGCCAAAGCCAGGAGCCAGGAGCTCATCCAGGTCTACCACCTATGTGGTGGGGACTCAGGCATTTGGCCCATCTTCCACTGCCTTTCCCTGTGCATTGGCAGGGAGCTGGGTGGGAAGTGGAGCAGCTGGCATTCAAACCAGCTTAACCTGTGATACCACAGTGTAGGCCCCGAACAGTATAATTTTAATTCTCCCCATTTTCCACATACTGTTTCATTATACTGTTGCTATGACTATGTACAAAAATGAAATCACTGAAGTGCAGTACCAGAAAAATCAAATGGCAGTCAAGATACCAATGCTCCAATTCAGTGCTTGCACTTCGTTGTGTATCCTATAATTGTCACCTAACTTCTCAGACCTTTGGTTTCCTTAAAAATAAAATAAAAGGAATTATTTAAAAATCTGGAAGCCTCATTTCAACTCCAATTTAGAGCATATCCTAGGACACAGAGTATCTAGAATTACTTCTCCCAAGACCTCTTTCTTGTGCGGGTGTCAAACTCTTCATCCAAGCACGTGTGTTTTCTTCTTTGGTTCTAGATGGGAAACACTGGGTGAAGTCTGGGAGCCCAGTCAATTTCCTGGATGTCTCCCAGAATCCCTGTGACTCCCTGAAACCCCTGCAGGCATGCCTGACTCCTGATCCATGATGGCTGTCAGCCTGGTAGCAGGTGCTTTGATGCCCAGCGGAGACAGGACTCCTCCAGAGACCCAAGACTAGGGGAATTACACCTCCAAATTTGGGCCAGGTGGCAGGTGCACACTGGGGCCCAGACAAGCCTTCTGAGGCAAATTTCCTTGCCTTAGGCAGTGAGGGAACCAGAGCCAGCCTCAGCTTGGCCCCTTTGATGCCCTGCTGAAGAAAGCTGTTGTAACTGGGAAATAATTAGCAAGTGCTGTTTGTAGACAGGTTGCCAACACATGCCTCTGCGCCTCTTTTTTCATCCTGGGTATTTGGGAGTGTGTATTCCTTTGACTTTTCTGATGATACCATGAGGTAGGTCTATATGCTGTAAGTTATGTCAGGTGAGTGAATTTATGGCAAAATGACCTAAGTTTTTCTAAGAAAGAAAGAAAGAAAGAAAGAAAGAAAGAAAGAAAGAAAGAAAGAAAGAGAGAGAAAGAGAGAGAAAGAGAAAGAAAGAAAGAAAGAGAAAGAAAGAAAGAAAGAGAAAGAAAGAGAAAGAGAGAGAAAGAGAGAAAGAAAGAGAGAAAGAGAAAGAAAGAAAGGAAGGAAGGGAGGAAGGAAGGAAGAAAGGGGAAAGGAGAGAGGGAAGGAGGGAAGGAGGGAAGGAGGAAGGAAGTGAAGTATTGTTACCTAAGAACTGAATTGAGTTTTTTCCATTTGTATTAATAGCACATTAACATGAGTACTGATGAGAAAAAAATAAATTGAATAATTATAACAAATTAGAAAAAATTAAAATATCTAGGTGTGAAATTCAAGAAATGGAAGCCTAAAAGAAGATAAAGAAGATAACTTTTAATTTGGACCAGTCTTATTTATATTGTGATCATGGAGATATCAGTGACATCTTTTTTTTTTTTTTTTGACAGGCAGAGTTAGACAGTGAGAGAGACAGAGAGAAAGGTCTTCCTTCCGTTGGATCACCACCCAAATGGCCGCTACAGCCAGTGCACTGCGCCAATCCGAAGCCTGGAGCCAGGTGCTTCCTCCTGGTCTCCCATGCGGGTGCAGGGCCCAAGCACGTGGGCCATCCTCCACTGCACTCCCGGGCCACAGCAGAGAGCTGGACTGGAAGAGGAGCAACCGGGACAGAACCAGCGCCCCAACCAGGACCTGAACCTGGGGTGCCGGCGCTGCAGGTGGAGGATTAGCCTAGTGAACCGCGGCACCAGCCCAATGTCATCTTTATTTAGTCATTCTTATTGTTAAATCTATGGTAAAGATGAGAGTAGGATCTAGATTCTTACAGACATTGGTAATAGGAGAAATCAAAAAAGAAGATGAAAGCTGGGAGAAAATAAAAGAAAAAGAAAAGGGAAAGTCAGATGCTATTTCTCAAGTACTCAATAATGTGAAAATAAGTTCACATAATTCACTAAAGAGCAAGTTTTTCCTTGAGAAATGAGTGCCACACAAGAATACTGAATTACATGAATGAATTTACTAAGATCTGTGATTGTAAGTGCCTATAATAGTCCTTCAATTAGGGATGAAACAAATAGTGGATTCTGTGAGGGCAATGAAAAATTTAAAGGTGACAAAAGAGATCGCCACACTTATTTTGATTTATTCTAACATTAAACAGGGGAAACATTTTTAAATATGTATTTTCCTCCAAAGGTTTCAGTTAGTCATTTCAAACTTAATAAAGTATAAAGATCAGAGCTATTACATTTCAGATCTCAGTACTACTGTAACAAGATTTGAAAGATGTTTAGATAGATTTTTCCTTGACATAAAAAGGAATTTGAAAGCTACTCAAAAACTGAAGAATCAGGTGTTATAACAGTCACTTGACAAAAATGAAAATGCCATGCAGAAAAATATTGCTGAATTTGGGAAAGATATTTTCCAGATGTTTATTAGTGGACCAATACTTATTTCAGTAATAGCTGAGAAAATGGCAAATGATTTTTAAATCAAGTTTTTTGCATTCTTATGCAGATAGAAATTTTCTTCAGTATGTCTCTCCTTAATCATAGTCCCAAATGCTATTACGAAGTGAATTTCAATGTGCAAACTCTGTCTTTCACCCTGAATATTGTCTACTTGGTAAGCTATCAGGCAAATTCTTATTTGAGAACCATAGCTCAGAGGGTACTTACTGACTCATTCTGTCACGGTCTCAGCTATCCTAAGCAAATGTGAAGTGATTTTTTACAGGAAATGTCAATGGAGTAATTCCTAAGCAAGTGCCTTTCTGATGTATCAAAGTCAATATGTTCTATTCACATGGTGTTATAAATCTAAGTCACTATAATTCCTGTAAAAAGAAATCAGATTTTTTTTTTTAGAAAAAGTAATTTTAAAACTATAACAGCAAGGCAAAATGAAAATGTTTTCTCCGATTTTGTACCATTAAATCAGCTAAATTGCTATCTGGTCTCTCTGCTCCTTCCTGAGCTCCACCAGAGTGAGCCAGAGTGAATTTTTTATGGTGATTCAGAGGGAATATTTTTTAAATGATCACGTTACTCCTCATCCAAACCTGAAGTTCTGATCTCACTTGCAAGGCTGTGACCCCTCTGGACTCCCTTTCCTCCTCCATGCAACTCCAAATACTTGCTTTCCTGTTACTTGAGTACATATGGTCTGTCTCAGCAACGTTTTACTTCGTATCCCCTTGTTTACATGCTCTTTTCTCAGATATCATCATAGCTCACTCTTAGGTTTCATCAGATCTCTGCGAAACAAACAAGAAAACACACACACACACACACACACACAAAAGAGAGAGAGAGAGAGAGAGAGAGAGAGAGAGAGACTTCCCCATTCACTGGTTCATTCCCCAAATGCTTGCAATGACTGCTGACTGGACCAGGGCAAAGCCAGGAGCCAGAAATTCAATCCAGATTTCCCATATGAATGGCAAGAACCCAATTACTTGACCTATCACTGCTGCTTCCTAAGGGTCTGCATTAAGATGAAACTGGAGACTGGAGGTAGGTATTGAACCTAAGCACTCTGGTATCTCAACTGTTAGGCCAAACACCATTGCCTATTTTTAAATTTGTTCTTTCTTCCACCCACTAGAATATAAGTTATCTGTGAAGAAGGATTTTATCACTTTGGATACCACTGCTTTTTCAGCACCTAGAATGATGAATTATATATAATAGTCATTTATTAAATGTTTACTGAAGGAGAGAAAACCAAATGATTTGTCAGTTGAACTAGTCAATCATTGATGTACTTAATATAGCTAGATTATATGTCTTAAAAGTTCGTTGTGGCCACCAATTGTGCATACGTGCATTGTTTTCCTTCTGAAAATAAACTCTGGGTCTCAAAATATATGCTTTTGAGAAGGCAGTCTAGAATGGCAGGCCTGGAGGTGGCATCAGAGAAGCTGAATTTGAGGTTTTGGTTTTATGTCTCCTTAGAATTATGCAGTTGGGCAAATCAACTGGCTTCTCTGCGTCTCATCTACTAAATCAGCCCAATGGAAATAATGATTTCCTGTCTCATGTCATAGGATCACTATGAAATTCAAGTAAACTCAAGCATTAAATATATTAGTATAAATTTTTTGTGGGCTAAGTGTTCCTGACATTTACAAATGTAAGGAAAAGCAAATTAAAAATCAGAAAAATTAAGAAAAAAATTGAAACTAAGAAAAATAATTCTACCACATATAAACAAATAAATAGGCTTCCTTCTATTCCTTTAGAATATTTACTAAAGAAAACTTTTCATTATAAGTTCTGTCTTTGCCTCTTTGAAATCTACATGCATCTTTTCAAAAGCTGAAAAAGCTCTTCCAGTTTTAAACCCCAGGATGTTTCCTCAAGGACCTGAGAGTCACCTCTTTGCAATGTAACCATTAGGAAAGATGGCACATGAAGATAACTTAGGCTCCTGCCTGGTTCTAAGTTTCAAACCTAACTCTGGTCATAAAGATCTGAGAAATTGTATTTCCCTTGGTAAAGAAAATCAGAAAACACAAATGCTCACTTCAATTACTAGAAGAATTTAAGATGAGCCATGTGTGGCAAAGGATGCTGTCAAGAATTCTTACTTGAGGACTTGTTATCATTTATCTTGAGAATAATGGCTTGTATCAGATTGGCAGCATAAAAGGGTGAGCTTCTTTCTGTCTTTTTAATCTCTTTAGATTGCCTGCAATGTGCATCATGTTCCAGTTTAATGCTTATTAATAAATCTGTCCATTTTCTCTTCTAATTTTTGAACAAATTTTCTTAGTTGGCAAGAAATTTTTGTTTTTGATTATGTTTCTGTGACATGGGGAAATGGAAAGTCAAATTAAAAACAAAATGGGAGGAGGGGGGACTTTTTTCTACTTAATAAGTAAAGAACACAAAAGAACATTATTCTCACCCTTGCATCAACAACAAAGACAACAAAATCTAGACAAACTACACATTGACGACTTTTCTCTAATTCATAATTAAGCTTTAGTCACAAGGCAACCAACTATCCCCAAATCTAAAATGAATCCAAGTTGAATTGCTAACAGATTGGTAGACTGTCAAGAGAGTGGCAACTGTCAGGAGCATGTGGAGTTTCTGAGGGTCACAGACAGCAGGACGTGCAAATTCATTCCCAAGACATAGTCTTCTCCACAGATCTCACTGTCCTTTCCCTTCAACACACACCCCATACAGACACGCACAAATTGGAAGGAGACCTGAGAGGAAAAAAAACACACGCTGTCAAAAAAATGAACAAACAATCCACAGACAGGGCAAAGATATTTGTCAGATACCTAGCAAAAGACTTGTTTCTAGACACACACACACACACACACACACAAGCATATATATATATATATATATATATATATATATAACTTTCAAAACTCATCAATGAGAAAATATACAACTCAGTAAAAGTATGAACAAAAGACTTGAACAGACAATCAAAGAATATATATGACTGGCAGATAAGCAGATGGAACCATGCTCAACATTCCTACTCATTAGGAAAATTCAAATTAGATCATTATGATATAACATCATATGTTTTTTAGAGTGATTTAAAAAATCAGTTGCTGGCAAGGATGCCGAGCAACTAGATTATATGTTTCACAATGTTTTGGTTACTTTGGAAAGCAGAAATAGTTCAGTTTCTTACAAAGGTAAACATACATATAACATGCTATCCAGAAATCCTGCTTTTCCCCAAAAAGGAAAAAAATTACAAAACCTATATGTGGATGTGTATAGCAACTTTATTTTTGGTCATCAAATACTGAAAACAATCCAAATATCCTTCAACTATGAGTTGAATGAGTAAAGTAAACTGTAGTACATTCGTACAAATAGACACTATTCAGCAACAACAATGAAAAAATCCAGCTATTGATACTTACAACAATATGAACAAATCTGAAATGTATTTTCTAACTGAAAAAAGCCATATTAAAGCAACATTCTGGAAGAGGCAAAGCTATAGGAATGGGAAAGAGAAAGGGACTGGTTCTGTGACATAGTAGGCTAACCTTCCTCCTGTGCTGCCATCATCCCATATGGACACCAGTTCAAGTCCAGGCTGCTCCACTTCTGATCTAGCTCCCTGCTAAAGGCCTGGGAAAGCAGTGGAAGATGGCCCAAGAGCTTGGACCCACACATCTATGTTGGAGACCTGAAAGAAACTGCTGGCTCCTGGCTTCCAATCACCCAGCTCCAGCCACTGTGGGCATTTGGGGAGTGAACCAGAGAATGGAAGATCTCTCTCTCTCTCTCTCTCTTTCTCTGATCCTCTCCTTGTATGTAATTGTCTTTCAAGTAAAATAAATAAATCTTTTAAAAAATAATGGAGGAAAGAGTTTATTATAAAAGAAAACCACAGGGCCGGTGCCGTGGCTCACTAGGCTAATCCTCCACCTGCAGCGCTGGCACCCTGGGTTCTAGTCACCGCTGGGTACTAGTCTCTGTTGCTCCTCTTCCAGTCCAGCTCTCTGCTGTGGCCCAGGAGGGCAGTGGAGGATGGCCCAAGGTCTTGGATCCCTGCACCTGCATGGGAGACCGGGAGGAAGTACCTGGCTCCTGGCTTTGGATTGGCGCAGCCGTGGTGGCCATTAGGGGAGTGAACTAACGTAAGGAAGACCTTTCTCTCTGTCTCTCTCTCTCTCTCACTGTCTAACTGCCTGTCCAAAAAAGAAAGAAAGAAAGCCATAGGAACATTTTTCATATTGATGTAACTATTCTGTATCATGATTTGGTTGTAGATACAAGACTCTATATTTATCAAAACTCATATGGTTGTATAACACAAAGTGAGTTTTACTGTATATAATATAAAATGCTTAAAAGAATAAAATGTGATTTTATAATTTGTCATGAGTTGCTAATAAATCTTCCTTGTGGCATATTATATCATGTAACCATTTCAGACTTATTAAGCATTAGCTTATTTGATTTTAGTGTATCAACAATGGGTCAAACTATTTCCAAACTGAGGAAAACAGGTAAAAGGAACAAAGTGCATTTTATAATAAAATTATTAGGTATGTCCCACTAAAGGGAGGTAATATCATATTTAAAATATCACGTTACCTCAAATCTTATCAAATATCACGTTACCTCTTCTTAAGATAGAGATAGAATATTAGAGATTAAAATGGTTGGGTTGGAAGGCACAGGGATAGTTCAAGGTTGTGTGTATGAAATATAAGGAGAGATTAGTCAGAGTTGACTGGTAGAGTCAAAGAAATGAAATTGTAAGATCACTGCATGGTACAGAGATTTGAAATAGAAAGGAATGGATGATTGATTCCAATAAGCTGTTTGAGCCATGGTAATAACTAATTAGCAAAACAAGAGGTTTATTGATTAAATTTGAGTAGGGGATTATTTTGTAAGCAATTCAAGCCAAGTTTCTTTACAAAATGGTATTTAGACTATAGAATTAACTGTCAAGATGTTCTTCAAAAGCAAAATAACTAGACAAATATATATTTATTGCAACAAGGGCTTACAATGAAAATACTTGATAGGTAATGTGCAATTAATCAATACCTAACAACTGAGAAGTGGGAATTAGAATTCAGCTTGAAGCACGCTACAGACTTGACATGTAGACTGTACAGTAGTTTGTCAATCAGAGAGCAGGTTTATTCAGCATGTACTGAGGTTGGCACAGCATTGAATTGATATGATCAGTGTAAGAAGCTAAGTTCAAAGTGACAAAATAAAGCGGAGGGCTGAATTGTCCCTTGAAATGTAAAATTCAAGTAAAGATTTTGCTTTTGACAATACAGAGTTAAATTAAAAATTGTTTATGAAAAAAGTGAACATGTTCAAATGAAAATTCATTAATTTCATTCAATTTATACTCACATAAAAACCAAATGTCTATTTTGATAAGGCAATTATGTTTATCCCATTTGTCAAATGTTTATATAAATTTTACTTTCACAGTAAATACTTTTATCTAACTGTTGAAGCTCTTGAAATATGACTCCACTTGACTTTTGGACAACATGCAATAGTTACTTATTAAAAGAATTCTCAAAAATTATTGGTGGGATTTTAATCAGCTCAATAAATAAGATTCTGCTACTTGTTTAAAAAAGAAGAAGGAGACAGATGTGCCCTCAAATATCTTCTCAAATCTGAAATAGGTGGATACACAAAAATATGAAATGATATTAGAAGAGTTTATATGATACAGAGAAGATTAGCATGGCCCCTGCGCAAGGATGACACACAAATTAGTGAAGCGTTCCATATTTAAAAAAAAAAAAAAAGAAGAGTTTATAATGGAATGAAGTATAACCATGGCCTAGATGGAAAAGGAACTTATTCTCACAGGTCTAATAGAACCTAGAGCTCCACAGTTTACCTCAGCATATGGAAACTCCTTTTTTTTTTTTTTTTTGACAGGCAGAGTGGACAGTGAGAGAGAGAGACAGAGAGAAAGGTCTTCTTTTGCCGTTGGTTCACCCTCCAATGGCCGCTGCGGTCGGCGCACCGCGCTGATCTGATGGCAGGAGCCAGGTGCTTCTCCTGGTCTCCCATGTGGGTGCAGGGTCCAAGCACTTGGGCCATCCTCCACTGCACTCCCTGGCCACAGCAGAGAGCTGGCCTGGAAGAGGGGCAACCGGGACAGAATCCGGTGCCCGGACCGGGACTAGAACCCGGTGTGCCGGCGCCGCTAGGTGGAGGATTAGCCTAGTGAGCTGCAGCGCCGGCCTGGAAACTCTTTAATAGGTAAAAGGGAAGAAAATTACTCAGAACTTCAGTTCTGAAATTACTCAGAACGTCAGGGGAAAAATATTTCTTTGTCCCTCCCACCATCAATTCAATCTTCAGTTAGTACTTTTTCTGAAAAAAAAAAAATCCTACTTTATTGGGTTGTTTATTAAGCATGTATATCTTAGATAACCTTTATAAGTCTGACTCTGTTTTAGATATGGGGATAAAATGATGAATAAGAAAGACAAAAGTCTTTCCCATCATAGATCTCATTTAACTAGAAAAGAAGTCCATCTATATACATGTGTGTGAATACATAAAGAATGTGAGATACTTTAGAGATATGTGTAAAGTTGTAAGTAGGATTTAATCAATTAATTTATTAGAGAGGCAAAGAGACAATGAGACAGACAGAAAGGGTTATCTCATCTGCTGGTTCACTCTCCAAATGCCTGCAACAACCAGGAGCAGGCTAGGCTGAAGCCAGGAGCCTGGAGCTCAATCTGCCAGTTGGGTGGCGGGGACCTAAGTACTTGAGCTATCATCTGCTGCCTCCCATGCTGTGCATTAGCAGGAAACAGGAATCAGGAGCCAGAGACAGGGGTTGAATTTAGGCAGTGTGATGTGGGATGTCCTATCCTGAGTTTTACCAACTAGACGAAACATTTGCTCCCCATGTAGAATTTTAAATTGCTCTCTATAAAATGTCCAGCAGGGAACCAAATCTTAGAAACCATCCCAAGTTATTTATTTTCAAAATGGAGATACATGTATGTGTATATAAACAAACAAAATATTGCCTTGTTAGTTTCTTTTGAAATAGTTTACATCTCCATTTAGGTGTTTTCCCAGTTATCTTCACCTTGAATGATCTCTAGACTGAGGTTGTATAATAAACCAAGACATTTCACAGGTGTAAGCATTTACAGACATCCATATTAGTGTCAAAGAGTTTAGATGATTAATCATGATTCACAGCATTGATCTCCACTCCAGCCAAAGCCCATTTTGTTCTCTTCACTATCAACATTAAAATCTCTGCCTCATCTTCAGTGTACTCTCACACACTATCACTCATCTCTGAACAGATACATATTACCTTATCTTGGTGTATTTTCTCTGTAAATCCACATCCTTATGTTCTTTCAAGATTTTACCTAAAATGAATCTCCCTTTTATGGCTACCATTTCAGAAACTACTTAAGATCTATTCCTCTTGATTCTCTCTCTTTCTCTCTCTCTCTCTCTCTTTCTCTCCCTCTTTCTCTTTCTCTCTCTCCCTCTCCTCTCATCTCTTAACACTTAATCACGTGTACAACACTTAGTTCCTTCTTGGAACAGCTGCATACAGTTGGTAATGCACATGCTTATATGTTCCTGTCAGTTGTGCTTAAAGGCATTTTTCTACATATCCGTTGTCACTTACTGATTGCTTTGTCTGGCAGATGGCAGTTTTTAGGAGTGTCATCAATTACTCAAAATATGCTGAAATCTACAGTAGTAAATAATGCAAGACAGTCACTGTTTAAAAGCACAGTTCCCCCTTTAACAAGAAAGGGACAATCATAAACTTTTTTATTTTATTTTATTTTAATTTTTTGACAGGCAGAGTGGACAGTGAGAGAGAGAGACAGAGAGAAAGGTCTTCCTTTGCCGTTGGTTCACCCTCCAATGGCTGCCACGGCTGGTGCGCTGCGGCCGGCGCATCGTGCTGATCCGAAGCCAGGAGCCAGGTGCTTCTCCTGGTCTCCCATGGGGTGCAGGGCCCAAGCACTTGGGCCATCCTCCACTGCACTCCCGGGCCACAGCAGAGAGCTGGCCTGGAAGAGGGGCAACCGGGACAGAATCTGGCACCCTGACCGGGACTAGAACCCGGTGTGCCGGCGCCGCAAGGCGGAGGATTAGCCTAGTGAGCCGCGGCGCCGGCCTCAATCATAAACTTTTAAGAATTTTATAAGGAAGGCATTTATTCAGTGTGTTCTAGAAAATAATCCTAGTATGTTTAGTAAGAAATTTTTGATGAATATTGTTCTTTATTTCACATAAAAGATATTTGCCACATGAATTTTTTAAAAGATTTATTTATATGAAAGGTAGAGTTACAGAGAGGCAGAGGGAGAGAGATGTCTTCCATCCGCTGGTTCACTCCCCAGATGTCTGCAATGGCCAGAGCTGCGCTGATCCAAAACCAAGAACCTGGAGCTTCTTCTGGGTCTCCCCCATGGATGCAGGGGCCCAAGGACTTGGGCCATCTTCTACTGCTTTTCCAGGCCATAGCAGAGAGCTGGATCAGAAGTGGAGCAGCTGGGGAATGGGCGCCCATTGGGGATGCTGGTACTGCAGGTGGTGGTTTTACCCGATACACCACAGCAACGACCCCACCACATAAATTTTAATCACTGTTCAAGGGCACTCAGGGAGTTATGATGAATAAGAAGCATAAGGACCTCTTTTTTTATGACATTCACACCCTTGGTAGGGAGAACAAAAATAAATAGGCCAAAATAGTTAACATATGAAGAAGATAATTTTGATAATGTTAAATGAAAGGAAATAGAGATGTACTAATAAGTGGCAATTTGTATAGGTATGTATGATGCGTATGTGTTTGTAGGGCAAGGATATGTGACGACGCTATTAATGTTGTTCCATGTATCTCCTAGGCCTACCTCCCAGGGCACCTGCAGCTATGGTAGACCACCCCCTGGAATCCGAAGCATCAACACATTCTGCTTCTTCCCTAATGCAGGCATGGAGAACCTCTTTTCTGCCAAGGGCCATTTGTGTATTTACAACATCCTGGCAGGCCACACAAAACATCAACTTGAAAATTTTGGTCCTGCCTTCAGTTGCCTTAGCAGGGGCAGACCAAATGATTTTGCAGGCCTTTTACAGGCCACAGGGTGGATGTTCCTCACCCTTGGCCCAAGAGGTGTTCTGCCAATGTAGGGCATGCTTGATTAAGCACAATTGAGAAGCACAGGAGTTGAGGGTGACCTCCAGCCTCAGTCACTAGGGAAAGAGCCTTAGTTGGGAAAGACCACAGCCTCCTTCTCCGGTGAAGCAGTTCCATATCTTTAAAGTTTCCCAGAGTGATTTTGCCTCAGCTTCTCAAAGTAGAAACCTGGTGATTCAGGCATTTTTACAGGCTTTTTTCACCTCCCTGCCTCGTTTTCCCCACTCCCTCAGGAATCACCTCCTACATAAAACACTTGTGCTCAAATCATTGTCTCAAGATTTGCTTGTGAGTAAAACTGAAGTTGAGAAATTAGAAGAATGTCACATATTTGAATTGATGATTAAGAAAGATCACTCTAAGCTAGTTGCATTCAAAATAGGATCCAAACAACAAGTAATTACCACCCATGAGATCTGGAGAACAGAGCTCCTTATAAAAGCAAGAGCAACTGTGAAGTCCCAGAGGAGAAAATGAGCTGTCTGTGTTCAGTGACAAGCATGGAAATCAGAGGGGCTGGACTAGAGCAAGTGATGAGTGGTAGGCAATGAGGTTAAAAGGACAAGTATGGGGCTGACGCTGTGGTATCCCATATCCCCGCAGGGCCAGCATCCCATATGGATGCCAGTTTGAGTGCTGGCTGCTCCACTTCTGATCCAGCTTCCCGCTAACGTGCCTAGGAAAGCAGTGGAAGATGACCACTCCTGGCTCTTGGCTTTGGCCTGGCCTAGCTCTGGCCATTGCAGCCATTTGGGGAATGAACCAGTGGATGAAAGATCTCTGCCTCTCCTGTCTCTCTGTAACTCTGACTTTCTTTTTTTTTTTTTTTTTTGAAAGTGAAGTAGGATTTATTTAGGTTGGAAACCTCTTGCCAAAGCGGCAGAGATAGAGGCTTTCCAAGAGAGGAAGACCCAAAGGGGACTGGTGGCAGTTGCTTTAAGTACAATTTCAAAAGAAAAAAAAAAAAACGGACAATCAGATTGGCACTCAGTTACCAGGCTGGGACAAAAACCATAAAAAGACCTCATTTACAATTCTCCATCATATCTGGCCTGCTAAGGGTGGGAGCTTAGGAAGAGCTCCCTTGCTATTCTCATGGTAAGTTGGAGATTCCTAAGGAAGGAGGGTGCCTGTTTGTTCTTGCTAAAGATAAAGTTTTGGGGAAGGAAGCAAATATTTTACACCCCGAATTCCACTGGAATCCCCTGACTACTAATCCACCTGACTCCTCACTTCCCTCTCCTGGAGATGGAAGCCCTAACATCTGTTAGGGGGAACTGGGCAATGACCAGAGCTCTGGCTGCTTCATGCTGAAAAGGGGTGTCTTTGGGAAGGGAGTCAAGGCAGGGGTACAGCAGGAGGAGGCTTCTCAGCAGGAGGTGGCTTCTCCAGGGGGTGCAGTGCCAGCCTGCAGAAGCTGCTTCCATCGGAGGTTTCTTGTGCAAAGCCACCTAATTTTACTCGAAGTAGGGAGAAAATGAATCTAACAACAGTTTAAACTCACAGGATCTGAAACCGAGGACAGAGTCATTATTAGAGGCCCTAAGAAAAGTGTCTAAACCATGAGCAAGTTTTCTTCATTGAGAGGCAAATACAAACTGACAGAAAGGGCTTGAAAATAATCAGGTGGGCTTAAGGCCTTTGTAACTCTGACTTTCAAATAAATAAATAAATCTTAAAAAAGGACCAGTCAGAGATACATATTGTAGGACTGTGTAGATATATTAAGGAATTCAGGTGTACAATTATAAGCAGGTTTTGTGAAACTAAGCAATAGAATGATGTAATTTGATATTTAAATCACTATTTTTGTGGGAGTGATAAATTTTATGAGAAAAGACTTATCAACTATAACAGGAATAAAACAAAATTAGTTATGAATTACCATATAGGGTTAGATGAAAGAAAAACATATTTCTTTTAGTGAAGAACAGTAGAGATAGAGAGGTTTACACTCGTTATATTTTCTGGGAGAAAGCAGTAGAACTCATGGATGACATATTCCATGAAAGGGCAGTAAAGAGAAAGGAAAGAAATCAAATCCTTTTAATTGTGAAAATCCAAATTGAAATGAGGATGCAACAGGAGATATAAATGTACGAGTCAGTGGCATTTAACAATTTAAATTCTTGAAACCAGATGTCATCCTGCTGGAGTGGAAAGTAGAACACTTAGGAATAACACTAGAGAAAGAGTTAAAAGAACTATCAAGGAAACTACCATGGAGAAGTCTGCAAGCTAGGTGGAAGACAAAAACTATGGTTTCATGGATACCAGAAATTATATATATATATCAGGGAATATTGGAAAGGAGGATGTAGCCAACTGTGTGGAATATAGCTGAAACTACAGCTGAGAGGAGGACAGAGATTCAACCACTGCTTTTTGCCATCTTTCAGGTCATTGATAAGATTAGCATGGATTACTGGGCATGGAAAACAGATTGTTATATATTGAAGAGAAAGTAGAATCTGAGGATGTTAAAAGAGATAATGGAGAAAGAATTTTTAAAAATCTTTGTTTTTAAGAAGAGCAGAGAGACATAGAGAAATAGCTTGTTGGGGTATATGACATCAGTACTGCTATGCTGGAGAATATGTCATATGCTTACCACAGAATTTCCTCTTCCCGAGCATGGGAAGAATGTTTTTCAGTCTCTTTTGTAGTTAACTTTCTACTACAAAGCTACAACTGGAAATGGGGTATCGATAGAAATTACATATGCCATTTCCTGGCATGGAGCTTTAAAAATGTTTCATGTAGGCTTCTATTTATTTTTTCCCTAAAATTTGCAAATCAGACTGTGGAAGAGGATAGTGCATCAGTCTTGAGGCAAACCCCCAAGAAAAGCCAAGCTACTCATGTTGCACTGTGCTGTAAAGAAGAAATAAATCTTTGTTGTGTCTGGCCACTGAGTTATCTTGTTGCATTTGCTACCTCATCAGAGCTAAGCCTATCCTGACTAATTATCTCAATGATGTTTTTATGATGACGGTTACACACCAGTTTGCATGTTTTAGAAAATGCATGGTAGATAGACTGGACATTCCAGGGCGGAGCGTGTGTAAGGGTAAATATCATCCCTGAGACGATAAAGTCTGGCATCAGGAATAGCGATTTTTGACACTAGCCTTAGAAGTAGGAGCACTGCAGAAGAATGCAGTGGGTGTAAGTACAAAAGCAGTCAAAATAATAGATTTGACCAAAAGAATCTGAAGGAATTTTCTCATTTGTTATTTCTGTTTGGTCAAAAGAGTGACATTAGATAAGAATACAGCTGACGAAAAGTAAGAATAGATGGAAAAATATTAGCTAATTGAGTAAAGTAGAAAAATTAGGAACATAATAATGTGAGGAGTGGGAAATCAGTCAAATTAAGAAAAACAAAGAATCATCTGCCAATGTTGTGTGTTGGAATGTGTCATGAATGTAAGATATACATGCAGAATACTTATGTGCATTTTTGTGCTTGTTTCAGCTTCTTGGCTGAAGGCATAAAGTATTTGGATAGATGGTTTTTATTTTTTATTTTTAAGAT
Organism: Oryctolagus cuniculus; assembly: GCF_051225735.1. NCBI lineage: Eukaryota > Metazoa > Chordata > Mammalia > Lagomorpha > Leporidae > Oryctolagus > Oryctolagus cuniculus. The sequence goes on from NC_142888.1 coordinate 13,938,871, forward strand.
TTATTTGTTTGAAAGGTAGAGTTAGAGAGAGAGAGAGGGAAAAGAGAAGAGATAGAGGGAGAGAGAGCGAGAGCTCTTCCACCCACTGGTTCACTCTCCAAATGGCCACAGCGGCTGGAGCTGGGCCAATCTGAAGCCAGGAACCAGGAGACAGGAGCTTCTTCTGGGTCTCCAACATTGGTACAGGGTCCTGAGTATTTGGGCCATCTTCTGAGGTTTTACCAGGCGCATTAGCAGGGAGCTGGATTGGAAACAGAGCAGATGGGACTGGGACCAGTGCCCATATAGGATACTGGCATCACAGGCAGAAGCTTTACCTACCTTGCCACAGCACTGGCCCCCAGATAGGTAGCTTTTAGTCGAGCTTAAATAATTGAAAAATAATAGAATGAGAAAATTGCAGGTAAATGAAAATGAGAGATATTAATGATGGATCAAGGAATCTTAGCTGAATAAGAGATTAATATAGACAGTCTTAGGCAAAGGGCAATAGACCATCTGTAGATGAGAGGTCTCTGTAGATAAAAAATTGCCATCAAACGTACTGGTATAAGTGATCTAGAAGGATAAGAAATTGTGTTCCTCAATGTAGAATGCTTCAAATACAGGATTTTAGAATAGTTCACTTACTGAAGAGTAAGAAGTCAAATGTATTGCACAATAAAGGGATAAAACACTATGTTTTCCTTATGGGAGCTCTTGGGGGAGATGATTCTCACTCTCACACCAGAAAATTTTTTCAACTTCTGAGAAATCCTTATTGTTGTTTTGATGGCTCATGGTGATTATGTGAGTTATGGGAGAGAGTTATATACATGGCAGAGACACAAAAGGCATTTCTGCCAGATGTGGTCAAGATGACAAGAAGTCTAGGAAAGAGGCCAAGACATGATCTGCTTCTTATCTTATAAAACATGGATCTTTGGGAACAAACATTAAAAAGAGAGCATAGAAGTACAAGGGCAGAGAGAAGCAACATGTTATTAGGCAGATTCAGAGGGCAGTACTAGGGTAAGGCATTGTACAGTACGTAAAGATGCCGCATCCTATATCAGAATGCCTGATTCAAATCCTGGTTCAATCTTGAAGGAGTATTTGGAGATGAATAAGAAAACTGGGAAGATTGACAGAGATGATTAATTTTTATAGTAAAAATGTAATTTTATATAATTATTATGTGGCCATAGAGAGAAATCAAAAGCATTTTCAAGTTTTAAATTAACAAGAAAAACAGAAACCAAAATAATGTTTACAAGTAAGATTCCAGGGGTGAGTGGCACAGTGGTTGAGGTGCTGTTTGAGGTGCCTACATCCCACGTCAGAGTACCTGGGTTAAAGTCCTGGCTCCACTCCTGATTCTAGCTTCCCACTAATGCACATCCTGAGAGGAAGTAGGTGATACCACAAGCGGCTGGATCCTTAGTGCCCACATGGGAAACCGAGATTGAGCTCCAGGCTTCCAGGCATTTAGGGAGTGAAGCAGTGGCTGGGATTCTCCCTCCATCTATGTATCTCTTCCTCTCAAATAAAAAATGAAAATGTAACCATAAAATTAAGGTATCAGACTAAACCAACAACATATAGAAAAAGGTAGCAATTTCTTTTCACGCATGAGGATAGAAAATATCAAAGTCTGATTTGATACTTAACATTTGCCAAATAAGTAAATATATACTCAGTAATTCTTGATGTTTATATTTAACCACCAGTATATTTTTTGTGAATTGAGGAGTCAAAATAAAAATACACAAATATTTATTCTTCTTTATTTCTTTTTTTTTTTTTTTTGACAGGCAGAGTGGACAGTGAGAGAGAGAGACAGAGAGAAAGGTCTTCCTTTGCCGTTGGTTCACCCTCCAATGGCCGCCACAGCCGGCGCACCGCGCTGATCCGATGGCAGGAGCCAGGTGCTTTTCCTGGTCTCCCATGGGGTGCAGGGCCCAAGCACTTGGGCCATCCTCCACTGCACTCCCTGGCCACAGCAGAGAGCTGGCCTGGAAGAGGGGCAACCGGGACAGAATCCGGTGCCCCGACCGGGACTAGAACCCGGTGTGCCGGCGCCGCAAGGGGGAGGATTAGCCTAGTGAGCCGCGGCGCCGGCCTCACATATGGAACCATATTTTTTGTATATGTCCACACTGTAACCAGGTTAACTTATACAACAACTGCAGCACTGCAGAAGACTCTCCTGGGCCCCTGCCCAGCAAGTCGCTTCCCCATATAAGGATGAACCCTATTCTGATTTTTATTATCACAGGCTAATTTTGCCTTTTTAGCTTCATATAAACGGAATCATACAATGTGTATTCTTTTTTGCGTTTTTTCTCTCAGCTTTGTGTTACTCTGTCTTTCATATACATACATACTTACATATAAAAAATAATGTAGAGGACATACTTGAGGCACATTGTTGTGTGTGTTCATAGTCTGCTCTTTTTTCTTATTCTGCAGTATCCCATTGAATGAAAATATCAAAATCTGCCCATACAACTTTCGATGGACAATTGAATTGTTTCTAGCTTTTGGCTATTCTGAATACAACTTCTATAATCATTTCTGTATATGCCTTGTACATTGTTAGGAATTTAATTCTGTTGAGTATAAATCCTGAAATAAAATTAGTTGTTGGAGTTGCTGTGTAGCTTCAGTAACTACTGCTAGGTATCTTTTTGCAAAAGAATTGTACAAATGTAAATCATCATGAGCAATGTGTACATGTTCTAATATCTCTATATCCTAGATAACACTTGATAATGTCAAACATTTTAGTCATCTAAATGTCATCCAAATTTAGAATTTCTGAAAAGATTTTTCCCTTTGAAATAACATAAAGAACATATAAAATCAGCTTAGTCCAGCTAAAAAAAGAGGAAAAAATAAAACAGAAAAATAGCAAAATGAATAAATACAAATATCAATTAAAATAATAATAAGTAAAATGCTAGAATAACATTTATTTCAATGATTGTGATATCCTATTAAACCTTGTGTTAAATACATCAGACAACTCTATTCCTGTTTTGGAATGGCACTGTAGAACATGTATTGATGGCTCATCTCTCTTTATAGTTAACTACCAGTTATGCATGAACTTATTGGCTGGATTTATGAGAAATATACTCTTAATTGTCACAATAGTGAAACAAACAAATTTTAAAAATGCAAATAAGAAAAAAAAACCAGCAAATGGAGAGCCTCTGAAAGTGGATCTCAGAGCATAGCATTAATATACAATCACAGAAGTGTTTAGGGAAACCAAATCTTGCCACTGAGTGCACACAGCCAAAGCAGAATAACTACTGCAATAAAGCCATGCAATATTCATTGGGAATTTTGGAGCTCTTAATTTTGATTGCTCTTTCTGCTCAGTATCATCAATTATAGAATTGATTAATGTGATAAAAGATCACTCAGTTTCTCTAAGGAATTTGTTATTATACCACCAATTCCTCTAACTCTTGCATATATATATGGCTAAAATAATTTAAGAATATAAATAGCAGTGAGCATTTAGCTTAGCAGTTAAGATACCCACATCCAAATTGAAGTACCTTGATTCAATTCTGGGTTTCAGCTTTTGGTCCCAGCTCCATGATGATGCAGGCCCCAGAAGGCAACGCTGATGGTTCAAGTAGTTGGGTTCCTACTACTCAGTTGAAAGACCTGGATTGTGTTCCTGACTCTTTTATTTGGATCTGGCCCAGCCCTGGCCGTTGTGGGCACTTGGGGAGTCAGCCAGCAGATAGGAGTGCTCTCTCTCTCCCCACCTCAAATTAAAAAA